>NW_017276368.1:2254972-2340255 GCF_001594065.2 Cyphomyrmex costatus | reverse complement strand
CTCTCTCTCTCTCTCTCTCTCTCTCTCTCTCTCTATTTCTACAAAAATTCATAAATAGTATCAATATTGATACAATTTCAATTTATAATTACAATTAGAAAATTTCTAAGGCAATTTGTTGGAAATTTTAAGTTTATAAATTATGATTCTATTATAAATAAAAATATATGTTTTATCATAATTATATTAATATTATTTTTCGCGTTTATTTATTAATCTCATGGTTATATTAGACTCAAATTCTGATGAAAAGCACTTATGAATTGAGAAAAATGAAGTTTTGAGAAATCAAGGGCCAAAGATGATGACGTATGTGATCAGGAAGTGTGACACATCTCGAAATCGCTATTTTAAGACGATACGATGGACGTGACGAAGAAATTGCATCGAGCTGTTGAAGAATCGCAGAACTGTAACGACATTAAGATATACCAAGAATTTTCGATAATATGGACGAGTCAGCGCGCCGATTCAACAGTATAATTCTCCTGCACTGATAGCATTTAAATCTAATAAAATATGTTGTTATATTTGTGTAACATAACTTGTTAAATGTAGAGTAAAATAGAAACTTTGATACATTTTTTTATATATCCAAAATTATATAAATATGTAAGATCATTCTATATATAATCTCATAAAAAAACATATATCAACAAGTTATTAATAACTCTCTAAATAGCGATATAATAGCGATCGTAATAAATCATTTTGATTATATTAAATTAGTAATTCATATTGTTTGACTGTCTGCTACTTTCTCGAAATTATAATATTAGTAATATGTGTAGATTTTAAAAATTAATTTCATTACCTACAATAAAAATCTATAATTTTTCTTAGTTTCTTTAATTTACGAATAAGTCACTATTTATTGCTATTGTTTAATCTTGAGCATTATACAATATTTCATACATGATTATTACTCAAATCAAGATCAAGACTTTTAACAACCAATTCTTTATTCAATTATGAATCAATCGTTTTCTTAGTAATAAGTGTTAAAACGTCGAGTTATGCATTATTATAATTAATATAAAAAAATTGAATATAATATGAATTTTAATATATATATGTAGATATACATATATTCGGATTTGCATCAATTTCTTTCTGAGCCAACTTTAAGTAAGAAAATTGTGCAGTGCACTGGTATACCGAAGAAAGGAGAAGGTAAAAAGAAAGAAGGATTAATAAAAATTGCTAGACATTCAACGATGTTCTGGGAAGACAATATCTTTCCTCCACGGGCGAAAATAACGCGCTTAAGGGGGATGAAAATAGAGAATGAGAGAAGTTTGGCGTTGTTTGCAGCTGAAGAAGAAGCGGCGAAGGCGGCGACGCGCGATGGTGCTGTTTAACTCAAAATAGAGCACGATAACAACGCGAATGAGAGTCGTCGTTTGCGTAGGTACCGCTTAAATTAACGCGTAGGTAACGCTTAAATTAATGGAATCGAGTAGAGAGCCATAAATTCATCAATAATCGATCCGAGACCGTCGCGTTGATTAGATTGCGATGCCACATCGCTCCATCGCAATTATAATTCCTTATAAGTTCCAATGAAATGTAATTCAAATTTATCTCAAAAATTGCAAAAAAAATTAATGTTAAGATTTAACTGTATAAATTTGCCAACAGTTTTGCTTTTTTCAAGCTTAAAATACAAATTTAAACCATTAATTAAGTCTTATTGTTAGAATTGTTTGCATCAACATTGATTAGACAGCTGTTCATCTACATATACAACGTTGTTTCATCTCCTTTCTTTGCTACTAGATGTTAAATCTAGATGTTAAATTGAGAGAATGGAATTTTAATGAAATATAGTGTTCATAAGAACCTGTGAGAACTGCGTACGCGCTGATCGATATTCGACTTAGCCCCGATTATCGCACATGACCGCCCCGCGTCGCAACTAGGCGCGCGCGTTAAAAGGCAACGCCATGGCAGGCATTACAATTAATGATGCTGCTCGTACGCGAGCCGTGCGGAATAACAATCGATTCGTGCACCTGTCGGGAATGCTCATGTCTCGTATGTATACCCACTGCTCGTTCATTCGTCATTAGAACAGCGAGATTCCCGCAGCTTTGCGAATGCTTTTCAATCCAGCTTGCTTTTCAATTATTCATTTTTATATATTATAAAAATCTAAAACAATCTTATCATCTGAATTTTCGTTTTTAATTTAATTCTTATATAAATTACTTCTGATTTTACTTTTATATATAGTAGATTAAGATAACTCTAACAGTACTTTTAATTAGCTTTGAAATAATATGATTTTTTTAGTTTCAACGACTTCAAAAAATTGTAAATATTTGTAAATATAAAATAAAAATAACATTTAAGTTACGTTCAGCTGTTTTGTATATTAAATGAAAACGAAAACATGTAACATTTTCAATAATCAGAATTTATTCTGATAATCTCGAGACAGTAACAAGAATAAAATATAATTCTATTTAAAAATTCTAAAAGTTGATCATTTTCTAATGAGAAAATTAATATTTTTTATTGATACAAGTTATATACTGTTATTGAAGTTATCTGAATTTAAAATTATTGAGTTTTTTCCACATTTGTCAATTCTTTATACATTTCTGTCGTTATACATTATGTAATTACATTTGTAAAAGCTTCAGATAAAAATATATTTTGTAAGTGTGATTTCTCTCGCGTTTGTGCGAGTTGACGTCATAATCTTTCAGAACTTGATATTCGAATTAAAAGCATCCGTGTGTGTCTGTCAAAATTTTGGCAATTAATTTCCGACAGTTCGGTGGTCGTTTTTCCGACGGAGCGATTCACATATCGAAATTCGAGAGACAGTCAAAGGATAATAATTGTCCACTGGTGCTGGTGTGGATGATAGAGAGACCATTGATGCAAAAGGGATGCATGAAATTGAATATTGCTGATCCCTCCCGGAACGGCGGCGACACTGAGAGTTCAGGAGCCGGAAACGAAACTGTTAAAGGACAATAATTAATTCGTTCCTGACGGTAGTCTGACGGCTCGTTAGTCGCGTAATCCTGTCCGTTCTTTTTTTCTTTCATCCTACGCAATAATGCAACCGAGAGGATGATTTTGCAAGCAGAAAAGGGGACAAGATAAAAGGTAAACCTAGTGTGTTTTTTTTTTCAAAGGCAAGAGGGTAAATTATTGGTTGAGATTGACTATGGTAAACACTTTCTACGCTTTGTTTCCTAGCAACAAAATTATAAAATCCTTATATTTTTTAATCAGTTATTTTACCATTTTTGGAAATTTTTTTCCATTGCTTTTTGTAAAAAACTTATGAATTTCTTCTAAAAAAATTAATTAAATCTGCATAATATTTATACATAATATTTATCATCTTTAACTTTTTAAAAATTTCCTCAAGTTTCTTTATTTGTGTTGGATTTTTTGATAAAAATCTTGCCATTTGGATTGCGGACGAATTAATTCACTTTAACTCACGGGAACGGAAGAGAATGAGTTTTACTTTCCCCCAATAACGGCGCGAGAGGGTTTAGGGATGGTTTCTGTCGGCGCGACAATTTTGCGGGCAGAACGCGTCGAGAGGACGAGGAACAAAAAGGGATGAGAGACTGAGCTTTGTTGCACGAATACAGCGAACGGGAGGTCTGCTCGTTTCGATGGACACAGGCAGCTATGGAACCAGCCTGCTGGAATTAGGTTTGCTTTAACCCGAACGATATCGAGACACGCCAGCCTTTAGGATAACGGAGTAAAGGAGAAGAGAAAATCGAAAGCGAAGGGAAAGGAACTGTAGGATCAAGAAACCATCTTTAGCACGTAATCCGACGAATAGGTCAAGATAATCCTCTTAATTTAACAGAGTGTTCTAACAGAAAGAGAAAGACTATAAAGAAAGTGCAATGTGTACTTTCTTAAGTCTTTCTAAGTGTTAAATGAAATAAAGGGAAAACGAGGACAGTGTGTACATACTTTATGTCAATGTCCAGTACTAGAATGCAAAAATACAGATCCCTGAATTTTTACTTTTCTGACGGTCATTGTCCGGTAACCCTTGTTTGCATCGCTCGAATCGTTACAAACGATCCGTATACTACCGCGGCATCCTCCTTTCTCTGCGTTTTTCACCCTCTTTTGCTGCGCACTAACTGTACGCTTATTGTTAATTGCGTAGCAAAATCTCCCGTGGCCAATTTTCTAATCGGTAAAGCGCGAATCTCATGTACTCATCAGTATTAATAAAAGAAATTATTAAAGATAAAAATAAATTATAGTCTACGATATGTGAAAAATATAATAAATATTTAATTTCAATTAAGAAAATCATAAATTAAAAAATTATACACACTTAAAAAATATACTATAATAACTGTTGTCACAGTCTAAAATTTAATATTTTTATTTAATAATTATCATCTCTAAATTTTAATAAATGATTTATCGGTTGATATGCGTTTTATTAGTTATACATCTTTTGTTTTATATGCGTCAATATTTTTTATGTCTTTATATACTATGGCATTGATAATGACCCGATAGGGATCGAAACGTTTGCCTATATTTGTTTATTTATCTATTTGTTATTTCGTTATATAATTATGTCATTAAATTCTTATGGTTTAAATTGAAACTTTACTTTCATTATTTATAATATTTAATTTATGGCTCGTAGTCCTGTTATTTTTGATGTTTTTTTTAATAAATGAATTAATTTCGTTTATTTTTTATAATTAAACAAAAAGTCACTTCATCAAAATTGACAAGAGAGAAATTAATCGAAACTCACACGCAGTTGAGAACCGTTGTAACCAAGTTATCATTCTCCCCAAGAACTAGATAGAGGATGCATGCACCCTCTTCCCTCAGGAGGGTAGGTACGTGTCCTGCAACAAGCATGTCCTATGTTCTCATACCCTCTCGAGATTCAAGGAAACCCTGTTGTTGTCATGACTACCGAACTCCCGTGAGAACAAAGTTATTTTTACGTTCGCTATATTACGCTGGATTCTGATAAAATCTGATTAGCATCCTTTGTTTTTCCGTAAAGTTAAGCCTATCCAAATATCTTTAAACCGCTAATTCACACAGATGCCGTGCCATATAAATATAGCCACTTAAATAAGAAGTAAAAAGAATAACATCTAATAAAGAAAAAAATATATAATTAAATTTTATAAAAAAATATTCAATACTAAAGATCGTTAATGTAAGAACACAACCAATACAAATACAAAGCCTATAACAGTCCAGCTTGGATCTTTTTATCGCTTACATATAAACTACCGCGGTACTATCACGAATTAAAAGAAATTAATAATAAACTAATATACGTAGTCCTCCCAAATTGCGGGGAAATAAATTTTATAAAATCGTATAAAATATATAAGTATTAAAGAAAAAGAGGATAAAGCTCCTATTCGCCATTACTATGTAAGATTGTTACTATGTCAGAAGCGAGAAAACACAATAAAAATTATTCAAAAATATAAATATTTTTTAATAAAACAACAAATTTGCAATTGATAGAATAGACTTTTAAAATATACTGAAAACTATTTTTTGTTTCCGGAGAGAATTTAAAAATCATATTTATCTCTATGTACTATTAATTTGATAGTGTTTGTCGTAGTTGTGAACATAATTTATTTCATTTTCAGCACAATTCGTTTCCAGATATATAATTATTTATTTATTAACAAAATAAAAGGAGATGAGTTTTTGATATATTTTACAAGTCGATACTATCGTAATTATTGTTTTATTAAAATATATTTTTTTACTAAAACATACACATATTTTACAAGAATTTTTAGTGTGTATTTTCTCACTTCTAACGTTACAATTTGAGATAATAGTGGTAATTGTAAAAAAATCTTATAATTAGTAATAGTTAAATAGTATATCTATATAATAGAGCTTTAAATATTTTATTTGAACTGTTTGTAGTATACGCAGCAGTTACTTACAGTTATGTATATGAGATTTTTTCAAATGTTTTTATCAAATTATTTCTGGAAAAATTCGTGTAATAAAATCACTAAAAACTTTGATCCTTCTTTCTTCTCTATGGTTATATATAGTTATTTTCCTTTTCTACTTTCTCTCTTTCGTTCGTCTCTTTGGCTTCCTCTTCAGAATGCTTGTAATTCGTTTTTTCGTAGATCACCGACCGGCGCCACGTGGGTTATGTTTTATGAATGAGTAGCTCACCTACGCGCCATTACGACGCGTGCACGTGCGTGCACACGCACTCGCGAGAGAACGAGCTAAATTTACCTGCGCTGCCAGTCGCGATGCAACCAGGCCCAACCCTGCTATTGTACGCTGCCTCGTGTAGGCATCCACTCGTATACGCTAACTGGCCCACACAAGAAACAAGCAAGCCACCGGGCCCCGCGACTGTCCTTAAAGAGATCCCAGAAACCCGTGAACGTGTACAAAACTTTCGCCAGTGGGTTTATCTTGCATAAGAAGGATAATCGTTCGTCTTTTCTACAACAGTTGTGTGCTTTCAATGTACGATTTCTTTGACAATGCAGTATAATTCTACTGTCTGTGTGTTACTGTCACTATTTTATGTAAAATATAGATAATAAAATAAACTTGAGTTTCTAAGCATGTTCTTCTCTCAAACAAAATTATTTTCGTTGAGATTTATAAAATAATTACAAAGTATACCTATAATCCCAAAATGAACATACAGCTCTATTGATACTTTAATTTTATCTTGTTAATTAAATTTTAATTGCATATAAAAATTAATAAACTCATTTTCTGAATATTGTCTTGTTTGTTCTTTACGCATGTAAGGCAAATTTCTGTATGTAAATTTCGAAAAGATTTACAATTATCTTTGCTACTATCTATTCAATAACCTAATAAGGAACTTCCTTTGAAAAAAATCTACTCTTCGGGCGAAATCTGTACGGCAGACGCGTGTCATTCGCAGACAGCGTATTATGAATTCAGGTTCCATCACGTCGAAATTGCTATAATTCTTTCGGCTCACGTATAGCGCACAGGAGACCGCTAACTCGCTCTCCGAAACGCACTAACGAGCTTCGACGTTTGCTTAGGGTCGCACTCCTGATTCGACAGTAGTTTCTCCCAAGTAGTATCCTTTTGCCTCAAGGAAGACAGAAGACAACAACAATACATGCCTACTCCATATATCTATTTTTTATTTTTCAAAGATATCATCTATCAATACTGTTTTATTTTTTATCTTAAAAAAATAATCCTTTTTATATCTATACTTAAGCACATTTATTACTTTACATATTTTATTAAATCTTTCAAATAAGCTATAATAGTTAAATTAATTTTATCGTACTCTTTGTATAGATAATAGCTATAGACAAAATCATACAATTTAAAATTTTAAAGAATTTAAAAAAAAATAGAAAATACATCAATCAAATTTTATTTTATTGTAAAACGTAAAGCTTTTTCTTTTCCACGTATAATTTAAAAAGACATATTAGTATAGTGAATAATTTGATTAAAACAAAGAGAAGGTAAGTCTGTCATTGACGTGGGCTCATAATTGCGGTTTCAACGCCAGCAGTGACATTGGTTCTGTGACGTGGTTCGACATGACATGCCTGTTTTCGCGCGAAACGTATCGGTGCGATATTCGTGTGATGTGGCATTTTCGCATGGCATTTGATGTGAACGCAATGTGGCACAAAGTCCGGAAGGTCTCTGAGAGCATATACGGGAATATTGATTTTTGCACATCGAGCGTCCTTTTTCAGACAGCTGACCGAAATTTCTTTCGAGTAGGATACGACCAAGTATATATCAAAGGCAAATAATATCAGGAGACGCGGTAGCGTTTCCGGCCATGTTCAAAAACTCTGAGATTATATTATACACATATAACACAATAATCAAATTAATAAAATATGTCAATTCTTACGTAGTTTTAAAAAATAAATAAAATTAATTTCTCAATATCAGCTCATGCTTTATATAATAGATAATAAATGATATTAATTTTTTATACTCATCAAAAGTATCAAATATAAAAGAGACCTATTACATACTTTTTTAATTGTTAATTATTACATAAAAGTAAATTATTTATTTTATATTAATACAAGGAGCAAATTAAATTTGCAATAAATTGTTGTGTAATTAAAATAATTTTTAAATTCTTGACCGCAATTAAATCAAATTTACTGAATTCTTAAAAATATTGATTTAGAAAATTTACACGCCAATGGCGCCAGAGTAATTTGATCATTCTTTTTGCCGTAGATAACAGCGTTGCGGGAACGACCTCGACGGTAACGAAAGATGAGCAGCAAACTGCAAAATAACATCGAAAAATCCGTGCAAAGCGAAACCTGATAGGGATGCGAAATTCGTTTTTCGTTATAAGCCGGATACAGCATTGTCGACGTATTTATTTAACACCACCACCCTGAACGCGTCTATCTCGATTATTTTTTCAACATCCTGATGCATCCTGCTGTGTGGCCGGATTATGAGTATTTATGTGTTCAGGGCGCGGCACGAATAGAAAGAGAAATATTTGTTCTGATATGAAAACATCGAACAAACTAAATATATACAAGATAACATATATACAAGATAACGATTTGAAAATTTGGGAAGAAGTAAGTTCTATTCTTGAGAGATGTCCTGCTATTCGTTTCAGCATATTCAAGTTCGTGACTCACTTCGCGATTCAATTAAAGGTCTATTTTCTTCGTAAGATGACTCGATAGGCGGAGATATGTGCTTGCCTTGGGGTAGGTTCATCCCTATATCGAATGTCATAGAACAAACACATGTGCATATACGTATATGGAATACAGACATGCGTGAGTATAACCTAAATCATTTATCGTCCGATTGCCAATTTGCAGCCCCACGAAAATTGCTCTTGTCAGATCGTGTGCCCTTTTTCGCGCGCCTTTCACGTTATTTCAAGTTTTCCTTTCTCAATCGATACCGCGCGCTTCAATAAACCAAAATACACATATATAGATAAATTTATATATACATATGTATAAAATAACAATAGGAAGAAAAAATATATTTATAATATTAAATATATTAAAATTAAATGACAATCAAATAGATTAAAACTAAATACAAATAAAATCAAATTTATTGCAATTACTCCTACTATTATTTTGTTCGATTTAGAATAAAGGATCATTAATGTGTGAGCAAATCCACTTATAATTAATGTGCGTACCAATAACAACGCTGCACTCTTATTTGCCCTTAGTTACTGGAATTCATGTTATTGCAATAACATTTCCAAACAAAATTTTTAATGTACAAAAATAGTTAGGTTGTGTATCGTTCGTATTTTATTTCACAAATGTTGCTGTGTTTACGGAAATATAAACTGGCTAACAGCATCCCCTGCAATCTGCACGGATCGCTCATTCGTAAATATTTGTATCGTGACGTATGTCAAAATTCGTTGATCCATGATATGAGATGGTGACAGCAATAACTCTCACTATAGCCATGAATATTTTTTTCTATAAGATATTAACTTTGTTCCTGCTTATGGAAAATAAAATAAAAAATATCAACTATTAATAAATTAGTCTATTAATTAGTCTATTAATTAATTCATTACTGTAATAAAATTTATGAATTTTAAAAGATAATGTCTTAGTTTCGAAAAATATCTGGTGCACCTTAGTATCACATACTTAGCAAATAGGATAAATTACACTAAAAAAAAGAAAATAAAAGAGCAAGAAACATGACATCCAATAAGACGCGAAATGAGATCGCTCGTTTCCGCGCGAATGATTGAACCACGCAAGGCAAGACGCAATAATGACGAAGATACGTTTACTTTGTCGAAAGGAATAGAAGTATGGACCAACCTGGCCCTTAGTGACGAGAAAGGGAAACAATCACCCTTCTTCCTGCAGAAAGACGTTACTGTTCCCTAAGGCAAATATCACAAAAGAACAAATAATTAAAAGAAACGAGAACTATATTCATCGAAATGAATCGTTATATGACATTAATCTTGAATTGTCATGATTGAAACCAAAATCTTATATTTAATTTCTCATACATTTTTACTAATAATTTACAAATACAAAAAAACAAAATCTAATCCTTAAATAAGATTCAAGAATAGATATGGAAACGTTCTTATATATCGATCCTGAGATTAAAAGTAAAAAATAATTTCTTCTACTTTTCATATTCATAATAATATAAAATTTTATAATAAATATTTTTTTGATAATATACATTCTTTTTTTGTAATTTTAAAGAATGCTTCAAAAGGAAAGATAAAGTTTTACAAATTAAGATCATCTAATCAAGAATTAATATTATCTTCAATGCTACTTTAATAGGCAATGCCAACTTGCTTTGATCGCAACCTAATGAACATCCTTCCTTTCGTCAAGGATGACTCCTTTGGCGATATACCTATACGTAAGAGGAACGAGAAGAGAACAGTGCACCTTGCATGATGAATGCTGGTAGCCGATAGCATCCCTTAAAGTAAACATCGCAGAAGGGTGGTGGCGGACTTCTTGGGGGTTGATCAAAGTGCCTTCACACCCCCGGGCAGCATATTTGATAGTCTTCGCGACCCTCTTGCTACTCGAGAGAGGATCCTCGAATCTTTTACAAGCGGAACACTGTGCCGCAGAACTATGAAGACAGAAAAGAGCAAGAAGAGAATGACACGGACTGTTCAATTTTTCACCAGTTGACCCGACTTTCCTTTACCTTTGCAAAATATAGTTCATTTTTAAAGACCATCCAAAAAATTCTTCAGTAATAAATAGTAGAAAAATGATTCTCTAAAAATTATTTATGTTGAGGAAAATATTTTGTCAGATTAAATTATAATTATCTAGCTACAATTATTAATTTATTCAAAAATTTTAAGTTGAATAATATTTTATATTATTTAACAATCATATAAATTACATAATTTTAAATACTTCATACTTTGCATGTTCATTTTATCTTTTTATGTTTGTTTCTCATTAATTTTTTCGCAATATTATTTATACATTTATTTAAATTAATCGATTTACTTCAAATTTATTTATTTTCATTCATATTATGTCAGAAATTTATATGTAATAACTCTAAAATACTCAAGTATAGAATAAAAATATCATATATCAATAAAATAAATAGATATTATATTCCAAAGAATTTTTTACGAATGACATCCATTAGTTTAAATTTTCAAATGTGTACACTGTGCTACTTTATGTTTACTTATTATACGATTTGCGCATTGCTCCCCATGGGAATCATATTACTGCGCTATGACGATTATTTCACGATTATTTCTCTCGCAATAGCGATTGCACGAAATACGCGAGTCGCCGACGGCGAAAATGAAGCAAAACTCGATGTGCGTAGCGCCGCAAATTTGCAGCTCGGTTTCCGAAATTAGCTCAACGAGGGGTATAGGAAAATCAATTTGCCTCGAGCGATGAAAATGCTAGTTGGGGGTGCAGAGGATATCATGGAAGCGGGGAGAGAAGAGAGCGAGAAGAGAAACGATATCGGAACGGAGAAGTTCGAATGTCCACGTTAAATGCGACGATTCGCCGCTAGTGCTCGCGAAATTACTTCCGTTTTTCGATTAATTCGAGAATGCCAGCGAGCGTGCGAGAGAGCGTGCCGCTGACAGTTTCATTTCATGCCTGCATTCGGAATTCCGTATCCCGAATTTCCAGGTGAGGAATAATTCAGTCTCTGATACGCACAAATGACGCTATCAGTCTTTCAAAAAAAAAAAAACAAAATATATGTTTGATACTTAATTTGATTGAAAGTGGAATTTAATTTATGATGTCTTGTCGATTTGTATCTTATATCATAACTTAATAATTATAATTAAATAATTCAATTGCAATCCTTTTTCTCATACATATACAGTTTTATGATTTCTATGTGTAATTTTAATATCTTCTTCAGTATTTCATGATTTAAAAAATAATTATATTTAAATAATAAATTAATATCGTCACTTCCAAAATAAGATAATTTATTGATCTATGTGTGTGAAAATAAGATAAGCGATATATACTTCATTTGGTACGATTAAAAATGTAATTTCTTTTGATATTCCATAACTTAATAATCATGAGTGAATTATATAATTTATCATTGTGGAATCTTTAAATGGATTATTTGAATTTCAATATTATTCATTCTTTTCTGGTAAACTTAATATCTTTAATATCTTTAATTAATTCTGAATAAAAAGTATAATCTAGGGCACTCTCCCTCCCCACCCCCTCTCTCTCTCTCTCTCTCTCTGTCTCTCGTAATTGATTTCTTTTATCAATAATTATTGATTTTAATTCCCCTCAAAATTGATTAATAGTTAACGAAAGCATTTATTATTCAAAAAATTTGATTGCGAAACTAAAACTGAACTACCTGCTGCGTGGTTTTTCCGCGATGCTGCCATTGATAAAAATGATCTGCATTTAAAGACCATCCGGGTGCAAAGCTGAATCCCTCTGATGGCGCTTGTGAGACAGGTGGAACTGCACCGCACAAGCATATGCGATGACATAATAAGGGATCTGGTAGCTCCGTATAAACACCCCTTTTATCACCGAACCACCCTACTGCAGTGCACTTGTCACCCAGTTGGATTAATGTATCCTGATTACATCGCGATTGCATCAGCATCTCTTTCTCTAGGGTGTACAAAGTTTCGAATTCCAAAAAGGACATGCCAGGTCCTTCGTTGACGCAAGTCGACGTGGCCGACGATATTCTGAGTCCCAGACCCATCTGGCCTTGAAACGAATCGTCATCAAAAGATGGCAAAAATCTCCTCGGCGAACGCTTAGGACTATGATACGCCTGTTGACGTTCTTCGGAATGTCTTCTGGGCGACTTTCGATCGTTGGAAACTCTTCGTGGCGATGTGGATGATCTGCTGAGACTCGATGATGAAGATTCGGTCACTTCCAAAGATCTTTCTGAAGTGTTTCCCGTCAAGGAGGGTATTAGCGATCGCGAGGATGTCAATCGGCAAATTCTGCTTTTCGGTTTGGCTCCATTGCCAGTGCGAGAGTAGCCCGCGGGCGTCTTGAGACCCGACATTGTTCCTCTTTCATTTTTCGAGACACTCTACAAGATCGCAATTCGTCAAGCATCCAGAGGAATTTAAAAAAATTTAAAGAAGTGGCAATTTGATAAAACTGCATTCGCGGTTCTTCTAATTCAACTGATTAACAATTCCAGCTTTGCGTCGCAAAGATAATTCACTCGATGATGATGATGATGAAGAAATATAATACGATATTCAAGTCACGGCACGTCAAAAATATTTCTTATGTAATTCAACAAAAAATTTATAAGTTTTTTTCTAATATATATTTAAATTTATTAAAAAATAATTTTTTATTTTTAAATTGACTTTTTAAATTTTTACTTACTTTGTGAGATATATATATATATTTATTATATATTAAATATTTTTAATTGATAAAAGTTTTACGTCTAGTGTTGTTATTGATAAAAATCCACAATCTATAATTAATAAAAAGTAAATAATATAATTTGTGTTTAAATATTAAAAAGTACTCTCTTTTTTATAACTGACATAAATTAGATATGACAGAAATGATAGAATTATATTAAAAAATCATATAGACCCAAAAAGATCCATTAAATGTATGTTCCTCGAAAAACTGATTTCACATTCTTTATCAAAACTTTTTACAAAAATATTCACTTTCGTGCAATCATCGACATCCACTAATTAACCTTGAAACCACAGACCGACGCGGAAGGATGGATACATGAGCACCCTTGAAAGGATCGTCGGTAGAACTGACGGTCCGGCCTGTTACAGGACGATGCGAAGCATCGTCAGTGACGAGCGCGCGCACGCGCACACTTTGTAATTATAATGGGTGAACTTAATATTTAATAGTGTTGTATCTAATTGTGGAATACAAAACAATGTATTATTTACACTGTTTCGTAATATTAAACACAATTATAATATGCGTAAGTTAATTTTTCTATCTATTTATAGATAAATAGATTCTCTCAAAAGAAATAACATTAATCAATTGATTATGTATAAATTTATAAATTACTTTAATTTCTCTATTTATTTATTTATCAGAATTAATTAAATTGATTCATATATGCACATATCAGAGAGAGAGAGAGAGAGAGAGAGAGAGAGAGACTAATTTGCATATCTATGATATAACATATCAGTTATACAAGGTGTTAAACAAAAACCATTTAGCATTTATGATAGATGGTACACATCATATTGATGGTACACATCATAGTGAGTAAGAAAGCCTTTCTACTATTTATCATATAAATATTGAATGATTTTATATACACTGCATATATATATATATGGGTAATTTTCCATAAAAACGATTTCTAACTTTATTTTTAAGGACTGTTTTCAATGTTTCAAAAAAAAAGCATCATGTACACGATAAACTAAATGAGAAGCAACAAGCGTTGTTCTTCACTAATTATTTCACTCACAGTATATGCGCTAGTTGTAATATAAAATTTCCTAAGTTTTTTGTCGAATACACGGCGCGGGCGTCACACTGATTAATTCGAGACGTGATAACTTTTCACGTACCCAGCTACAAAATAAAATTACTGTCGTTAATTGCTAAGTGCTAATGGAAATCAAGCGTATTCAAATTATAACAAGTAGAGTTAAAGAAGAAAAAAGAAATTTCTTTTTTTAAAGAGAGAATTTAAAGAGGGATCTATATAGGAATTTTGTAATTTGTACACTTGAATATGCTCATACAATCCATACTATTTTAAAAAGATTTTTTTCAGTAAACTAAAGTCTTTATTTAAAAGTACAACGCTTGCAAGTACAGAAAAATTATGATTAAATCAAAGAATTTGTCATTAATTTGTCATTTAATTTTGCCTATTTTACTTCTTTTCTCAATAAAAAAACCTTATTTAAGAATAAAAAAATGTATTAAATACAAATAAGAAAGTAGTACTCATTTACCTAATATTATAATACAAGAATGCTTATTAATATAATATTATAATAAAAGAATAGTACCAGAACTCTTTTCTCTAGCGTATCTTTTATCGCGGTTACTTTTATTCGCCGATATATCGGCAATTGAAAAATCATCAACGCATCAAGCCCATTTCCGTAGTCAACGATATCTCCCGAATAAACCTGGATTTCGACTAAGGGTCGAAGATCGAACGCAGCACGACAAAGAACACCGACAATATACCGGAGCGATAAGAAGATGAGAAAGATGCGGTCTTTCTCGCCGTTCGATATCTCGATCGCTGCCAAAGTATTTTTCGACGTTGCTACAGAGAGAGATAGATTGGTAGAGGGAATGCAGAGACGAAAATCACCATTTCAACGTGTGTACACGTGGGGTGAATATTATAAAAGCGCCATCGTGATGAAGGAAAAGGTACGCTACCCTTCGAAAAAGCAGCCCTCTCTTGATACACCATGACGAGTGTCGTGGTGTCGGCACAATATCTCCCTCCCCCCTCAATACTCTCTCACACCCTTTCTTTGACAGCCTCCCGCAGACCCTACATATTCACAGGACGAATCTACATATTTATAGCAAGTGCTTGGTGCACCAAAAGATTTCGAATGTATGCTAACTAATATGTTCACGTCGTTTCTCGTCTGAATGATACTAGAAAATCGAGCTGATTCGAAAGCGCGTGTTAATTAATCCTGAAGATAACATCTTAATTTTTACATAGATGATAATATTTAATTTTTAAATAGAATGCCCGTTTCGATATTATCATAATCTCTAAAGCAAAGATCAAGTGCGAAATTTCGTGGTGAAAATAATTTCTAGTTTACTTTCCAACATGACTTACATGCAGTATATTATAATTGTCCTAAAGAATAACCCTCGCAAAACAATACGGAAGGAATATGTGTATTAGTGAAAAAGAAAAAGAAGGAATCCGTCATAACGAAGACACGCATATGTCATTCAATACTGAAGAGGGTTCCTATATGAGCTTTTAATTTGATTCCATTCAACCGATAATCTGATATTTTGACCCCTGTTCCATCCCGAAAAGGACTTTTTGGGTGCTGACGCGTACAGATTTGGATTAGACATTTTCGTGGGGAAGCAAGGCTAACAAGTAACTTTCTAGAAGAATGCATCTAAATCAAATGAGAGAAATTAAATTATATCAATAATTAATACATCAGCATTAAATAAAAATTATAATATACTATAAAATGTTAAAAAATTGAAAATTTAAAAAAATTCGTTAAAGGAAAAAACTGTGAGATCTCGCAATGTCATGTAAATCCGAGTGAATAATATCTCTTTATTAATGAATCAGTTGAATCGATATGAAACCCCATGCAAGCAAACACATGTACGAATGGACATGGGCAACGAGTGCTAGCAGCCAAAGGGTCGTCGCAATAATTAATAAAGCAGTACCACCAGGCTTAACGTTACTACGACTCCTCGCTTTCCATTCGCTTTCCGCTCTTTCCGCCGACTTACTTTTTCGTTTCCACGATTCAATATAATAATGTTCCTACGCGCTTGGTCCGGACCCCGTGGCTTAGCCCCTAGGACTAGGGGTTCTCAGCCAGCAACTGAATTGTCTGACAAAAATTACAAGATTGAATTAAATATATCACCGAGAAACAAACAATAAAATTACATCTCTTCAGCCTCGAAAAACAATTTTAATATTATGTATTTTCAATTACTTTAATAATTAATTTATAAAATTTAGTTTTAAAAACATTTAGTTTGTTATTTCTATTAATGATTATTATTATAAAAAAATTTAGTTTATTATAATCATATTTATTTCTTTGTACGATTATTTCCTTTAGTTTTTAAAAATATTGGATATACATATAATAAGAATATAAATTTTAAATATTGCAAAATTAATATTTTACATTTAAAATTTGATATAGTTTGGTCCAAGCTCAGCGAAAAAAGAACCATATTCATCAAATCCACCCGAGAAGAGTATATCACGGAAAGCATTATTGCTGTGTTACTGGCTTCGGGATTATTATGAATCATTTTTCCACATGAAAGTGAAGCCTTAACACACAAAGAATCTTGCAATCACAAGAATACAAAATATGGAGCATATAAAATTAAATTAATATAACTTTAAACTGATTAACTTGGAAATATAAAGTTATTTTTTAATATTTTCATATTTGAAATTTTAATTCAATATATTTTTTTAATATTACAGAAAAGAAGATTTATAAATGAGAATCGTGACATTTAATGAGCTAAGATATTTCTACAACATTTATGTTCCATAAATGTTAATCTTCGTTATAATTGAGTTACATTAGCTAGGTGACCTAATAAGATCTCGTCTGACAAAACGGTAATGCTAATTCGTGCTAATAATTGACCAAACTTACGACCAAACTTAATCCAAAAAATATTTTTAAAAGACTATAAACAAAAAACTAGAACTCTTTCAACAACATCAGTACTTTTATTCAATATTCTGAAAATAAAATAGATACTTGAATGTAAGTATCCCTGTACATACATATAATGTATATATCCTTTCTTTTATTCAATATGTGAGACAATAAAGGTTTATTATAACTGAAAAAAAAAAAAAAAAATGGAATTTGTGAAAGAAACTGAATTCACCTGTTTGTGAAGGGGAAAAAAGATCTAAGAGGGGATAGAAAAACATTGCGTGTGCGGGAGTGACAAGCCACATGGAATAAGCAGTCGAATTCCTCACGTGTTCAAAAAATTGATACAAAAGTGATTCCCTACCCTCTTTATATCGAAGCTGATCCTACTTTTTGCGATCTGTTTGATGTCTTATAAACGTCTTTAATTTCGGAAAAATGCGGTATGATCAGCGAATCGTTTTCAATATATGTTACAAAAGTTGCTTAGGGGGACGAAAAAAATCTTAATGCTACATTTTGCTCTGTGTTGTGTGTATGTGTGTGTGTGTGTGTATGCGCGCGCGCGCACACGCATATTAATTCATAATATTTATAATAATAGAACATTTGTTAAATTAAAGAAGTATAATATAATATATTAATATATAGTGTATATTATGTGTTGTAATAATAAATTAATATAACATTTTAAATAAAGAAATTAGATTAATAAGAATTAAACTGATGTAAGAATAATTATATGTATACAAATTATGTATATAAGAAAATAATATAATAATAAGAAAAAGATTGATATTCTTTAATAAATGATATAACAGCCTAAATTTGTATAAACCAAATAAAAAATTAATTTAAATAATACAACTTATCTTCATTATGTAGATAAAAAATTATATTAGATTACATTATTATAGTATATATAATTATTAATTAATTATCTCTTATGAAAATAATATTTAATATTAAAAATTCATTTTTTTTAATTGAGGAATTAGATATAAATACGAATTTGAGCTTTCTCTTTCACTATTGCAATTTATATCAGGTATGTATACGAATCTAATTTTAATTCTAATTCTGTTTCTCTGTTATTCATAAATTTTCTTTCCACTTTTTCTCAAATAATTATTGTACTATCCATACATATATTTACATAACACCTATCTCAATACACATATTTTTATGTATATTGATATAAGTATTGTGTAAAAATAAATGTGAACATCCATAGTGTATACTGAGTGGGTTTGTGAGTTGTTACATTCAAAAATGACTGTGCTGATCAAGGTCATCCTTGTCGAATATTAAAGGATCAATCTTTGATATATGTGTCGCCATCAAACGGTAAAGAAAGAAACTTATATTATACTTTTATATAGGAGAGATACGTATCCAAAATATTTTTTATAATATATAATAAAAATGCACTGTCACAAATCTCTATATTTTTATGGAAAATATTCTAATTTGTACAAGTATGTATTCATTAATACGTTTATTGTATAAACTTCAATTATATATAAAAGTTACAAAAAATCTTGTTTGAAGCACAAGTTTGTATAAACTTATAAAAATATTTCTCTGTTTATTATACTCTGCAATTGGGTTATTAAATAATTAAATATCTAAATATAAAATATAATTGTCTCTATTTATTTATTTTTTATGATAATATAATTGAGTTATACGCGCGCGTAGGTAAATAAAATAATTAATATCATCTTTAAATGAATAATTTGGTTGTAATACAGTCACGTGTGCTCACAGAGAAAAATCAACAGTAAACATATTAAGAAGCGAGACAAAGTTCTGTCGAGTAGGTACCCTCATGAATGAGTGGCAGAAAGGGCGCCACGCGCGCGCATGCCTACATACGAAACGAGGGTGAACGTAATTCCTTCGCACCACGTGCTCGCGCACCCATGGGGTTTGCCCTACGCAACTCATGACTCATAAGATTTATAGCTCTTTCACCGCAATAAAGTCTATTTCTTACGAAAATGCATAGATAGTTCTGAAATATAATCGGAAGATGTTTGACAAAACTAAAAACAAAATTCAAGGAAAGCACATTTAAAAATCTAAAAAATAATTTTAAAAAGGTTTAAAAACAGAGTAACTATTACAACGTTAAAATAAATTACTATGAATTAATTCTATCGTTGAAAAAATGCCTGCATAAATTATGTCTTTCTCTATATTTTTTATGTTTTATAACATTTTTATGGGTTATTATTTGAATTTAATTTTTTAATTTTTACTAATATATTTATTAATTAGTTGTACATCCCTATTAAATAATTTCTTCAATAATTCTTGTATTCTTAAATTGAGAGAGCAATTGATGCTTAATAATTTTATTTCCTAAAAAAAGGACACAAGTAATTACCTGGGCTTGACGTTTTTCACAAGGACAATTTCGCAATTTCTCCAACTGCAGCTGAATAAGATGAAAAGCCGAATATTTCTGACTTTCCGGGGATAAAGGCGAACTCGGCGATTCTGGTGATCCTATTCCGGAGCTTTTACTGTCGCTGGTTTTAATAATATCCTTCGTAGTTTCTTTCTTGATCAATAGATCTTGCTGCGGTGATAACGGTGATAATGGCGAGCCAAATCCCGAGCTTTCCGAACTCGAACTCACTAAACCGCGAGTTCTGTAAAATCTCACTTTCGGTCTGGGAATCAAACTTCTGGACTTCAAAGACTCAGATCGGCGGATCGCTCGGCAAACAGTCGATTTCCATTCGATCGGTTCACAATACAAATTCAAGCCAAAGACTTTTCTGACCTCTACTTTTTCACCGGATAAATTCTGTAAGCGAGTTTCTCCAAATATCTTATCAGTGCCTTTGAATTTCTTATCGGCTTTGTTCTTGACCTCCTTCTTGTGAAATTTACGATTCTTCACAAAGGAATTCTTTAACAAGTCCTTTTCCCACTCTTCAAAGTTTTCTAAGTTTCCTTGAGAAAGTCTTCGTTTATTCACAAGCGCTCGTTTCGTTTGCACTAGTGCATTGAATTTTTCAGGATCGTTATCTTTCTTACAAGAATGATTCAACTGAAAGTAATCCAAACAGTTTTTATCATCATTAACGACAGTCTCAACTTTCGTTCCTTGGAGAACCTCTGTAGCCACAATCGAATCTGCAGTGTCTGATGATCCTGTCAATTCTAGACGTCTTAAACCATAACCACCGACGCAATCTTGAAGTTCGTAATATTCGACGTTTTCGAAATGATCATTCAATGATACCGAGAACGATGCGTTCAGTGATGCCGGGCGTCGCTTTACTGTACCGGTCTCGTGACTGGGAGAATCCCAATCCACATGAAAAGTCCTTCGTTTCGAGGACATCATATAATTTTTTTTTCAGCCTCGACATTGAGTAATGTGTTTAATCGCAGCCACAATCAAATATATTTAATTATGATATGTTTGTCAAATTTCAAAATGTTTAGAATACACAACATGTATGTACAATGCCATAATTATCCTTTTAATAATTTTTTTTATTTTTTGTTCAAAATTCTTTCTCGTTATTATACAAATTTCTATGTAGTACAGAAACTTACAGCAACATTGATGCAACATTGCAATGTTACGGTAATATTTCTGGAACATTGTAAGCGTTTTAGCAGTATTGCTGATCTGTACCGTCTGGGTTATTACACACACTATTTCATTAAAAAAATTTATTATATTTCACATTTTTTTCATATTATTTCTCCATTCTGTTTTGCTTAGAAAGATAGAAAATCTCACTGTATCCACAAGAATCACAAAATCACATATTTAAGTACTTAATTAACACATTATTTTATTATGTACATTTTGAAAAGAATTCTTATAAAATTCACAGAAGGAAATCACACCATGGACGATAAACATATTTTCGGGTGTCTGCGCCCGAACAATAGATGCACTTGCTAAGGGTGCCTAGGGCAAACTGAACCCACCCCTAAGCGGGTAAGCACCCACTCTATGCCGAGTACGAAAAGCAGCGTGTGTATGCGTGTACACATATAGTATGCGGGATAGGCCCCCGGCCTACGACAACCCCAAACGCATATCATAGCCGCGGGGCCGAAAACTAATTACATTCGGCTACGGGGTTGGTGTATGATCGCACCATATTGCAAGTGTGTCGTGCCGATGCGGTCGCATGAATTCCGCGAGACGAGCTCTTACGTCCAGCAAGCTGCTTATGTGAAATGTCATACATGTTCGACAAAAAGATTCACGATATAAAAGCATGTTACTTATTATAATCAAAAAATATATAAATCTATTCATTTTTTGTCTTTTTTTATTGTAATGTATCTAATTTTTTAAATTACAATTTCACTTCAACAATTTGAAAAGAATACTTCTATAAAATTTATCAGCGCAAATATCTTAACGACATTTTTATGAAAAAATTTATAACTTAAAGAAAAACGCGAGGGCGGTATTAGTAATTTTCTCTAATAATAGAAACGTCTGTTGCTATATCCGGCTACCGATTCATGAATAGCATTTGGATACAATCTCGTTGCTTTAGTTGGCGGCAAGAGATAGGGGTGACAACCCTCTTGTGCGGAGCTACCATCATAGAATAGTTTCAAAGTCAACATCTATTTACTATTTAAAAAGGATACAAAAATACAACACTGTATCAATAAAAACAATAAAGAAAATTTGACAAGAAATTTTTCCGTGAAAAGGTATCTAAAAAATTTTTTTCTTTAATATTGAAGATTCGAGTTTAATGATTTTTTTGAAAACTTAATAACGCAATATTGAAGTATTATCCTTTCGAGATATATGGTACCTATATAGTTGATTAATACATGGAACTACAGACCGTAACTAAAAAAATCTCTGTCCATAGCCCGCGAAATTCCAGATCCACTTCCTATCCGGCCACAAATTCCTACATTACTAACGAATAGGATTTCACGGCTCGGGAGGCTTACAACTTATAATCCTGATGTATCCCGTTATAGGTTTACCCATCATTCCCTTCCCTCTGCCCCTGTCGACGCACCCGAAGATTAAGCCTGCACACTCCCGCGTCGCATTTTGAGCCACGCGTGCATATCGCGTGGCCCTTCTTTCGAATCGGATTAAATTGCGGATTACACGCGTCATTTAGCTGATCCCTAAAAGCATGAAAACTACGCAGTATTGCATATTCAAAATCGATCGATTGATCAAACCAATTTCGATTAAAGAAATTATAGAAACAACTGTTAAAATATATAAATTATTGAGAATTATATAGTAAAATTCAACGCAATATTGCATATTAAAAATTAATAGAAATAATTTTTATTTAAGCAAAATGTACTTTATCAGTAATTTATATAATTATACATATTGAATAATTATATAAATTAATTACTTATATATTTTAATACTTACATATTACTTATATATTATAATAATTACTTATTTATTTGTATACTACAAAAGCAATTTTTTATTTAAATATGTTTATAACCAATTATTATAGTTGCAAATTGAAATTTTAATTATTTAATATTGTATTTTGATTTCGTAATATTGGCGAATTTATATGAAAAAAAATTCCATGGGAATCTCTTCATAACTATCCATCGCATCGATTGGATAAAGCTCTTACCGACCGTAGTAAACTTTGCAGTAGATGATATCGAGAGAATAATTTACATTAAAAAAATACTATATTATAAAATTAATATAATCAGTACGAGACTTCTGACATTTAAAGAACATAAGACAATCACACATCTCAAGCAATCTGACAGAACATCAAGAAAGATTCCTCCGTTGGTTAAAGAGCCCACTGTTATATTACTGACGTACAAATTAAAACAACTGTTTAAAGAAACACCGATTTTGGAAATTCGATGTTAAAAACAGAGCTATAAATTTAAATGTGATAACGACTGAATTCGTAGATGCATATAAGAACGAAGAAACATTGAAAAGTTAGTTTGTTTATTATCATTGACTGATTATATAAAAAATTTTTAATTGTACTGAAGATCGTGTGACCGAAACGTTTACTTTTATATTAATTAATTTGAAATGACTTGGCAATCAACATCCTGGACTTGTGGCTGTATACTCATTAATTTTATGTTGTTAATATATAACCAGATTTTAATATCAAATAATATTTATTTTAATTAAAAATACTTGTACTTTATATATATTTTCGAATTTCTTCTTCTAATAACTTCATTATAAGCTTTTAAATAATACCTTATAATTAAAAAAAGGATTTTTAAATGTAAATTACACATATTTATTTTGCAATATTTTACTTGCATTTTTTTGCAAAAAATTTCAAATATAATAATCCTTAAAATTATAAAATAGAAATGCGAGATATATTGTATAGTTTAGAATTATCCTAAATATTTGCACCGAATGATTTAATTTTTGCAAAAATAACTTAAAGTATTTTTTGAAACAAATATAGTTGCCAAAATCACTGTTGCATTCATAATACTCGAGGGTTGCGAATCCGTCGAGAGATGGAGCCCTGGAGGCAAATCGTGAAGGCCGACAGTGAGGGTGGAAACCGAGCTAGTACTCCACTATGGATTTGCCATTAATTCGAGCCGTCGAGAAACTTTTGTCCCGCATCAGTTGCGACAGCTACCTGCGGCTTTCCCGAAAAAAAGGAAGAAGAAGATGACATTGCCGTTCTTTCTAGCATTGCCATCTGGCGAGAGGCAATTCCGATACAAGTGCTCTCAAGGCAAAGCCCGTGAATAATAGAAACTCACCAATAACACAATTTACATCAGCACACGATTTACTTTCAACGTTTCATGGATTTTCATGTATTATCAAAAAATTTTTTTAATACATCACTACTAGAAAAAAAATTGTACATATGATTACATACCTGAAGATATTTAAATTATATTTGTCAATATAATTGTTATATTTTATTTTATTATAATTTATTTATTAAACTGACTGAGATAACGATTAATAATTACTATTTATTTTTAAAATTATGATAATAAATTATACATAATATTAAACATATATATATATATATATATTTAAATAACTTTTAACATTATTAAGATCCAAGATGCTATGAGCACCAAAGTTGTTAGATTATTAGTCAATTTAACTCGTGATAATACTGCGGTAGTTTATTAGAGTTTGCATTGTAAGTCCGAAAAAATTTCGGCGCGCATTTAAGAATCTATATATACGTACGTAGTATATAAATTAACACGAAATTATATTAGAAGCATCCAAGATCCAGCTTGACCGTTACGGAATGTTCTCATTGGTATATAGTTTAAATAACTTTTCAAAATTTTAAATTATTATCTATTATTGTTAAAAAATGTAATTCTATGACTCTAATAATTTTTTTATTATAAGTTATATTTATTACTAGCATCCAAAATCTCGTATGTACATAAAATTATATTCATATATCTAAAGATTTCCTAACTTTAAAAAATTGTGAATGAAATCTAAGATAATTTTGAAATATAGAATTGCTAAAATACAAATTATAGAAATAGCAATTCGATGCTTTCATCGCAACAATGTTTGCCATCGAAAAACGAAAACAGGTCTCTTCGACGTGACAACGGCGGCGGCGCGGCGGCGGGAAATGGTGTAGCCCCCAACCACGTTCTCACGTTCGTGGGGGCGGATTTTCCCACGTGGCCGTTAGATCATGCGCGTTCCGAGCCAGTAAAACTTTTGTCCGAGAGCCGCGTTTATTGCGGCTGAGCATTACCTTGACTCCTAGAGAGTAATAGAGAGGGAAACCAGAAAGAGGAGCGAGAGGATTGAGGGAGAGCGATCAACGATGGAAAAGCGAAAGTTGACTTTAAAGTTTCAAGGGGATGTTTTCCTAGTCACTTTCCCTGCCGATTTCACTTTCCGTAATCAATAAAAAGAATCTAAGTACCTGTTACTATTTTCTCAAATTTATAAATCCTTTTGCTGTATACAAAAGATTAAATTTTATTTTATTTTGCATATAGATTGTTGTAGACAGAGGAAAAAGATTTTTACATCAAATCTGCAGAAGTAATATTGCAATCTAAAGTTAATAAGGAGAATTTTGGAAGAGAGAGAAACCAAAAATTTCATTTGTATATATTCTACATCTTCTTCAGCTAAACATTGCTTAAAAACATAATTTTTCCTCCCATGTGAATACAATTATAATTACAATTATGAAAAAACTCTAACAATATCAGATCAATTCAATACTTTTCTAAATACTAATGATGAAAGACTTGTCCTAACTAATGTTTTCCTTCTTTCCGCAATACGATAAAGGAAATTACATCAAGTTTCTCTGATTTTTCTTGAGTTGTACCTTCACTTTCGGTTTTATACCTTCCGATACTTCCGATCAATTAAATAAACAGAAATGACATTAATGCCCATTTCCACCAATGCAGATTAATTTTAATCTCGGTTCAATTTGCTCTTCATCTTTTTCTAATTCTAAAAATTAGAAAAAGATTAACAGTAAGTTAAACCGAGATTAAAGTTAATCTGCATTGGTGGAAAAAGACATAAGTGGGACAAATTTCGTGTTGTTTATTTAGATCATAAAATTCGAATTTTTTCATTTGAATTAATAATGCGAAATTTGTTAACAATTGTATAAGTTAATCTCAATTTCTTAATTAGTTCTATATTATTTTAAATTTGCAATTGTTATAATATAAAGAATTAAAATTTATTCTTAATATTGAATTCAAATGTTTATATTTACAATAAAAAATCCTATTTTCTAACATTAATATTAATTTTAAGATGTAAGTATATCAATGTGTTAAAATAATAATACAATTTTTTCTTTAAATAAAAAGGAAAAAAGTAATTTGTCAAAAAAAATATCTCCAATTAGAAGATGTTGACAAATTGAAATAAGCATACGTCAACGCTACTGATTAATGCTAACGAAGTAAAAGAAGCCCACTTAATCTCGATCGCGTGCTTATTTGTGCTGGCGGAATATTTAATATCTCATTTTTCCATTTTTATGTCTTCGAGCCGAGTCACATAGTATCACGCATGTTTTCACAATCGCTCGCATGCAGACCATTTTTTGCATGTCACTGGTTACATATCGCGCGCCTAAGTTCGATAACGCATAACTGTACATCCGCGATCGGCGATAATAATATAAACCCCTTTCCAAACACGCAAGATGCATTTCGACCCTCCCAAGAAATTTCAAGAATAAGTTAATTAATTATTAACCTGTTTTTGCGAATAATTTCCTGGGAATAGTTATATAATTATCTTAATTGATATGAGGACAACTTGAAATTTAAATGAAAAATCATATATTATCAACTTTTTTAAATTATATTTAGTTTATAAATAAATAATATATTATATTGCCTGAATTAGAGTAAAATATTGATGTTATTAAAAATATAAATAATGTTAGTCAACTAAGACCATTGCATCTCATAAAGTTCATCAAGAATTTAAAAACAATTGTAAATAATTGTTCTTATAATGTCTTGATAAATCTGCAGATTACTGAACTACCATATAATGCGACATTAATGTCGGAAGCAATCAATCATTCTCTATGCAAGTCTTTTGATCTATCGGGAACAGTGCCACATGTGCAGTCATTAGCATAAGCACGAATGTCAATCGTAGTATGTGAATGGTATTGGTTGTGAAAAGTATAAATATTTGCCATTTTTCATTATAAAAGCTAAATAAAAAATTAATAGTACATTAAAGAAATGTTTAATTTTGATTTTAAGAGAGAAGACTTACAAAAATTATAAAATAAATATTTAAAAGTTTATTTCTCCACCGTGGGCTAGTACTTTTTTTAATTCACGACAGAGAAAGAAAACAAGCAAAAATAATCGCAATCATTTTTTAACCATTTAGAAGAAATATATTGTATAAAATTTATGTTTATGTGATATAGGAATTTTTAATTAACTAATCGTTTTTTAAACGTTGTATATACAATTATAAACAAAAAAATAAAATAAATACAAAGATTAAAAATAATTTATCTCAGTATATTGCATTGTTATTTTTTAAATTTCTTTTCCATATTCTATTAATTAAAATATATCAGACATCATGCTTCAAGTGAGTCGATGCAAGTCATGTGGATATATTAACCAAAATTATTATCTTGATTGGCTAACAAAAAATTTCTTAATTGAGCTGCTGTTAATGAGATGCCTAGGTTTCATCCGCACGCGCACTGGCTATCAAATTATAATATCATTATCAACTCGTAGTAAACATATACATATACGTGCGTCCATCCTATCCGCATAACCTTCGCTACTCGACCTCTCAAAATGGTAATTCAACCCCCAGGCAAACGGATCCATGCTCGGGTTTATCAAGAAACTTTCCGTTCATCCCATCTTGCAACATATTCCAAATTACTAGGTACTCGACTCAAGGTACGAATAAATGAAAAAGATTTGAAATGAATTCTGTTTCTCTCTCTCCTCTCTCTCTCTCCCTCTCTTTCTCCCTCTCCTCCCTCACTCACTCTCTCTCTCTCTCTCTATCTCTCTCTCTCTCCCTCTCTTCCTCTCTCAAAGTAAGATAGAAGATAAAATATAAAGTCATTAAAGAAAAATATACAATTATAAGAATAAAATGTTATATAAATAAAATAAAATACAATTAATAACTTAAAAAAATATAATTTTTTAATCAATATCTTTTTATATTTTTTTTTCTTAAAAAGAAACAAATTTATTTAAAAATTGACAAAATTTCTTATGTAATGTAACGATAAGAAAATTAAAGTAACAGATTTTAAAACTTCTCAACAAGAAAATTAATATATGTATATGTTATTATTAATATGTTAAGTTAACTATTTAGATTTTTTTTTAAATAATAAACGCTTTCTCTTCTTTGATAAAAATTAAGGATAAATTTAAATTAATTCTCATGTGAGACCACTAATTGTAAGACATTATCATTTGCAAACGAGATACAAGCCCTGACCATTATCACCCTTGTTACTTTTAATCAAAATGTACGAGTATCTCGTATATTTAAATACTAAGTACTTTTAAATTATTGCGATGTTATAATTTTATGGACGTATATTATATCTTTACAAAAAAAATTAAAGCTGATCTCTTATAGAAACAACTGTCTCTCTTTTTTTTTTCATTTTCTTAAATAACAAGTCGAATTGAATGTTTTTAAATTAAATTCATGTCTAAACGTATATTTACAAATTATTAAACACAAACATAAAATAAAATTACACTTTTTAAACCTCGATAATATTTTTATTCAATTTGATCGATTTTAATGCAAATTTGTTATTTTCTATACGAATCGCTCTTTTTAAACCAGGCTTTGGATTCTGTACGATTTTTTGCACCATGCAAGTGATATTTCTCGGGTTCCTGCCACCCCTCATCCTCGTCGCGCACCCTGGTCCCGAAGAAGCTTAGAACTTGAAACAGGCCATGCCTTGGAACAGCCTGAGCCAGGGGTTGGCGCACCTACAGCTGCTGTCACATAAATATCGTGAAACCCCCGAATTCTGGAAGCACAGCTCTAGAGGTATCCTTTTAACCCCCTCGCTCTTCAACCCCCCAAAGCAAAGTTGCAGAAACTCCGCTACCGCGCCAAGCGACAGTGGTATCGATTCTCAATTCTTAGGGGTGGCAGAGTTAAAGGAAACTTTCTTAGGGTTATACGCATCGTCGTCATCGTCTTCCTCAAACGAGGATATGTTCCACAGGACAATCAGTAGATCGCTTTTTGGGATTTAAATGTAATTGCTCGGATTTTGTGGACACTTAGAGATCGTTTAAACCGTGAAATATTATTTTAAACCTTAAGTTTCTAAATTATTCAAAGTTCAACATTCAGACCTTTCTTTTTAATTTCATAAAAAGTTACAAAGTAATGATATACTTTCTCTCATTAATTGTCAGTATCTATAAATAAAGTCTTTCCGTATATCTACTAAATATTAGAATGTAAAAATTATAAACATTAAAATATTACATAATATATTGAAATTTATTAAATAATTTAAAATTATTTGTAAAGTCATTTTTACATAATTTCAATAAAAAATCCTTTTATATGATCGCGTTAATTTATAAAACGTAAGTACATTTTATTAGACAAATTTTGACATTTAAAAAAAATGTATTACATTATTTTTTTATCAAAAAAAATTACACAAAAATTATGGAATGCTAAATAGTTTTATAACTAAATTTTTAATTGTCTATAAACTTTGTTTAAATATCTAAAGATATTTAAATGTAACAATTAGGGTATGTTAAGTTAGCACCCCAACTATAGTACTCAGGAGTTCTGATTAGAGTTCCCACTTCCTTTTGACGAGACGAAGAGTTCCCTATAGTTAATAACAAGAGTTCCGCTCAATAAACATTATTTTTACATTTTTAAAAAATGGGCTGCTAACTTTTTATTGAATTTCGAGGTGGAATAGTTCTGAGCAGCTTAATAGCTTCAATTTGCAATTGCCTGATATGTAAAAAGAATTTTCGAATAATAAAAAAAAAATTAAAAATTTTTCAAAAATTAATTTTTAGATACGATAGTTCTGATGATAATTCCTACTTCCTTTTGACGATACGAAGAGTTCTCTATGATTTTTAATGACATATGAGTTTAATAATCATTTTTTAATAATTTTTTAAAAATGGGATGCTAACTTTTTAACGAAATTCAAGGTCGCATAGTTCTGATCAGCTTAACAGAACTATTTTGTGAATACCTAGAGTTCTTAATACATAAAAAACATTTTTGAAATATAATAAAGTTTAAAAAAAATAGTGGAAATCTTTGAAAATTTTTTTGAGAGTACCGAGTAGTTCTGAGTAGCGCTTCTTATAGTACTCGACGAGTTCTATCGAAAACTGTAAGGTGAAAAAGCGATTAGATCAACGGTTTCTGAGATATACTTATTTAAAAATTGTATGATCTTACAAATGTAATAAATGTCGCTGTATCTTACAAACCGTTAGTCCAATCGCTTTTTCACCTTACAGTTTTCGATAGAACTCGTCGAGTACTATAAGAAACGCAACTCAGAACTACTCGGTACTCTCAAAAAAATTTTCAAAGATTTCTACTATTTATTTTAAACTTTATTATTCTTCAAAAATGTTTTTTATGTATCAAGAATTCTAGATATTCACAAAATACTTCTGTTAAGCTGATCAGAACTATGCGACCTTGAATTTCGTTAAAAAGTTAGCACCGGGTATCTTTAAAAAATTATTAAAAAATGATTATTAAGCGCATATGTCATTAAAAATCATAGAGAACTCTTCGTATCGTCAAAAAGAAGCAGAAATTATCATCAGAACTATTGTATCTAAAAATTAATTTTTCAAAAATTTTTAATTTTTTTTTTAATATTCGAAAATTTTTTTTACATATCAGGAACTCTAGGCAATCGCAAATTGAAGCTATTAAGCCGTTCAGAACTATTCCACCTCGAAATTCGATAAAAAGTTAGCACCCCATTTTTAAAAAAATGTAAAAAAAATGTTTATTGAGCGGAACTCTTGTTATTAACTATAGGGAACTCTTCGTCTCGTCAAAAGTAAGTGGGAACTCTAATCAGAACTCCTAAGTACTATAGTTGGGGTGCTAACTTAACATACCCTAACAATTACCTTATTTATTAATAACATCAATATATAATAGTATCATCAATACTAAAATGACGCTGAATCTTTTTGTACGAAAGTAATAACAATTATAAAGATAGATGTGTTCGACTTTTGATGTTTTGATTAAAAAGAAACTTTGGTATTCTAAATGATTCTTTGACTTGTTAACCTGTTTAGCTTCTCGGAAGTTAAAGATACGACGAAATTGAGCTATTCGACTAACAAAGAATTACTATCTCAAGTGTCATGCATCTTCGAACTAATCACTTCCAAACATCCGAGAGTAGTTAGTTCGGAAATCTCAAAGTTTCTAACACGAAAGGAATTCAAATGATTGTATTTTCTCCTCTCTTTTTTCTTTTTACAATACAATATGCTCGGCCTAATATAAATGTGATATAATAGAAATGATTAAAAAATAGATTTAACAAGTCGGATTAAAACCGAAAAATTCATAAGAAAAGTATTCAAATTATTGCAGTTTAAGACAAAAAATTTATAATTAATATTTTATTTTGTATATGTATATTTACTTTTACCAATATTTATTTTTTATAAAAAATAATAAAATATCCCAAAAGAGATATAATTATCTTAAATAAATTACATAAATTATTTGCAATCGCATTGAAAACAAAAATCAACGATGTTATCGTTGATTTAATCAAAACAGCGTGTACACATAGTCTAATAAAATCGTCGTGTATATATTATGTATATATGTATACATATATAAACGACGATTTACGACGCATCTAAGGGGAAATTAGCGCGTTTCTTATCCAAGACGTATATGTAAACTTTTTCACCCCAACGATAATTAATAGTCCGTTGAATTACGATCGTCCTTTAACCGACAATCACTTGCGACAGGAAACTTATAATTTATTGTGTCTCCTTGACGCAAAAAAGTGAGCCACAATTCAAAAGCGACAATTATTTTTTCTTCTTACGGATTTACCGAGACCCCTTGATTTAAAGGGTGAAAAGGAAGAAGAGAGAAAGAGAAAAAACAGAGAGAGAAAATAGCCAGTAGCACGTTAGGTCGACTCTTAATCGCGATGCGTGACAACGCAGGGGGCTCCCCAGTCAAACCCTGATAATATTAATCTTCGATTAAAGGCTTATCATGCCACGTGACCACACGCGCGGAAAATTCGGCTACGAAAAACGTGGGTGTCACCCTTATCGTAAACGCGATTTTATGGCGTAATATGCGTGCATCGGTATACGGAGTAGCTAGCGAGCGTAATCCTTCGAACAATTTGTCGAAACAACGTTGAGTATACCATTAAAATGTAATGAATTTGTAGACAATTTTTTTATTACACTTATAAGCTATCTTATTCATAATTGCTAATGTGTCTCAAATTAATAAAAATTCAATATCTTCCAAAATTAAATGATGATGTAAAAAAATTGATATAAATACTGAGATATTGTTATAATATTCTTACGATATTTACTATACAATTAAAAAAAAAAAAAGAGTAGACTAAAATATATTATAATTTTTTTTCATTGATTGATGTTGGAGCAAACACTGCTTAAACCGAAGAGAACCTAGCAAAGAAATTTACCTAATGAAGACATAGAATATACACGTGGATTTGTAACCCTCCAAAACAGCGTACGTAAATTAGTTTCTCTCACATCTAATTAATAATTCTAAGGGACAGACCATAACTGACGTTGGTCGGCTCAACGATCATAAATTTCGGTAGTTAAACTTGCCAAATCAACCGCAAAACTGCTGTTCGTCAAAGTTTCAAGCTCATACATGCTATGAGAAGATATAGTTATATGTATATTATCAATTTACAATTAAGTTTTCGTTTGTGATATCTTTGATTACTATTTCAGAAATATTTTAATATTATTATTAATATTATTATTATTATTAATACTTTTCAGAAATATTATAATAATATTATATACCGATGAGAATAAACCATTTACGGTCAAACTGGATCTTGGATGTTTCTAATATAACTTCGTGTGAATTTATCATATATGGCTTATTCTCATTAGTATTTAGTTTGAAACTCTCACGGTCCAAATAAGATTTGATATTGTTTAATAGTATCGTGATATTCTTACATTTTATTAATTATAATTATCATAATTCAAATATCACAGTTATTTAGAAAATGATTATATCTATGTATATTTTTTTAATGATTGTAATATATATACCTCATATTTTTTATTTTTTCGAAAAATCTTTGTCAGTTATCTATCATATAGAAATAATAAAATCTGATAGCCTCTAGAAAGATAGTCTAATCGACACTTTACAAAAGAAAAATCTCAAGCCTTACGACGATAACTCGTTTCACGCGATATCGTCGATAACTGCCCTCCAGCTGTGTGCAATATGTTGCGAGAGAAACAGAGAGAAAGCCGCAATATACCTATATCGAGGAGGGGAAGAATGATACAGACTCGATCCTTGCGAATGGCTAATCGATGCCTGACCACACGCGCGAATACGCTCGAGGGATATTCTCGTGCGAATACCGATCCTCCCCTCAAGTCGACTTCCCAACCCCTTTACCCTCCCGCAATAACTTCCGCCTTGACACCCGCTAAATTCCGAGGGGTGGTTTCCTATTCCGAAACTAGGATCTTTTACGAGTCCTTTGCGCATTTATGCGTGAAGAAATTAAAGATACTGATGTATACAGGGTGCCTCTCGCCATTATTTTTAGTATCTAATAAGAAATGTTAGGATATGAAGATGCTTAAGAGTCTCAAGTTAACGAGAATTTGATATAACGTTACTTGAAAAAATTTTGATTATTTTATAACCTCATTTTAACATGTATAATTTACATTCTTAAGTATAAAATATGTCTGAATCTATAAATCAATATGATTTTTCTATTTAATTTTCATTCCACGTGTTACGCAAATACGATTATTATTTAAAATTTATACAAAATATTGTTTATTTCGATTAGTAATGTTATAAAAATATAATGTTACATCGCTCAAAAGCAACAAAACGTTTTATTTATTACATTGTTTATGTTCATATCATTTAAATATCTTGTCTTCATAAGGATATTTGGTAAAAAGCGGAAGGAAAACGAGATTTCCGGTGACCAGAAGGAGCCACGCCCCGACCATGAGAATGAGATGATACCATTTTGCAACCCCCTGGGTAGTTCTCGCAACATCCCTCGAGTCCTCCTTCGTGTCTCGACACTGCGCGGATAATTAAAGATATAACGCCTAGCTTGACGCGCTACGACGATACGCAAAGTTAAGCTCATCTTATACATTTCTTTTCAAATAAACTTTGTGAATTAAAAAAAAATAACTTCTACAATTACCTTTTAAAACAATACAATTATACATATAAATAATCATACATTATTAAAATTTGAAAAATGTATCCTTATTATGTGTTCCAATGTAAAATTCTTTATATACCAATACTCAAATTTTAAAGTTATGTGTAAAATATGAACAAATTCTAGCTTGATTTTTCAAAAACTCAAGCAACGTTTTTAAATTATGTGTATTAAATATTCCATTTTTTTTATATCTTAGTGAAAGAAGCATTTTATGATGATGATAATGATAATGATGATGATGAATGATTAGCTAATCTTTAAAATTGGATGGTGTAAATTGGACTTTATAAGGAGAAGTGGAAGGAACAGGAGATGGAGGGTTAGCACGCGCTAAATTGGCTTACGCTTGCAGAATCTTACCACACACCTCCGTGCGTTTCTTGCGAATCTCCCATGCACGACCTTCCTGAATTTTCGACCCTCGTAATTTCTTCTTTTTAATAAATCAAGTCAAAAGGGGTTAGAAAACATAGGAAGTTGAAACAACACCGATAATAGTGACCGCAAAAGCCATAACTTCATAATTATCAATATTTGTTAACCCTGTTAATTATATAAAATAAAGAATCATTCTATTGACTAATTATTTTATTAAAATTTTAAAGAAAAATAATATAAATAAAAATTATTTTATATAAATATTAATCAACAGTAGAATTCAATTTAGTAAATAACATATTTTCATGTTGATATTTTTCGATAAGGGTAAGTTTGATAACAATAACTTAATTTTTATAGAAATACAACTATTTCTAGGGATCTTCTCATTAAAATTCTGCAAAATCAAATTTCACTAAGAGCTCTCAACATCTCGATGAGCTAGGAACTCTATACACCTACCCCGTTTATTTCACAAAGTCCTTCACCAAAATGACGTCAGCGACAAAGAGAGACTGAAAAGAAGGCACCGACCCGAGAGCATCCGTGTGGAAAATTATCTGACTACGCATAGGGTTCGCGCGACAAGGTCATTGCTGTATGGAGCGGAATATTAATTATGATCATCATTACAAGTAACAGCATTCGCATAAAAAATTATGCGAGCCACATCTTTCTTGTGATATTTTTTATAAATATTATACATATAACACATATTTATAACAAGTACTGATTCACACCCTAAATTGTCTGCAGTTATAATTGTACATACGTAATTAATACTCTCTTGTATAAAAATTTAATTTAATATCTTTTACTTTTTAGTTTTATTCAATTTTTTTATTCTTTGATATAATATCTTGAAGCTTTAAAATGATCAAATCTTCTAATTGCATGATTTGAGAATTTCCCTATTTATTTTTATGTATTTTTACGTAAATATTACTTTATGATTTAATAAGTATTACTTTATATTTTTTTACCCCGACTTTGAGCACATATTATATTAGACTTCAAACATGCTTTCTATTTCCCTTCGTTTCTCTTGCTACCTTTATGGCGCGAATGTCGAGTGGTACAAGCTGTGTACAGTCAGCCATGAGGGGTTAATCTCGACACGGGTCGCAAACGGGGTGTAACGTGGTCCACGCGTTATCATCGTGAGAGCGAATTCCGCTGTTAATTATCATCCGGAAAAAGACAAGGTATATAGCGGAAAGAGGCAAAATAAATGTTGCTTGTCACTAAATAATGTTGAATTTATAAAAAAAAGATACCTTTTGTAAACATATTTATATTTTACATTGCATACATCTTTTACTAGAATTTTATACATTTTCCAGAAAAATGTTTTCAAAATGTCATAAGTAAAACAGAAACTTTTATTATAGGAATCTTAAAATAAAATTATATGCAGTTGTATTATTTAAAAAGTTTCAAAATATATTATAATGAAATATCAGTTGTTGTAAGATAAGTGTTGTAAAATATAGCAAGAACATTTATTTTACTTATCATCTTATAGATCTGTGAAGAATAGTTGGTACAGACTTACTTTGACGGTCTCCTGAGGGGAGAACCTCGCAGAGCGTTGGACTGGTGCCTGGGCTTGCAAGCTCATCGCTGTACCATCACTGCGAGACACTTGATATCCTGTAACAAATATTAAATTAACATTTAATTAGTTCTGCTAACATAAATTTGTCGAACAATTGTTATTTTCCTAAAATGAAATAAACGTTATGATCTATCTATGCTATTTCATCGCTATCTATTTCAAGATGTATATATTATACGCGTATTTTCGATCAATGTGAATGATTTTTATGAGAAGCGTCCATGATTGGTTTCACAATGTCGAGATCCTGGACCGAGAATCGCGCACAGTGACGAGAAGCAACGGAGTGGAGACCTCCTGGTTGGCTGCTGGTTGGCCTGTCGATACGAAGAGGTACGTGACCCAGGTACCAAATGACATATCCGGTCGAAGGGAGGACGACCTCTCTCTAGTTCCCTCTCTCCCTCAATCTCTCTTTCGAGATCCACCCCGTTTCTCGCCGACGTTTTTCCGAGATAACCGTGCAAGCCGTCGCTCGTGAAAGCTATTTTCCTCGTCACCCATTGAGCAAAAGTTTCTTCTTTTCATCACCGAAAAATCTCTTTGTTCAATATTTACAGTATGTAACAAGATTAAGAAAACTTAAGCAAAAAATCGGTACATATAAACTTGCAATCTTCAAAAATACAAAAAAAATAATAACGCAAATTTTATTCAAATTTTAATTTGCTCTTTACAGTTTTCATGGATAAATTTTTAATATTATTGTCGTACAGATCAGAGAAAGAGATAGAGAAAAGTGAGATAGAAGGATCAACGAGAGACAGAGAGAAGAGAGCTAATCGGGCGAAAAGCATAATTAATCACAGCAAATTCGTCGTGATTAACGATGCACGCGGACTGTCCCCGCCGGCTATGAGCATAAACACTGTTAATGCGCGACAAATGGACACACGGTACTCATGCGTAGTCACGGATCATCCACGATTACAATTGTTCTCGCGTCCGCTCACCATTAATGCGATCGATAGCAACATCGACGATAACATACCGTGATTCTCGAATTCAGACATAGAATTCGAAATTTTCTAGTTCCTAATTATTGATTAATCTAATAAGAAGACTCTATTACTATCTATTCTTTAAGCAAAGTTTTTGTATTAAAATTTTATTTTAACAGAAAAATTTTTGGTAAACATACCGATGAGGGGAGCCAGCCCCGATGACCTTGATCTTGACATATGTTGTCAAGGTCATGACCCTGAGTAACCTCTAACAGGTTTTAGCCGTCGCTCATCCTTCGTTAAAAAGTGCCCCGATGGGGGGGGGGGGGGGGGGGGTGAAAGTCGCTTCGCGTGGAAGGTCAAAACCTATATAGAATAGTATTTAATACTGCATATATAGCAGAAATAGCTTTTGAAACTTTTTTTGTTAATATATCTTTTTAACGAAGGTCATCGGGGCTGGCTCCCCTCATCGGCATATTTACCAAATTTTTTAAATGTTTTATATAAATAAATAACTATAAATGTATAATTTTGTACATTTTTAAAAACAAATATATTCCATTAAGCACTTATTTTATTTCATTAAATAAAATAAATATTTATTAATTCTCTCACCCCGCGAATTATATTATATATTTAAAATGTTTTAACCGAGTTAAAACTCACACAAGGTGATTATACCCCAACTATGCGAATCAACGATACTCAAACACATAACTCTAAATTTAAATCAATATATATTGTTATGTAAAATCTAAAAGAATAAAAAAACGTATTTTATATACTTACAATATTAAATGATAAATGAGTTAATTTAAGAAAAGAAGGAAAATCTACGTATTATGTATACATAAGAGAAATTAGATCGTGACAACATCGCATTTTTACGAGTAGACGAATACAGTGACAGGCACATGCACCGAAGCATCGCTGTTAAAATGTTTATTTAAAAGACAAAAATATCCGTACAATCACGATATAAAAGGAAAATATATCAAAAGTAAAGTTTCAGCAAAAAAAGAAAAATGCAAAACTCTTGTGAAGAAACAACAAGAATCGTATAACCTCACTCTTGATGAGGAACGAGATCCAAATCTATGTGACGACAATCGCATTGTCATTGAAAGTGCGACGTTGCCATACTTACTAGACTTCGTCAATTCTCGAAAGAATGTATAAAATCAAGATTTTGTTATTGACTCAAACTTTAATATCATACGGTATTTGCAGTCTTATTACACATATGCTTCTTCATAAATTCAACTATATGAGACTGATCGTATTTCATTAATTTCTTGAATGTGCAGTTTCGATGCTATATGAAAATTCGTGTCATATCACGGTGATAATGGCTATACTACAATGGTAAATATAGAAAAATCTGCGAAGTTTGATCGATTATATCTCAGGAACCAAACGGTAAATCGAACTCAAATTTTACAGACATATATGTATTAATATCTATATATTACTTGAAACAAAAATTTCAAGACATTCTTGAATAATGTGTTTTAGGGTATAACTATCTGCGATGCATGTCGGAGTAAGTTAAATATGCATAAATTATTTTAAAAATTAATAATTTCGCGAAGTATATATTTCATCTAAAAAATCTTGTTCATTTTTGCTCAATGTTAAAGATCATGAAAGATATTGCATATTTCTGAGTTTACAGTCTATGAAAGGTCATCAAACTAATACTGTAGTTAATCGTCCAGCATGCTATTAATCCATTTATGGCGATATAATATGATGGCAATTCGCCGGAAGCGACGAGAAGTGTATTAAAATACGAGAGTATCATGAGAGTGCGACAACGTCGAGGCTCATTAGACACCACGGACAAGACACCCTCTGCATCGTGACCAATTCAGACTCACTCCATTGTACTACGAGCACGTTCGACCGGAAACTAACGACCTTACATTATTCTCTGCATCAGACCTTGGTCCTCCATTCCTGTCCTCTACGTTCGATTAATCGAAGGAAGTCCCAAACGTTTTACATTCCATGAGAAATGTAATTGTACAATACTAATAATATATTATCCTAATTAAATTTATTTATTTAGTTTTACGTCAAAAATAAATAAACAGTAAAGGAGAGCATACAGACTAAAATGCAGGTTATTATTGTTGCACGATTTCTCATGTTTATCCGTTTTAAAAAACTACATAATCGTTTCGAATGTTAAATTCGTACTTAGTTTTATATATGCATTTACATATTTTTCTTTAAGCAAGATAATCCCTCAATATATATGATGTACATAACTTTATCTATCCAATTTTATATCTAATTCGGAATAATTTACAATAATTCAGAATAATTAATGTAAACAGAGTAATGCGCTATTACTGTATTAACTCTATTTATAGACTACATAACAATAGCATAACTAATATATATCAGTTTATTAATTACATGTGATGCAGTGCACATATGTGTCTAGACTCTATATTTAAGAATTAAAATTAATTTAATAATACATAAAAATATTACATTATCTTTTTATCTCTTTTTTATAGCATATTTATTCTAATAAACCGCGGTATACAATGGATATCCAAAGAGTCAAGTATAAATTCTAAAAATTATAAAAATAATGACAAAGAAAATTTTTGGCTACGAGCCAAAAATTCGTTAAAATATTCAATTATTTGTAAATAAAAATTGTCGTTTGGTTAAATTACGTAGTTTAATTAAAATAGAATAACAAACGGTTCGATCTTTATTAGGTTATTATCAATGTTACAAAGATCGCAAGTTGTTAAAAACTGTTCGAGATTATGAAATTAAAATATAAAAAAATATAAAAGAATGTTCTTTATTTATTTTAAAAAAGTTTGCTACGATGTTTTTTTCTCTTTAACACGATCATGCTTCAACAAAATCTCCCATGTTCAATTCCCTAAGAATTCTTTATCACCTGACGTCTTATCATGTCTCTCACAATCAGACAGAATCTCCTTCTCTGGTGTCCCTGTTCGCGCTAATTATTCTTTGTCTATCGCTAGCCGATGTAGTCGTGCATCTAATTAGTGACGTCGCTGAAAAGAGGAAAGAAGGAGAGAGAGAGAGAGAGAGAGAGAGAGAGAGAGAGAGAGAGAGAGAGAGAATGTCGTTACGGAAAGTCTCGGAAGTGGGGTTTGTCGTAGGTACCCCAATGATGTATCAGTATGGGTATTGCTCCTCTGGTGCACGCTCGCTCACTTCTGACAGTGATCGAAAGCCGCGATGTTATCTTTGCGGTTCGATAACAAGCACCGGAAGTATCGCTTTAATCACTATATCCGACCGAATCCCCCAGCTTCGCTTTTCGTACCCATAAAATTGAAAGAAATCGCTACAAATGTATAAAACATTTGCGAAATACATGAACTTTTAGATTTCAGGTGACTTTGATAGATATAGATTTGAGAGAGCAATTATATTATTAAAAAATCGCATGTTATATATGTAGATTATAAAAAATATTTATAGCATTGTACAATATACTCTAAAAGATGTATATGTATAACTATTATTAAAAAGTTTGTTTATATAATAATTATTTCAATAAGTTTTACAGTAATTCCTACATATACGTACATTATATCATGAATTTTAATTTAAGTAAGCTTTACATTAATTCACCCTTTCATCAACATTGCTGTTTTTAGTAATAAAGCATCGTGCAATAAAGGGTTGAACCACATCCCTCAGTCGACACCTTGAACATGTGCTCGCACGTGCAAAGTGAAGTGCTGCGTATAAAGAAAGAAAAAAGGCGGTACCCCTCCTTCTCTCTATCCCTCTCTTCCATTTTTCTTTCATTTAATATCGATTTTCACACACGTAAACAACGCCACATGTTCCCTGCACAATTTGCGGTTTCTCAATCTCAATCCTTTCATTCCTGCCTCCGAGCAGTTTCGACTGAAAGAAAACCGCGCCGGAAGCGAAGAAACGCGAGATAAAATTCCGTGAAATCGACCGCGAGCTGCGACTCGTTAATAGAAGACGAAAGGAGGGATAAAACGTTCACCCCGTCTTTTATTCTTCTCTTTCTTTCTCATTTGAAGAGATTCCTCATCTCTTGTACAAAGCGTGCGATGCAGAACGCGCGTTAATTTCACAAACCGAAACAAGGCGAAATAGAGAGAGAGAGAGAGAGAGAGAGAGAGAGAGAAAAGAAGAAAGAGAAAGAAGAGAAGAGGGGAAGTGAAAGAGGAGGAAGAGGAGAAGGCACCATAAGGTCTGAAAGACCCCTTATGCTATCGATCTATCCCCCACCTTGACTACGATACACCGTAGCACACCGTACATTTTACCCCATGGAACATATATTGTTCTCTTTCGTTCACTCGTATATGTGAATATCGAGGCATGCGTCACATTTGCATTCGAGTTAGACGCGCTTACAATTCTTAAACGGTATTGACATTTCACTTCTAACAAGTGTTATATGTTAACGTCTTCATTAGTAGAAAGTATCAAAATATTGATTCTCTTTTAGATAGATGCAATAAATTTTTAAAATTTTTATGTGGTAATATATATGTATGTATCTAAAAATTGTTGATAATCTTTCTTATAAAAAATAAATAATTATACTCATTCTTGATCTTAAAAACTATAATACTCTCATAGATAATTTTTATGTATATTTATGACATATGGAATTATTTATTTTAATTAATATATTTTTTTATAAATTTTTATGATTATTTTATTTTGCGAAAAAATTAAGTTAATTTCGATAAATTTTAGTATCATGAAACGAAGAAAAGAGCAAAAATATGATGAGAGCAAAAATTCAATTTGCCTTTGATCTGTTAGCATGACGTAAACAAAATTGTCCCGGCATTCTCGTGAGAAATCTACGTGCAAAAACTCATAACGGTAAGACCTTCTCTGAGAAATTCCATAATAAAAGAAAAAAGAGAACATAATTAATTATATATATATATATATATATTAAATGTTTCTCATGTAAATTGAATTATATTTTTTATTAAATTAACTTAAACATTAACTAATTTTATGTGTATATATTATAGAATTTTAACGGATATTTTCTTTCTTTCACATGTTCTTCTCTTTCGTCTATATGTGCGCAAATTTACAAAAAGAACTACCTAAAAAGAGACAAATCATAAAACTGCGAAATCCTTGTTTACCGGCGTATATCGGCTTAAAATCAGAAGAGTATTATCGTGTGCCTCTCTTCTCCCCCTCTCTCACCCTTTCTCTTTTACGTAATCCACTAGAATACGTTTGTTGTGAGAATAACCAGCATGTTATATATGGAAAAAAGAAAACTACGTATTGCATCGAAGGGCCGAGAGTTATTTCCACGTTGCGTCAGGGTGGAAAAGCCGAAAGTTTGCACGTAGAAAGTTGACTTTCACACGAAAGCTGCAATGTGAGCCCTTGTGTTACTTTTCACCCCTCTGACGTGAACATACGGTATTTCATTTTTCATAGTACGAAAAAAAAGGAAAGAAGATAAAAAGTTTATGATATCTTAAAATGAACATAATACGATAAATACAACGATGTGTGTACATAAGTTATATTTCAGAAATTATTAATTATAAGTGATAAGAATTTATTAATAATAAATATATAACATAAGATAAAGATTAATTTAAGCTTAATAAACATTATCAAAATAAATTGTTTAAATGATAAAATAAGAATTGGTATTAATCAAAACAGAAATATTAAATAAAAAAAACAAAGCATATAAACAAAGAAAAAGAAGTTAAAAGAAAAAGGAAAGATATCTAAAAAAATTATTTCATTTATAAAATTTGTCCATCTATTTATAAAGTTTAGTCAAATATTTTTGTACTATTAACTAATAAAACTAATTTTACACATAAATAATTTTATACAAAATATTAATAATACTTTTCTGCGTTATATTTTTATTTAAATTAAATAAAAATAAAATTATGCATAATTGCTAATACATTTCTTATTCTCATATTATAACAATGAATAAAAAAAAAGAAACAAATAAAAAGAAAAAAGAGATCAACGTGAAGAAAAGAGCGGAAGACAAGATTCTCCAAAGCAGGACACCATACGATGTGGAAATAACAGAAGAAGAAGGGAGTATCAAGTAAGAGGGCAGGCAGTACGCTGAGAAAGATTAATATCTCTATCAGAGAAGTTCAACGTAGCAGACCATTTATCTACGTAGGGCCCTACGAGAAGAGGCGCCCTAGCAGCCAATCTCATCCTACTTCCTTTTCCTACTCACAGAAAGGTCCAATCGCAGAACCTTCGAGTTTATTTAACCGTCGGCGACCTTCGAAAGGATGGTGGAATCAGTGTATCGAGAGAGCGGCGCAAAAATAAAGAGGAAAAAACGAAAAGATATAGAAGGGATTGATTCGCACGCGCCGGATGTCCGTCTGGCACCCGCAGGGAAATTTGATTTGACACCCTTTAGCCTCTACCCCTCAAATATCCTCCTTGTTTGCAAAACAAGGCTCTCTAATGAATTCTGTACCGGATCTATCTTTCCACCTCGCTTTGCTTCAGTCGATCTCGATTTCGATCTTGCGCACAGCACTTAGGTAACTCGATCATTTTAATGGAAGCAAAGGAAGGGCTAATTGTAATCGAGCGAATTCTTTAACGATTAATGATGTTTCTGATATAAAAAGAATGGCTACATATTTTTGTATTTGACTAAATGCAAATTCTTTAATTTACTTACAAACCACAATGTTAGAATATTATTTCGATATTATCCAGATAAAATCGTAAAGTAATCTAATTTTCTTCGTAATAAAAGATATTTAATAACATGAGAGAAGCGGGGGAGAAGGCCAAACTAGTTTGCTGATTAAAATATCGAGAGCAACATATAACTTATACATACAATAAATTACACTGCGTCATCGCAGGTAAACGTTCTTGTGTAAATCCCAAGATGCCTGTTAAATGCGTCCAAAGTGAGTAAATTAGAAGATATCTCCATCTCGCCTAACCTTTATAGTCTGAACAATTCGCGATTATACCGCGAAACACGCGATGCAGAACAGCCATTTGCCCTCTCCCCCTGTTACCCCTTGAGAATAAACCCACCGCGAGCAAATTGCATGACAGTTCTAAAATAATGATGACTTTGCAATAATAATGCATCTAATTGACAATTTGGACATTAGTATGTTATGAATGTTAATCTTGTAGCAAGTACGAATAATTGTGAAATATACAGCTAATTGAATAAACTTGGCAATATACAAATTATTATTATTTGAGTTTTATATTTATTTCAGATCTTTTTTTTATTAAAATAACCTCTATCAATACTAATTTCTGACACATTTTTCATATTCTGTATTAAATATTTATCGAGTTATTTTCAACGTTCTTTTAAGGGAATCCTAAAGCAAAGCTCGAACTAACGTGAAATCGCCAGATGTCGCTGTTTTACAACACATCGATATATCTTTTATATATATACTACCACACTAATATTTCACACAGCAGTGATGCACGCAGTCGCATTACCTGTCAATTTTCGTATCACAAATTTGTCGTGATAAAGTGCCTAAGTCTAATTCTAAGCACTCAACGTTGTTTGTTCATGCACTCTATCTGACTGTGGACTACTATTTCTTAAGTACAGATTGCGCAACTTTTGTATGAAACAAATGTTGTTACGACGTGCAACGACGTGACAGCTCTAGAGCGCCATATTGGACTAAAAAATGGTAAAGAATTTAATTTTAAAATTTTTTATCGGTTTTAGCATAGATTCTACCTCACAGGTACGTAATATAATAATAATGCGTATACTTTAAATCCTGTAAAAGAATTTTCGAATCTGTGAATGACCAAAAAAGAATTTACGATACAAAAATGATATGGTTTAGTCAGTAATATAGACGACTTTAGGATCCCCTTAAAATCTAATTAATAAATAATCTAGTTCCTAAGAGAACAATTTCGTATAATTCATTATGGTAATCATTTGTGAGTATGGTACATCCTACTTAAATTACAGTGATTGTTTACGTGATGCGCACGGGTGTAATAACGCGTATAAAACTATTTAAATAAATAAACGATTAACAGCCGCGACGGGCCGCGAAAAGCGGTTCTTTACTTATAGACTCCAGTCGTTAGTAACTCAGCCGCGATGGTGAGGACCACCAATGAAGGAGTCAACTCATCCCATGATGATTTAAAAGCCGTCTCCGTCATTGGCCCCCCTCACATATTCCCCCGAGATTCCAACGTATTTTCGACCCTTAGTGACCTCCTTCATAGGTGAATGGAACGATATCAACTAACGTACATGAGCTTTACAATACATATTCCATATTCAAAATAATATGTAAACTTTTACATTATATTTTTATTAAAAAGTTTCACTTAAAAACTTCAGATTTTGCTAAGAATATTTTTTTAACCAACTAACCATTAAACTCTCCAAGACATTTTTAAATAAAATTAAAATAAAAACAGTTTTATGGCTTCTCTCAATTAAGAATAAATAAAAAATAATATAAATAAAAAACTAGATGAGCCTCCGTTGCGTAAATAATATATATTTATGAGGCCAAAAAAATTATTCGCAATTAATGTACTTACCATTGAAGTTAATTGCAAACGTTCCAATTCTGGATTTAAGTTCTCTGCGAAAATCGAGTATATACAAAAACTCAACTACAATCAAACGAAATGAGCAAAGGACGTCGTAAGAGTCATACAAAATAAATTTTTAAAACGATAGATAAAACATAACTGTCATATATAATAAAATATCATCTTACATAATTCTGAATTATACATTAATAAAACAAAAACATAAATGATTACAAAATTACAATACTACTTAACGTTTCGGCTCTCGGATTGAGCCATCCTCAGAAGTAACATCATGATAATTGAAAGTTATTCGTTAATTGGAAAAATCTAATGTGAACATCTCAACCACAATATTATGTACCAACAACTGTGAAGGCTCATCTAAATATTTTACATACATTTGACATTTGTAATTTACAAATACAATGTATATAACGTACAAAATTAATAAAATTATATGAATTACTAATAATATAAGCTAAAACAATATATCTATGTAATTAAATTTATTTATTTTATTTAAAAATATGAAATTTATAAAAAAAAAAACAAACTATATTTTGTATCAGACATGGATAACTTTTTCATAAAAAAAGAAATTTGATTTATCAAGGGTCTTCCTCTGGGCCTGACGTGCGTTAAGACGCTCGCGAACCACGACTATTTGATACTGCAGTCTACTGTGCATCGTATATAGACGTCTTTATCGTTTTACGAGAACTATAAAGCGCCAGTGGCATGCTCGTGTATCTCTAACACAAGAGAGGAAAAGGAAAGCATTGTCACTATTGTTTATGCGTATCATTAGATACACCGTTGTCGTTAATTCTTCGATGGAGTAAAGTCCCGCTCACGCGATGTTTAAAGTGCTTTTCGACTTGATATTTTATGAGCTTTGAAATTTTATCACTAACAGCATCTTTTTATACATTCGATCTCCTTCAAACAACTTTCTTTATTGTCATACTCAATACAATAGTTATACAAATGCACGTATTTGGTATAAGTTGTTTATATCAATGTTATAACATTTATTACTTGTATACGGGGATGAATATTTATCTTAATTTTTTTAGTTAATGTTAATTTTAATTCTAATTTCAATTTTTATATTTTACAGATTCTTTTATAAATGTAATGTTATAAACATTTTTTGAAAATTAGAAAATTTAATATTTCGTCTAAGTTCGTGAGAAAAACTGCTGAGAAATCTTCTTTGACATACGTATACTAATGTCAATTACAAACATGTAACTAAGATGACGATCCGTCTTAACACACCACAAAAAGCAAGAAGCTGATTTATGGGAGTTCGCTCGAAAAAAGCTTTGATAAGAGTGACAATAATTTAAGAGTATTCTCGAAAGACCTGAGACAAGATATTAACGACATTGGAGTGGCGTGAGCTGCTGGTAATAATGGAGCTGTCGATCAAGATAAATATCCTAAATTCCTAAAAGAATCAAAGGAATCAAACCAAAAAGAAGCATTGATTTCGATAGAAACTCGACATTTCTCCAATCGTCACGTTATTTAGGAGAAATCATACGCTTCGTTAATTCAGATTTATGATCTTTTACGATACTTACATTTCATTTCAATGCTTTACTTTACCTCATCAAAAAGATTCTACTAGAACAGCAATATTTTCTATATATTCTTTATTTTATTTTGTTTATTATAGCAAAGAAAAAATATCTTATGAAAAAAACGCATTTTTTATGAAAAACTTTTTAGATGCCACATCTTTTAGTTTTTAATATATATAACATCATATGATATCCGTTGATAAAATTAATTAATAAAATTTTTTTGTTATAAATAAATACAATAAATTAAATCATATATAAAAAATAATGTATTGCTACGGTTTCACATGATAAAGGGTTGAAACAGTATTTATTGTCTAGTTAATCTAATATATTAATACATTAAATATTAGAAACTATTCGTGAATAGCGTCGTCAACACGTCACTATATTTCCAACGACAATATTGCGGTCATGTTGCTCTCTATCTGCTCTAAAAATCTTCCGTACTCTATAAGCGTATAGAGCCATTTAGGGTTGACCTTTTTCTTTGAATATTAAAAATATAATCGAGAGAAATACACAGAGCAGGAACAAGACATACAGTAACATGGCTACAGGGCACGATCGCGATCGGGATAAGATGTCGTAACCTTTGGCTGTGAGCTTACAATTCGTGCCTCGTGAGTCCCGTTAGTCTCGTATAACGCCCGGGGATGCTCAACACATTCCTGGAGACGTGCGCCACCGGCGGCTACATGTAGATGACTTATATCAACGGTTAATCTTTATTCTATCCTACGTCTACTAAACATTTGTATTGTCGTGATTGCTTAGGTTATCTAGAAAGAATCTTTTTCTGGCAAATAAATCAAGACGTAATTTTATATGATGAATTAAATGTTTAAAAAATGTGATTAATATCAATAACATTATGTGTAAAAATAAAAAGTTTTCTATTAAAAAGAATAAATCAACCCACAAGCTGTGAAGGAACGCAAGGAGAGGGTGAACAAGGATTCCAAAGGGGGATCTCCTGGTAATTATGCCACAGACGAATGTCGGGACATTCATCAGCGAGTGTGTTTAATGCGTAGCCGTAAAATATGTGCGCCAAGCACGCTATGCTCTGGCTAAATACAATACTCCACGGATATCCAACAAATTAACGCCGATGCGTTAAATGTTCAAGCGGAAGATCGCGTCTTCCTCTCTCGAAAAGTAACCAAGAAATCGTAATCCGCGATTTGACACAAGAAAGTAAGCGATTTTTTCGAGAGAATGTCTGATGTATAAATTAAAATGTATATCAGTGAATATATCAATGAATACACAGCCGAAGAAAAGAACATTTCGAATGTGCCAAAGAATCTCTGTTATTAACGATATAAAAGTTTGTCTTACATGCAAGACAATTCGCAATTGTTTTGTAAAAAGGTTGACATATTCATCTTTAATGCAAATATTTAATTTAAATGATAATTTAATTAACTGTTTCTTTATTACTTACTTAGATAACCTTTTTAATACAAATTTTTTTCATAATTTTATTATAAAGCTATATTGAGTTTATGTTAAAGTAAAGATATTGAAGTCATCCGCAAAATATAAGCACTGCTGCCGACATCGTAGAGTATTATAATGTTAAATATCGTATAATAAAAATCGTTATAATTCCATCATAAATTGCAGTTTCGCGCTTTTATCGTAATTCAAATATAAGAGTAGACAAACGATCCGGTTTCTCCTAAAAATTAGTGGCGAGTCATACGAGTAAGTTAATAGGAATGCCGTGTATAAACGTTCGTGATCGTAAATAAGCGACGAAGAAATATTCCCGGCAATATTGTTTTAATCCGTAAAGCAGGAAAAATGTTTATGCAACGCAGCGATTAATGTGCCCTTATACATTTGGCGAATAGTCCGTTGAACACTGTCAATAAATTCTAAGTGTTTCAGAGCTAAGATCGCAATGTTTTTTCAAGAGAAAGCATTTATCAAAGTATAGTAGACATATTACAAAAATTAATTTAAAAACTTGTTAATTTATATTTTAAAATATATAACAATTGCATTTTGTATGTATAATATTTAAGTATATTATTTGTTTTATTTTTTCTTATTTATTTAAAATTTTTAATAGAGTAAATTTGAAACATCTAATAAGATTTTAATCTCGAGTCTAAAGTTTGCGTTTTTTTCTATTGTTTGATACTAGTTAAATGGTTGAGTTTCGTGTCAAACACGTAACATGTTTCTTTTAATTATATCACGATCATCGAGTGTTTCGTCCAACAAAACGTAAGTTAAGATTAATGATCTTCAAAGGATGAAGTCATTCTTTTCTCTGATCAAACACGCAAGATAATTAATAACGCGTCGATTGACGTAACGATTCCTAAAATCGAAGGCGTGGAAAAACTGTGAATGAAAATGGTGAAAAACATCAACTGAAAAAGGCAGAAAAGAATAAAAAATATATTTTGATAAAGACGAATATTAAATCTATCACGTATATCAATTCTTTTAATCTAAAACAAAAAAGAATGAAGCATAATTATTTTTATTTAAGAAAAATAATTTTATTTGAAAAAGTTAAATCAGTAATTTTATTAATTTATTTTTATCCAGAAACTAAAGGCAATCAATCGTTGTATTGTTGCGAATCTTCCTATCAGAACATATCGAAGTTTCATCGACTCAAGTGGCGAAAATCGATTGAAATATCGAAAGAATACAGGCAAGATGAACTAACGAGCACACAACTGCTATATATCGTTTTTCGAACCGGATAGGAAAAGCGCTGGAACAGGCGGTCTCGTGTTTACACTGACGATCAACGTGCAAAAATAAACGCGCCCTGTATATCCGTAACCCTTTTGCGTCGATGGACGACACGCGTCCGTCTGCTACCACCGAAGTCTGTTTTTGAAATGTTTTCTTTTTTTAATCAACTGAAGACTGGCTAGATCGATTACTACGCAAGATTTGTATAATTTTGTCAACGTATAAATAATAATGTCAACATTCTATTTCTCTGTGAATGTGTGACGCCAGCATAGTTCTTTTATATAAAATTAATTTCAAAGCAAAACTCTTGTTATATTAATTAAATGTATGTATTTTTTTAAATATCGCTGTGTACAAACGAATTGGAGAACGCACTTTAAATACTAATTTTACTTTTAAGACATTTTAAACAAAAATGTTTAATCTTTATTCATGCAAAATATTTTAATTTGTTTATACAACACATAACACTGAAAACGCGTATCTTTTATATTATGTGAATTCTCGGTACCTACATTCACTTTATCGTAATTTACGGAACGCAAAATTCTTTCAAAATAAATTAGTTGCGAAAGAAAGAATCTGTTTACGACAAATTAAACGCGCGCGATATGTTCAGTATTTGGAATCAGGTATGCACGCATATGTAGATACGTTATGCAACAGCACGATATCAAAAGCACATCAGCCAGGAATTGCCAAATTTGGTAATCGCATCGGTTCTCTCAGTTGCCTAATTATGCCACGACAAGATGTAAAAATGTCTTTACACTTTCCAGTAATAAAGAAAATAAATTACCTGACATGGATATACGAATAATTCATGCTTTCACAATTCTATATCCTAAGCAGTATTTTTAAGAATTTTTCACAAATATATTATAGAATTCAAGAAGAAATATAAAGATTTGTTTATATGAAATTAAAAAAAAGAATACACATAATACAGCAAATAATAATTCGAAAATAATAATAGTACCTAACGTTAAATAATATAAACTTTTATAAAAAGATATCTGAGAAAAATTTTTAATATTCGCTTTGATGAGATATATCTTTAATTTAGAATATTAAAATGTTCAAACGATAGTTTCAGTTACACAAAAGTTTGTTACGTAATCTCATTTTGCGATTCACATAAAAACGAGGAAAGTTCGCTATCGCGATTGCAATAATAATAGAGCGTGAACGGCGTAATTGATATAAACTCGAGTGTGTATTATTTCGAAAGACCTCGGGAAACGTCCTCGTGACGCAATGTTCGCAGAACAATCATTAGCGGCGCGTTTGAGCGTAAAGTCTAGCGGTGACGGCGACAACGCATATATGCATCGCAGAAATACCGTTACGCTCCGATAATAATCGCGGCAGGTGTTCCGATATGGCAAATAATTTCGATACTACACAAAATTCCTCATTTACGAGAGACTAAATTGTAATAATTATTTCCACGGTTTGTGTCTTTCCTACATGACGCGAAAATGCAGCAACTGCCACGTCACTCGACGCGAACTCACACACGAATTTTGAGTTATTCTTTTTGCATGTAAGTTCGTTTAATTATATAGTTTTATGACAAAATATCTGAATATAAAATTCAATACATGCACATACATTACAAAATTTATACGCAAATTTAAACAGTCTTTATATTTTTTGAAAATGCTACTCTCTCTTCGGCAAAATGTAAATTATTTTGATAACTGAGTTTAAAAAATTTATTATACACAAGAAAGTGATAAAATAATTAAATTTTCTTTTTTCAATTTTTTAACCTTCAAAAAGTAGAATAATTTTACTAATTGTAAGTAAGATTAATGAAACAAATATATGAATATTTGCCATTTTCTTCTCGCATAAATTACATGTGAAAAAAGGATAATACGACATTCAATTTATGCCCTCGTGCTCGTATGATATTCTCGATTATGATTATTATATTACTTCGTACCGTCGTCCAATCCGCGAGGGTAGATTTTTCGTAAACTCGGTGAATATAAATTACGTGGTGCGATACGCACATATATACAACGCGCTAAGTTAATATTTGAACATGAAAAATTGCCATTTTCGCGCGCGGAATATTACACGTTAGCTAGAGTATAATTCTTCGAGCGTAACATAATATCGAAACAAACATAAACAATATACGATGAAAAAATAATGTTTTTACAACATCGGTTTTTACGACAATACGTTTCATCATAAGACAAGTAATGTAAATTTTTTTAATTGAAGAAAGTATGTAATTATTCTTTAGTATGAAATAAAAAATTAATATGTTACTGATCAATATCCCTTTTTATAATTTTACCTAAATAATTTAATTGTAACAATTACTATAATATATTAATTAATTAATGTAAACTACAATTGGGTTAAATTAATGTAATTGTTAAAATAATCGGAGTATTTAAATAATGTATCGAAATATAATAAAACAAATAATACACGTATAATAATTCAACTTACTAGAACAAAATGGCATTATATTTGCGCCGAAATTTAAATGACTGTCGAATTTAAATAACTGTTGGAGTGATCACCTGATCTTTAATTGGCTGTCATCCCGGCGAGGCTTACGATATTTCACGGTATGTGATAATCAAATAAACAAATGCTTTTAAAATGCACAGTTTTAGCGGTAAGAAAAAAAACATAACGCATTGAAAGCCATAATATCATCGCTATAATAAAAAATTTTAATTAGACTCACGTGAGCCAAGCGCGGCTTCGTGGCCGATTATCTCACGTCTAGTTGATATGTATCCCTCCGTAGCTTCTGTGATCAGACAAAAAGCGCACCTTCGATACACATCACAAAGGAGAGAACAAAAGAGACGATTTTACACTCGATATGTAAATATCAACGTAATCGGGACGGAATCACGCGCCATGACATTCGAACTAACAACAACAAGCGACTGCGAACGGCAAACGCCGACTGCGCCCACACTACACCGTCTGCGCCACAGCACGGCCACGCGCCGTGTCAGCCGCGGTGTGACCGGTGAGACCGCACCGCGTGGAGGAGGGGGAGGGGAAGCACGAGCTAGTAGAGGAAAAGGAGGGACACCGAACATCTCGCGAATCCGTTACCTGATGGCGTCGCGGCGCGGCGCGACGCGGCGTAACGGTCGCGACAACGCGCAACACATTCGAAATTATGTTCAATGAATTTATTTTAACTGTCTTTTCTCTCCTTGCCATTATATGTATGACGCGCATCAGATAAATAATAATTAGTTTTTTCATTTTCACACAAGTCATACTGATTGTGAGTCTAAAAAGAATTTTATAAAGTTACAATGAGATATCCGCGAAATTGTTAATTATCTCATGTTTTATCCGATTAAGGGCGATTGGTTTAGCAAAGAAAAGCATTTAACGGAGAAAGCAACTCTGCAATCGTTGTACAGTTGTTAATATGGTTGCTTTTAGTTTCTCTCACTAGATCTAGATATATTATAATATAATATAAATATGAATTATATAAAAGCATTTTTTACAACAATTGCAAATAAGTTGCTTTCTTTGTTGAACGCAGCTATTGATATTGTTTTATTTGTTTTAGATATCAAAAATGTCAAATAATTTCAGAAATAAAATACACAGTGCTCCATTTGGCAATTGCTGAGACTCAAACCTTTAACACTCTCGAATCTACATTGAAAATTTAACAAAAATGTGCGCATATCATACACGCGTTGGATTATATTTATTTATTAGTTTTCATACCTGTCTATGTGCCGTCTAATCGTTCCTTCAATAGTTCCGCCATTACGTGCACTGAATGCTTCTTCACTCACTCGCGCAAATCGACGGAAAACTCGCAATATACAAAGAATTATCAACACAACGATCTTTCGTGTTATTTGCGCGAGACTTCCACTCGCGATCTTTGCACCCGCGACGGCCGCGAAGCATTTGGAAGAAAAAAGTTAATGTATAAAAACGACACGAAACGTCACGAGAACGGAACTACCCGAAACGCGCGACGCGCGCGATTGGATTATAAACTATCGAAATGCAAGATTTAAACCGCGCGAACTTTACTCCGCTAACGAAAACGAAAACTTACAATAACTATATTCCGCCATATTTCTAGAAATCTCAATCACGATCAATTATATTTTACGATAACATATTGTATGTCGATTAATTAATATACCTGTTGCGGGATTCTCTAAACGTTTTATCGATGATTATCGCTATCGTTAACTAGCGACAGCCAATGAGAGCCGCGCTTTCTTTTAGGATTGTCCTGCCATTGGCTGTCGGTAGTTAACGACAATCATCGATAAAACGTTTAGAGAATCCCGCAACTGGCCTGCTCGATGCTTTTAACGCGGACAACGTTAATAATTAATAAAAGTGATCGACAATTAAAAATGCAAATATCTACAATACGTAGGAATTGAGAAATCGGTGGAATATTTCAATCAGATGAGGACACCTATCAGGAAATAATGTCGGAATCGATTCTAATCGAAATCATTCAATTATTCCCTAAATTTCTATTGATCTTTCTAGAGAAAATGGAATAATTCCGACCGGAATTCGTTTCAACATGTTCCATAATGATATAGGTATCTAGAACAACATATAAAAGTATTATCGAAAAACCATGTCAAACAAAACTGTTCATGATCGCACGGGTTAAATAATTAGCACTACATGTAATTTATTATTAAGGTACGACTCCAATTAGAGATATTTACGTTAGATATTCACGTCGACAATCGTAATATAAAACTGTCGAAGGTAAATATTTAGTTTAGGGGAGGGGCTCCCCTAAACTAAATATTTACTTTCGTTAAGTGACCTTGAGGAAATTTTAACCATCGGAAGTTACTCGTTAAAAAGTTATGAACAGAAAAAGTTTTTAAAACAATGTCTGATTTCTACTATATATAAGCCAAGGGTCGCAATGATTGTACTGTTGTTGTACATGGGTTTTGATTTTCTACGCGAAGCGACTCTCACTCCACCTCTCCCTCTGCCAAAAGGGCGCGCATGACTTCCATATAATTGTACTGTTGCACATGGGTTTCGGCTTTTTATGCGAAGCGACTCTCACCTCCTCTCCAACCATACAATAATAATTTTTGCAAATATATTCATTACATTTTATTATCTTTCCTTATTGTACAACAGTACATAAATCCTTGATTTATATAGCAAAAATGAGATATTATTTCTTAAACTTTTTTGTTCATAACTTTTTAATGAGTAACGTCCGACAATTAAAATTTCCTCAAGATCACTCAGGGTTATGATCTTGACAACATATGTTAAGATTAAGGTCATTGGGGGGTTCCCTAAACTACATATTTACCAATATGTTAATCCTGATATAATATTTCATCTAATTAGTATATTACTGTGTTTTGATACAAACGTGTAAATCTATTGTAATATAATGTAATTTGTAATTAAATATTTGTCAAAATTAATTAAGCAGCAGAGAGAGAGAGAAGCATGTTATAGATAAAATGTTAATTGTTAGAAGAAATATACTCTCGTGATAAAATGTTATATTACTAGAAGTAATATACTCTTGTGTACTTCAATTCAACTAGGCATCTTTTATAATATTTAAAATTGTATTTTATATATTTTTTTAATTTACTTTTAATTCTCGAATGTGTGTCATTAACGTAAGTAATTTAAATTTTTTAAGTTTGATTTTTCTTATCTACATATGGCTAATAAATAGAACATTGAATTGTCTTTGATCCTAAAAAAAAAAATATAATAGGAAATAATAATAATTCTCAATATGTTATTATTATTTAGTACTTATTTGATAATTTTAGAAGATTAACATGGAGGGTTTAACATGATAGGAATTATAATCATGAAGAGAAATGAAGGGAATAAAGTAGAAATGAGATAGCCGTGAAATTTTGTAATTATATTTTTCAATATGAGTTTCGTGGCAGTACATTATAAATAGTTGTACGTGCATTTATGATAATGATGTGTGTTGCTTAATAATCTCGAATAATTGAAACAGTAATAAAACAGAAATTCGAAGTATCGCATCAAGTATCGCATGGACGATACTCAACTATACAATAAATACTTATATTGCAATTTATTTATTTTATTCTTTTAAAAAAGTGCAAGAATGAAATTCGCGTAAAGTTGTGTCTGAAAATCCCGGTATCGCAAATCAAAATCTCAATTCAAAAATAGAATTCTATTAAAAATTATAATAAAATTTTTAACGCGTAATAAAACAATATTAATAATAATATATTAATTATATTTCATAAATTTAAATACGTTTCGCAATTTTATTTTAATAATAATTTCAAGAGTTATTAGAACGTTTTATTAATCATAATTGTACAATGCATATTGAAAAAAATAAACATAAATTCGCAACATATTATAATACGAAGACATTGCATTTTTCTTTTATTTTATTCGTGCAAATCGCAAAAAAATTAACGAAATAATTTGGAGAATGAAATTGTATAATATCGATAAAAAATTTGTTCGCCAATTACGTATTTATATATATATATATATATATATATATGAATATATGTATAATAATATAATAATAATATATAATATAAATAGCTAGTTATATAATATGCATCTTAATTTTTGGCATAAATCACGTTTAAAACCTACAAACTACTATTTTAAAAACTACCGTAAATTGCGCGCAGATCGGTATGCTTATTACATTAAGAACAATATAACAAAACAAGAACGAGAAACAAAAAGTAATTGTTACCGTTTTTTATTATTAACATATTCTAAATATCAGAATCTCATAATGGGAAACGCAAATAAATGAATGACGAGTGAACGAATCACAGTAATATTATTTTTATCATTTCACGAGTAATCAAGCTTTACACACGTCATTACAATTATGTACATAATTTATCGATAGACATCACATGAGCGCGATACAAAAATCGTCGGAAATCGCTGCAGTAAAAGTGAGACCACAAATTAGCAATATTCGAGCGACAAAGAGCGCGATTATGATTCTGATAATTTTTAATTAATAAAGTCAAAACTTGATCGAGTCTTGAAGTTTCACAAAACTCATCCTTTTATTTTTGAAATTTCCGAATTTAAAAAATTTGAAACTTCAACTTTAAATAAATAATTGCATGCACTTGAAAATGACTCATTACATGATAACAGGCATAATCTTTTTTTGCATAAAACATGGCTCTTTTTAATCTGATAAAACCAGTTATAAGATGAAAGAATATTTTCCATTTAGAAATAAAAAAAAAGACACTGTCAATTCTTGTCATCATCTTATCAACATCTACAAAAATAATTTTAATAATAATCATCTTTCTTTTTCTGCAACGCATGCACTCGTTCATCAATTTCTCAGTGTCACATCTTATTTATTGCTACAACGCGGTTTCTTTATAAAAATAATTATTTTCTCGCTTTTTTCTTTGAGTAAGTTCAATGTGTATTACGCTTATCCAGCATCCCAAAATCGCCCAATTCGTCGCCCTTTGTTTTCCGTTGCAAAAATTCTTACGTTATTAATACCAATTACTAATCGCTAATCGCTCAAAAATGAAGTTTAATCCTTCTAGTTATTATTCTTTATCTTAACCCTTACGATCTTACATTGCACTCTTTATGGAACTACTCGGTGTTACTTTCACACCTTTACATTTCTTTCGTTTAAAATAAAATATATAAATATATCAGTATAAATAAGTTAAGAATTGCTATTAATTTTCATGTCAATACGAATCCTAGTAAAGTCTCCTTCACGCCACGGTACCGAAAGGGTTGATTGAATACTTCATTCATTTGCATTTTACCTATAGCTAGACTTACGTAGCATCTGATATAAAATAACCTACTTAAATGCATTTGGCATGTTTTGTTCTTAATTCCAAATTCGTCCGTTTCAATCTCAATCATTATTCGCTATTGAGATCCATTATTATCTCAGTGCTGTTGACATAGTCATCTTTCATTCTCGGACGATTAAGGATTGATTACATTATTATCGGTTAACACTGTCGCGCGAGATTAATTATTATTACATATTACTCTAACTAAAAACATAATATCTAAAAAAGGACGAATTGCAACCGGGATTTCAACAGCTAATAAGTCCTCCAGATTAACTCTAAAAGTTAATACTGGTAAATGTAATTTTTCCGCAGATATAAATTTCAATCTAGGTTTATTCTTAAAACTCTTTTTACACTTCGCGATTATATATCCGTCTCTTTGGTCTCTTCTCTCCTCTTTCAGCTATTTAATCATCAACAGTAATAAAAATGTACCGAGATATACATAAATTTAAAAAAGTTTTGCTCTATTTTCTATTTTTTTTTTTTTTTTATTAGATGAACTACAATATTTGAGAATCGTTTTCCGGCATCAATAAAAAGTATAACTTTTTGACAACTTTTCGGTACAATTTTTTTAAAAATTTATTTTATCAATAGTAAGTTTTAAAAATATCGTAACTCCCTAATTCCTCATTTTGTAATTAATATTTTGTTTTCATCTTGTAATTTATAATAAACTAAAAATTTTCAGAAAAACAAAAATTATAAATTCTTGTAGCCACAATGCTTTTCGTTAATACCATCAATCTTAAAGTCCAAAATATTCAAGAATCATGAGATCGTTTTTCTTTCTTTGCAGAATATTTAATGTCATTTTGTCTAATTTTAATTTAATGAAATTTAAATTAACGTGAGAAACTTTTTTCCACGCAATATACACAGTCATTAAAAAAATAGTTTTCAATTTTAATGAGGTTCGTCTTTTCAATCGCTTTGCACAAAAAAAAATTGTCAACCAACTTAATGGATTTTAACCAGTGCAGTGTTAATAAAAATCGCAATTGTCTCATTCTTAAAGCGCTTAGACTTTGGATTTCGTCGTTTTGATGCGTGAATTAGGCGTGCATCATCCACACAATTTCAAATCACTTCGTCCTGGTTGTGTTCAATACGCCACTTGATCTCATGTGAACATTTTGCCTATTGGATTTACTCCTGCTAGCGATCGTTGAGGCGTCCATCACTGATCTTCGGCTCCTATCTATTCTTTCCATCTCCTCTTCGTTTTTTCCTTTGCTCATCTCAGATCTCTGTGTATGACCTGTTGACTTGTACGTGATTCTTCCGATTTTCGGTTCGTTTTCGTATGTCTTCCTCAACGGCTGCGGTGTATAATACAGACTGAATCGCTTCGTCCGTGGTAGCGGTTTCTGTCTTACTTCGTCGCGCAATTCGTCCGTTGAACTAAACTTCCGCGTCGCGACTTTATCGTCACTGCCGCTGTTGCCCACTTCCTCGGATGATCTCTTCGTTGTGCATGGAGAAAAACAGCTATATCTTTTGCTCTTGGCATTTCTCGAGTCTATTTGACTCTTCCTAGTATTGTATCTTTCATGTCGCAGCTTCACTGGCTCATTCTTTGCGCATTTGCCTATTTCTTTAACTCTACGGAACGGATTATTGCAATTCTTTTTATCGATCTCATTATTTAATGATTTAGGTAACTTCAATGTATTCCATACAGCTATTTGGGACTGCAGTATCCCTCTTGTGGGGGACGTATTCTGATCCTGATTATTCTCTAGCTTCGAAGAAATCTGTGAAGAATGATTCTTGGGACAGTTGTTCTGATTTGTATACCGGAAACTCACGTTCTCAAAGCTATCAGTCGACTCCATGCTTTGCGTTGAGCTCGATCTTTGCCCACGTGCCAATCGTGCGAATTGAATGTTTACAAAACTGTCAGAAGTCTCAATGTCGTTACCAGTGGAACTGTTGCCAGTCAGACTGTCACTCGACGTTGACGCAGTTGCATTGCTGTTACGGAAGTCATTGCTGTCGAATCTGTTTTCGCGATTCACCTCATACAAGTTCTTTTGATTGCATTTACTTCGCCGATTCATGACGACAGATTTATTCGTTGATTTCGCCGTTTCACAATTCAAGTGAAGATATCTTGGTTCTTTCGACGAGTTTCCGTTTTTCTGATCGCCTCGATGATTCGTAGAAATTACGACTGTTTTCTCAGCAATTTCGTTACAACGAATCGGTGAATTGCTGCGATAATTATATACGTTCAAATTCTCTGGAATGCTATTGAGCGACGAAGTAGCACTTTGCGATTTGAGACGACGTCGTGGTATTTTATTATCATTCAAATTGTCTATTAAATCATGCATTGATCGGCTCAAACTATTGATATCTTTCAAGTAGTCAGAACTAAGAATTACTAAATTATTTTCATTGCTATTGCCATTGGCAAAATCGATTTCATCGTGATTTCGCTCATCTAATTTTCTCTCTGCATCGATAAATTGCGGTACATCACAATAATCAATATTATTTTTCCACTCGGCTCTTATCTTGGTATCGTCATCCTGTCGTTGATTGCGCTGCTTCTTGAAGTCGAACTCGAAGGTGGCCATTCTTATCGGCTTACACTGCTGATTCCAGTATTGCTCCGCCGGTGTGTCGGGTGCTGTTGCTGCGGTCTGCTCGCCTCCTAGAAAGCTCTGTTGATATACAGAGGCGGGACAAAAGAAAAGAAAAAGCACTGCTACAGATACAGCAAACCACTACAAAAGCTTTCTTAGTCTTGTGTTTGAAATAAAGCCGATAGAGGAGGCAGGTAGATTTACGACCGCACCACACTCGTAATATGAAAATTTTGTTCAGCGCATAATGCAAAATTACATAAAAAATTATTTTTTCCTAAATGATTACATTTCTATATAAGAATATTTATAACATGTAATCTTTTTTAAAGAATTTATAATATAAATTGTATACACTATAAATACTTATTAATTCCTTCTACGATACTACATACATAAAATTTTTTATAGATTAAGGATAATAAAATTAAATAAATTCAAAAATCGAGGTAATTTTGTTACAGCTAAATGTTAAAATTCCTAGTGTTACATTTATAAATCCACTGAACTTTTTTTCCATGTAGTGTGGCGTGACGAGCTGATGGGAGCTGAAGGAATCGTGCTCAAAATAATAAATGCAATAGCAAACGTGTCGTATAGCCGAAAACCACCCGATACTAATCTCATTTTCAATTACTGTGAGAGTGAGAAAGGGGTTTAAGCCATGCGGGTGCGGCAACACGGTAATTTTTCTAACTTGTGAAGTACAATAATAATGTTGTATGTCAGTGACAGTTACCGCGAGCCACGAATGATCTAGTACGTCCTCTGCACTAAAACGAAGTTCTGGCTGTGCCTGCAACATGTTCGAGATGAGCTGCTTCGCAGAATCTGATATCGTATCCCAATACGGCGATGTAAATTCGTATTGACCGCTCAAGATACGCTCGAACAATTCCTCTTGTTCGTTATCTACCGATACGAATGGAGGGAAACCACACAGGAGAATATATAGGATTACTCCAGCCGCCCATACATCAATCTAAATAAAATATATATTTATTGATAAATGTAGGATTCATTACAGATGTAAATATATTTTTTTAAAGACAAACATCTGATCTAAATCTATTTTCCATATCTTTATAGATTATCATTAATAATTTTTATATTTTTAATTAGATATTGAACCTTCATATAATAAGAGATTAATATCTGAAATGGTGCATATAAAAAGACAGAAACATGGAATCAATAAACAAAATGATATGGATTTATTGCCTGAAATGTATTTTAATATCATACATTCTCTTTTCCCTTCCTAGAGTATTCTCATTATTCCCTTTCCTGTCATCATCTGTTATTCGTTTTTATTTTCCTTCTTGACATTACGTTATCTGACATCGTCAAGACCACTTGCTCTTTACTTCTTTTGTAATCTTGCTCCAACTAATTTTTAAAAAAATAGCTACTGTGTATCACCACAATGAACTTTTTGCGTACTTTTTATCCATTGACTCTCAACATTTTATTTGACATCAACATTAATTTTTTGATACATATATTTTTAGTTTGTATGTAATAGCATTAATTTTCCTTTGTTAATAGTCGCTTTTTAGATTATTACTACATTTCTACTATGAATTTTTCAACGATCAATTTGATTATTTATATTTATTAACTTGCAACATTAAAAGAAAAAACGAGAATTATGAAACAATAATTTATAGATTTCCAATAATTTTATATTTATAATTTATGTACTGTAACATTGAGAATGACCCGTCGAAACGTTTGTAATTATTTTTATTTTTATTTTAAATTAAACGTTATTTATTTCATAACTGTCTCTTAGTCCTTTGATTGTTCTATTTTGTTTTATTCTTATAGAGCCTTATTATTATTTATTATTTTTATATTTTTGTCTTTAAAAATATATTTCCTAAATATAAAAATTATATGTATTCCAACTAATTTTTAATTAACATTATTTATCTTAAATAATGAATTTACTATAACCAGTTAATATACCTTTAAACCATATCCGGTTTCAGCGAGGATTTCCGGTGCTACATAAGTAGGTGTACCACAGACTGTGTATAAAGGTTCTCGCACTATCTGCGCAAGTCCAAAGTCACCCAATTTCAAACACCTAACATGACTACCATCTAATTCAACCAGGAGATTTTCCGGCTTTACGTCGCGATGTACAATATGATGCGAATGTAAATAAGCCAAGGCAGAAGTCAAGTGACTAATCATCACACTCGCCTCTAATTCGGAGAATTTTGTCGCCACTGCAATTGCATCGAATAGATCTCCACCCTGAAGAATGAGCAAATGTGGCTTGAATTATATTAATGTACATTTTTTGTTGCAATTCAATTTTACGTTATAAGTTAAATTAAAAATGTGTCGTTAATTAGTTTTCAACATCATTAAATTTCTTTCAATGACGCACCTTAACGAGTTCCATGACTAAAAATAGTTGATCGGCAGTATCTTGTTCCGCAATCAAGCTGATTATGTTGGGATGACAAACCTGTCTTAGTATCGCTACCTCGCTTGCTAACATTGTCTCCTTTCCTTGACACTTATACTTATCCACAATTTTCATAGCATATTCAGCACCACTAGATCTAAAATATTATCAACGTTTTGTCAGATTTTTTTGGAACATCAAAGACATCTCTGGCTAAATAAATTATAATATTGTATTATATTTTGCATTCTATTTCTTTTAAATAATATGCAATTTTACTAAGTTTTTGAATAATTACTTGTGGGTGCAATGTCTAACAACAGCAAAGTTTCCATCTCCAATTATATGTCCCACGGTATAATGCATTCTCAGAGGCTGTGGCAGTATCAAAGATGATGGACTCGGAGTCCTGACTTGTGGCGTAGTGAGTGTCTTTTTACCAGACTTTCTCGGCATTCGCGGCATTGGACCACTTTGTCGCTTAGAATTCCATGGACAACGACGGAAGCTCTGCACGCACTTGCTCTCCTCAAAGTCCAGCTCAAAATCTTCCTGTACGGACTTCTCTGGGCCGTAAGCCACAAAGATATCATCATTCTCGAAGAATTGCTCGAGCGAAGTAACTTGCTGACCTGACAATGTGTACACCTTTCTCACCGCTCCGGTGTCCAGTTTTACAGCTTCTGTAATCGCTTCCATTGCATGTTCAAGACTCGGCGCGTTGCGTTTGTTCAACAATAGCCGCATCACCTTACGTGGCTTGGTACCGTGGCGGATCAGCGTCACGATGCGCGCTTTCACGCACAACGGAATGGCGCTGGTCTGCCTGCCGGTACCACCGCCACCACTACTAGCTGCTGGCGATTGTGGTAATCCAGATAGCGAGCTGCCACGACGGACCTTAGACGCTGAATATTCGACTTTTTTGAAGATTTCGCCCTGGCCAGATACCACGTAACACTTGCCATCCTCCAGATCGCTGACACTTTGTACCTTACGACCATCCATGGTATATATCGCTCGTACTCCATTTGGCAGGGTCACGCTCGATACTAGAGCACGAGTTAGATCGGACGCGAGACTATCGAAGCTACGATATCTTTCAGGTGTCACTGCCATCACTACACCTGTGTAATATTTGTCTCCATTGCGGAAGAATCGAACTCTCTTTGCCTTTTTGGTCGGAGGTGTTCTAAGAACATTTAAGGAATGCCGTGATGTGATATCTAATATCCTCTCATCTAGACTAACTACCGTAGTCGAATTGATTTCCCTGCCACCGCCTGCTGAAAAGTTGCCATCGCTAGACGGTGAGGCACCTTGACTCAGTGGTTCCTCCATCACCCTAGAGAGTATTACTCATCAGAATGACATTTTCTTATTAAAAAATATTTTAAAATGATGAATTATATAAAGCTTTATTAGTAGTTACTTATTTTTGTTGAAGTAGTAATATTTTTCACATAGTAACATGTTCCTAATAAACTTTACATTTGTTATCATTCAATGTACATACATGTATTAGCATATACCTAACGTAATTTATACTTTATACATAATTAATAAAAAGAAAAAATAATTACTATGTAATATGTTTAAAGCAAGAAAAGAATTTTATCAGAGGAATATTGCAAATGTCATTATTCCCACAAATATATAATTATATAATTTAGAATATTTTCTAATAAAATCTGTTTTCATCATAGTTTAGCATACCTATTATTATACATAATTGAATCAATTATTACTATTAAAATTAAATAAAAATGTAATTGTTAACGAGTGAACGATTATATTCAAAAAAATATATAAATTATTTTTTATTAATCTATTATTCTTCAGGTAATTCTTTATGCATACAAACATTGAAGTACAATGAAGGTATAAGATAGTCCAAGTTCTTATCTGCTATCTCATCAACTACAAACACAAAAGTTACCTGAAAATTATTATAGACCTTTTGCTACTGATAAGTTAGATAGACTAGAATGGCTTTCCTAGAATGGCATTCCAGCCTTTTTTTTTTAACTATTCATCAGTAATAGTATGAGTCACGCTTTAGAAAGTGCACTTGACAGGTGCAGCGGGAGCGGGAATCCTACTTGGCGTGCGTAAAACCGCTACTGTCATGAAGGGCATATCAGCAGATACTAATCTTATGTCTAATTGAAACTGATATCAGCACACGAGGACACACATATGGATGAGGATAGGATCAGATAGAATATTGTAGTCTGAGTATACACTTAACCTGACTCTGATTCGATCGTTAACGAGTGCCGTTATTGACGATCCGGTGCGACGCGTATGGTTCGGTACGATCCGTGTATAAAACATGCATATACCTATTTACACTCACCTGCTCGCAGCTCGAGCAGAAGGTGGTCAAATTGCAGTCAATTGTAACACAGAACGTGTAGCCGATTGACGCTCGCGCAAAACAAGCAGAGTGTGAATCACCACCATTGAGCTGACATTTTCACAGCGACGACTCAGGCGGCCGCAGAAGCCAGGAACCTGTAGCTTTTGATAGTTTTGCTAAATTTTCTAAATACTAGTGTCTAAGCTCACCTAGCTGTTCCTAGCGCAGCCTATCTATAATGGCAGAGAAAAACTTGAGACTCTCTCCTGAGAAGGACCCAGGCAGGTCTTTTTCATGGGATCGTCGAAACCCCCTGTACACTACCGCCAATATATCCATTTTTCGAATTGGGTACTATATATTGAAGAACGAGCGATATTATCGACAATTGATATAAATCTGTAATATTATATATAATTCGATAATCAAACTCGGATGATAAATCACAATTTATTGAAATAAAAATCGATTATTATTGAATTTTAAATATGTAATCAATATTTAAATATTAAATCTTATAGGACCGTATATGTGAGAAACACAACCACAAGAAATTACCTTATCAGCCGAGCTGGATTTTAGATGCTATTATAGTACCGTATGAATTTATACTACATATATTACGTATGTAGTCTTTTAAACTGTACACAAAACAATTTTTCGGTGTTAAAACGCCTCTCTACGAAACTACCGCAAAAATATTATAACAATTTAACAATTTTGACACTCACATATATAGCATCTTTTGGATCTTAATAATATTGAATGATATTAAAATCTATGAACGACATATTAAAAATTTATGGTCTGACAAATTTAAATATATATACGTGTCTACGAAATTAATAAATCATAAAATTAGTATTAGTTTCTTACTCTTAATCGCTTAAACTTTACTAATTATATATGCGAAGCCTCCGCGTAAGGTCAACCGCCTATCTATAATATAATATACATATCTAACTCGGAAATAGATGTACTATAGCGATAGTGCTTAGGACACATACACTATTATATGTATTTAAGAGATACTATTATTTAATAATACCGTTATCAATTTTAGGTAAATTTACATCACTACCAAAAGGATCCCAAGATCATGGCAACGATTATTGAAAAATGTTAACATTATTACTAATTATTGTTTTCATTGATAAATTCAAAAATGATAAATTTTACCTTTTTTATAATCACTGTTTTCATTAAAAATATATATCTTTTATTTATCTATGATTAAAAATAGAGTAAAATGTTCATTATTTATTTTGGGAACAACCAAAATGGTTGATAATAGGTCTATTTACATTAAAAGAGGGTTATTTGAGAGGGAAAAAGCGAAAATGCTGCACTGACTGCAAAAAGTACAACTTATTAAAGTGAAATAGGTATATAATGTACGTTTGACATTTATTTAAAGTGAGAAAAAAGTTTTTGTGTAAAAAGTCTAGTGTAGAATAAAAAACAGATTTAGAAATATCCTCTCTATTTGCCTTTATACATTTCTTATACTATATGTATATCCTTGTGTATACATTAATAATGCAAATCTCAAATCTAATATCAAAATAATCTCTTCCACTATTCTATTTCTATTTTCTTGAATAAAACCAAATTTTTATTCATTTAATAAAATAAGTTTATCAAAATAAGAAATAGTATCATTAGAGAATTTAAAATAGAGAAAGTGTATAAATAATTTTCTAATTTTCGAATTCGATCTTTTTAAAAAATAAAATTGTATATAAAAATAATTTTTACACATTTTTAATGCATTTTTACAATGTGCGATTTTTCAACTGCATTTAAAATAAATCATTACAGTTATTGATAAAATATAAGTGAAAAAGTATAAGTGAAAATTACCTCATTACATTATATCTTAAGTAATAATGTTATGATATAATATAAATAAAGGACGCAGGTCTTTGCTCCATATAGAGAAATTGTAAAATATACAGTTCAAAGATAATCTTATATTCGTATTTTAATAATACCTCAATATTTCTATAAATAATTGTATTATACTTGTAGGAATCATTGGTTAAATACAAGGATCAATATTGATTCTGCTACTAGTGTAAACAGAACACATTTTACTTATTACATACTTTCGTCTGTTTAATTTCTTTCGGAATTCTTAAGGAAACTCTACAAAATTCTAATGTTGCCTTTTAATTAACAATACATGTATTTTGCAAAATGCTATGTTCCCTCGTTTATTAAGTTTATCACTTAATACTAATAATTCCTTATACTGTCAATTCTTAAATATTTATTTTTGATTCCCAAGTGTTTGTTTTTAATATTTAAATCATATCTCTTGTTTCTTTGTTTATACCTGGCGCGCAGGAAAATGGACAGGCAGGTAACCGTGGTCACCAGGTAACTCACACCAGCAATACTCGAATGCCGTGGAGGGGCCGACGCAGGTCGAGCAAGGTGGCGGTGTTCTCTGTTGCGGTATCGGCTTGCAGTCTCGTTCGGCGGGCGTTCGTCGTCGGTCGAAGTTGGTGCGCGCGCGGGTGCGAAGGTAAAAGAGTGGTGACCAGAAACAGTAGGATCCATCTCGGAGCGGGAAGTTATTTCTTTTTTCTACGGTGTGAAAAGTACGAGCGGAAAAATATAGGTAGAAAGAGGAAGAGCAGGATGTTGAGTGCGTGAGAGGACGAGAAGAAGAAGCCGAAAAAAGATTTGGAGCCGGAAAATGCGGACTCGACACGTCGTGGCAGGTGAGTCAGGTCCCCCCTGTACGGTCGCGGCTGTGGTCGCGGTCGCCATCGCTCTGTGCGAGCGTCGCGGGCCCCGACGCGACGCGACGACGTCCAGGCAGAAAACGAGAAAACCTAAGCGTAGAGAAATTATTTCAATCCGCGTCGATTCCGAATGTTAAACCCTTGAACAAGAATATAACTGACAAATCAAAAAGCTACCAAATTGTGGTTGATCCTGAATATAAATGGGCGCATGATCTAGGATGACTCACGAGAGATTCTTAAGAATTGAGCTATAGCTTTTAGCTTAGGATCAAGAATGATCGATATACACGTATATATTCTTTTATTATTACTTTTATTTGAAGAATCTCTGTGATTAATTCGAGTTATATTATGTTTACGCGAGAAGACTTCTTGGCAACAAAATATATATTTTATTAGTAAAAATTTTTTATGAACTTTTAAGTAATAAAATTATTATAAATTAGACATATTAGGATCGACGGTTGCACTATCTCTCGTTTTGTTCAAAATTTATGAATAGATCCAGCAACAAGGAACAATGACAGGTGAAAAAATTTACCCTCGAAACATTCTGCGCACCTACCTATAACCGTCTACCTGAGGTACTGTTATGAGAAGAACATTGTCGTTATACGCTCCAAGAGAGTCTGGCATTTCGGCTATATTGGACAAAGAGACTTCTGGCAGTCGACATTTTATAAACGATATAGCTTATCGCATTGCAAATAATAATCGGTAGAAAAATGTCAATGCCAAAGATATATCATCGGGAAAATTATCAGTGTAAAACAAGTAATTTTCTAAGAAAACAAAAATTAAAGCATGAATAAAGTACGGAGATAAGATTATAGAAAATTAAAAAGAATTACAATAAAAAATTAAAAGAATATAGATATAAAGATATGATCAATAAAAAAGATGAAATTTTATTCCTCGTATAGTCTACGTCTTTTGTATTACCTTTTTGGATTTGCGTCTCAAGACTCAATCGCAGATTATCAAGTTTATTTTACTGTTCTGTGAATGTGTTACATTAAATGTATTTTATATTATTTGGCTCTCTATAGCATTCTCAGTACATGTGATGCGATAACGAGATGGAGGACGCTGAATCTATTGAAATCTCCCGCCAGTGAGTTCAATACCAGATGCCACGATGAACAAGGAAAACACTCTCTCAGCAGCTTATTGAATTTTGATTATGCTAAATTTTCTCTTTAATTGCGTAACGATAATTTTCATAAAATTACTACAGATACTTGAATTTTGTTAAAATTAATTACATGACATATTCTTCCGATTTCAATTATTTGAAATTTATTTAATTTTCCATAATATGAAAGTATTTTCTATCAATAAAATCAAATTTTTCGACCATTGTTATTTAATAATTCATTATTTGAAACATTTAAAGGAAATCATTTGTATTTATGTGACAAGGAAATTATAGCAGTGCCAAATGAGAGAATTATAACGTTCCGTGAATAATGGAATTTTCTAACGAGCGCAATAAACTAATTTGACGTTTCTCTTCCGTTGTATCGTACGTGACAATGAAAAATTCTGATTGCATGCGATGCGATATTAATTGATATCGCTGGATGCATTCGCAGAAAGCAGAACGATTCAACAATCGAAAGCAAAAGTGATTTAAGTTAGTAAAAATCATTTCTCCATCCTAATATCATTAATTTTTTTTACAAAGGTTCATTTTGTCTAATTTTGTTCGTTTATATCATTGTACAGTAATAATTATATCACATACTGTGTTCGATAAATTCGTTACTTGATTATTCGACATCTTACTAATGATGAACTTCTTATGTTTTATTATAACTGAAATGTTTCCCTATACGTACACATGCAAGTTGCGATAACAATATAAAGAAATCACTAAGAGAATTCAGATTTCTTAACTAAACTAGAGAAATGAACTAATTAAATTCATTGACAATTATGCTATCTGATCCTTAGAAAAATGACGTAGAATCGTATCAATAACAATCTGAATAACATTATTATCGTATAGAAAAGTGAATATCTTTTTATGTTTGAACATGATTTTCTTTTATTTTTTGGGTTCGATTTAATTTTATTCCAAAAATATTTAATCTATAAATAAAATGTTTTTAAAGTTTAAAATTATATAATTACTTCTTCACAAGTTCTTTTATTTAATACTAAAATTTTAAATTAATATAGTTTTTTTTACAAATTTTATATATATCAAATAAGTTCTTTATTTTTATATTTACATTTATATGAAAAATATAAATTCTCTAAAGATTTTCACAGAATATGATAAAGTTGTTTATTTGAATAGGAATATACATTTCTAAAGAAAATAAATGCTCAGGTATGTTATGTTTCAATGCTTGAAATATTTTATGATTTTTTTGTGCTTTCGACAATGGAACAGATTTTTCTCCAGGAATTTCCATTTATGGATTAGAAAAGAAAAGAGGCAGGCTTTTTTTTCAGTATAATAGGTATTTTTGCAGAGGAACGCGATTACAAATGAGACGTTTTCCTTCTTCCAAGAAGAATAAAAATGGTCCACATAGAATTATAAATAATTCACAAGCTAGTTATCTCATTGCGAGTGAGCTTCCGCTTTTATGCGCATCTTTCCGGTCACGTAAAAGCGCGCATTGACCGCGCAGGAGGAGGCATTCTTTTGTAACGGTATAAACTTTTACCTCTTCGGGATCACCGGTGTGGATCAGTGACCGACCCGAGAGAGTCACTACGATGACCCGTGAAATCGTCGTTCTCGGACGACAATCATCGAAAGACAAATACTGTGTTCAGTTACAGCAAAGATCAATTATCAACTCTTTTTGTGAGAGAAATAAATAATTTTATTACATTTTGTAATTTTTTTTATCGCTCAATTTTGAACGCTTTTTTTTTTACAATATTTATCTTATACCTGAGGGAATTATATATATATATATATATATATATATCACATTTAATAATTAACTATATCTTGTAAACTCGTAAAGCTTATTTAAACATCCTGAAAAAGCATTTTCTTAATTATTAAATTAAAAAAAATATGTATGTATTTTATAACGTAATTGTAATACACCTTACATGAATGGATCTTTATGTTCTTTGACTCTCATCACAGACGTTGTCAGACGACTTTCCAAAACGGTAAAAGCCCGTGTCAAACTCGAGGAAATGTCTTTTGTCCGCTCTATGAAAGATGTTTTAGACCGGGCGGGGCGATGAACGGCTTATCGCGCTCGAGGAATTCCTGTGCATCTCGCAATCATGCCGTAGCTGAGCACTCTTTTCGTATGAAAATACGAAAGCTGATACATACATTTAAATAAGCGACCACTTGTGTGAAAATATCATCTCTGTTAGTTTTCCCAACAATGTCGAGAGACTTGTCAAAGCGAAGCAATACGAACTACAGAGTTTGCAGTCAATGAATTACTTGAAATAATTGAAATAAAATCAATAAATTGATTTAATTAAAAGCGATAACAATGGTTCACAAGTGAAACGTAACAGCATATTTATATAACAATATTAATATCTATCTCTCTTATCCTAGAAATTATACTCTAAGAATCATCATTCAAATTGATTACGAATTCTATTACTGAATTTAGACTACCTATGCATAATATGTATCGTTGTGAATATTAATATTTTCTAGGTATATTGTTTAGAATAGTCGTTAAATTATTAATTGTATTTGTTTTATAAAGACTGGAAAGAGTATTAAGAAAAGAAGGTCATAAAAAATGTTATGGAAATTTTAAAAGTATAATATAATTAATTATAAAAGAAAAATTTCTCTTTACACACACACACACACACACATGTATATGTATATCGCAAGATCACATTTTATTATTACATTTTTAATTCTCTCTCTGTTTCATATACGGATAATTTTATTATCAAAAATTTTATATAGGTACACACACACACACACACACACACACACACATACATATATATAATTTATATTTAGGAAAATTCTTCAAATTTTGAAGATATTGAAAACTTTCAAGAACTTTCAGTTTTGAGTGACATTTAAAGCAATTTGAAACTTTATAAGACATTGAATAGCAAACTTTCGAAAGAGGGCATCGAACGCCCATTATTAGTCGTAGATGAAGTTACCAGGCTTTGTTATACGCGACACGATATCGATATCCATGCTAGAAGAGGTCGATAGTTTCACGAACAGACGTCGCGTCGTTTCCTCTCTGAAAAAGCATTTAACGGAACGTCATCTCGCGCGAGAGCGGAGGCGTGTACGCGTATGTGACGCAATTGTTCCACGTGTCGCCTGTCAATTTATATCGAGCACACCAGCACTCGACGCGACGACGATGAGGCGTCGCAAATAATTTCGTGGATAATTCGCTGCGGACGCAAAATATTTCGAGTGTATTAAACTCGTTTCTGCTGTGGGTGTACTTGTCAATCTATGTTTTTATTGCATTTCACATTTTTAAGAGGATCTTGCGAACACAACAAGAGTGCTCTGGAAGCTTTTACACGAGTTTACAGCATTTGATAAAGAAATTTCTGATACGATAAAATATTTTATATAAAATGTTTTTGTTTATATGTCACTATTGAAACCTTAGTAAGTATACTAACAATAGTTACTATATACAACGTAATTTAGACATTGTCTTCAACGATATGAATTCTTTTTATTAACGGATGACCCAAAGAATAAGTTTGGATTTTAGACAAATCCTTTCTTTATATACTATATTTGTATATATATGATCGACAAATTTCGATAGCTCAGATTCTCTATCAAAAAGAGAATCTTTCTATTCGACTGACCGCGAAAGCGCGCTCGTGGGACGTCGCAGCGGAAAAATGCAGCGAATCGAACGAAAGTTGCATTCGCACGAATGTACACGATACCGGCGTTAAATTACAGAACCGGCTCAGCATGGCGTAATATTACGCTCCGTTCACTCGCGCGAAATTCGAATGCGAAAAATAAATTCCGATGCGTCTTCCGCCTCGTCGGTGAATTCAAATAAAACGTCCAATTATTTCATACTTTACACTGGAAAGCAATTCTTAATTGTTAATTTGTGTTTATAATTTCTAAAAATACATACATTTAAAAATTAGATCTTAAATATATTTTTTTCAAGTTATTTTTTATATGAAAAAGTTTTAATTACAATTATTACTTTACAAACAAAACAACTGTTAATTAAAATTAATTTTTTAAAGAAATATAACTTTTAAAAAAGCGTATGTTAAAAATTATAGATAAAAACGTTTGATCTTGTCGTGAAATGTTCTTTTTCAATTAAGAAAATATGTATGCAGAAAAGGGTCTTGTGAAGATATAGTTGTAAGAAGGGTCACATGGTTTCTATTAATGGCGCCAGAACCTCTGGGATCCAGTATTTTTTCTAAGAAAGATATTCTACAGGTCCCGAGGACTCACTTGAGTGGCCAATTTTGACAATTAGCAGACCCCCTTTCGATGCCCTAACTTGAATTCCATACAGTTACATTTCCGAATGAAGTCACAAGAAATGTATTTTCTGTCGAGATAACATTATCAGAAGAGCACTGACTAATTCGATTATCTTTGATGAATGCATTAACGAAAAATTTGGATATTTTAGTAATTCTACTTTGCCGATTTTCTACAGGAAATTAATTTTTTGTATGAGAGAGAGAGAGAGAGAGAGAGAGAGAACTTGTTTCCTTTCTCATTACTCATTATTCTTATTTAATTATAGAAAATTAATGTTTTACATATACACAGATTATTTAAAATTGTCAATGACAGTAATATAATATTATTCAGAAGGCTATTCCTTCCGCAAAATGTCGTATGTATCATAACACAACTGAGTCATTGGCGGCCAAGTGCAATCCGCGATAATTCTTTCGTACTTTCGACACGCGGCATGATAAATATTTCCGTCATACTACAAGTAAACTACAAACTTTTTGAACATTTATAGCGAGTCTTAAGATAAAAAAACTAAAAGAATAGATAAAACTCCTAACTAAAATAACGTTTTGTTGTATCTATCGCTTTATCTTTTCTTGACGTGTTGGAAATAGATTGAACTAAAATTTAAAAAATAACTTTTCTGTCAATACACAAACTGTGTCAGTAACTTTATATTAAATGTCAGAAGACAATTCCTGTTTGAAGAATCTTGAGACGACGACTTTACATTTGGAGAAGTTTAAATCGGAGATTAATTATATTGTACAGAAATGACAGATGAAGAAATGTAATAACTAAAATTATATCAAAGACAGTATTTGTATTTAAGAAATCTATTATTTATAAAATATTAGTATATTATCGATCATATAGAATTTTTTTATTCCCTTCTTTTCTTTCCTTTATGAAATAAGTTAATTGACTCTTAAAATTTCGCAAGAATATTTTTGCGTCATTTTGTTTTCAAAGAACATCAAATAGCTTTTATGAATCATAATAAAGTTGAAGTACATCACAGTGTTAAACGTAAAAACGTCATCGGCAGTGAATACATTTATTGATATGTAACTTTGTAATCTAAACTTCTTCGAAATTAACGTTATTGCTGCAGATACTTTTTTTACAAATTTTTATAAAAATTTCCTGACTTTTTTTGGAACTCTTAATAAAAAAAAGATTTATCAGTAAATTAAGAAAAATAAAATGTCATTCCTGTTAATGATATATTTAATTGTTTATTTCATAGAAATAACAATTATTGTATATATGCAATAATTGAAAAATTTGTATAAAGATTTATGAGGAATAAATATTTTTGTTTTATTTTAAAGGCTATTTAAATAATGCGAAAAGCAGTACTAAATTTCTATGTAATTTTGTCTCTTTTAACTTTACAAGTAAATCGTATTTACTTATAAAACTTTCTTATTTATCATATATTGGCAATTTTAAATGTTTCAATACCTCAATTATCTTAATAGAAAAAAAGAAAGGATGAAATTTTTTAATATCAAACGAGATATTTTCTGATCACTGTAATGACCCTCTATTACGCGAGTCATTCACAGTATCGGAATATTTTCATAGCGCTTATGTTATCATTGCGTCTACCGCTTAGGAGCGAATGTGGATTTCCCGTAATCTATCCAATACATAAGTATAATCCCGTTGAAGGTGCAACTATATTGATTATATGTGTGAGTGCGTGTGTGTATTTGCGTGTATACGTTTCCTATATCGGTGTTACAAGCGGTCGCATAAAATTGCGTAAAATCGACGCGGCTGATTGCGACTCATCAGCGTTGCCCGCTCGTGTATTTCTCCAACTTCTTCGACAGTAATAACAAGTGGAATCGATCTTATTGAGATCGAATACAAATTGCATTGGTATCGCGCATCCCGCTTCGTTCTTACGGATCAATTCGAGAAAGAAATTTCGCACGGAATAGAAAGATAGGCAGCGATTTATCGTTTTTGTTCATCAAGGCTGATGCATGTCGCGATTTACAACAAAAGTCGTATTTCACAGCGTAACGCCATGGGAATGCAAGGATTAGAAAAAAAAGAAATATAGCTTGACGATAGAATGCCGCGACGATTGTACGCTCGTTCCACATGAGCTCCCGATACGGCACGAAATCACATTTATGATTTCGCTACACATATGTGTATGGTATACATATGATAAGCGAAATCGCACCGTGCCGGTTCACTAAATCACGTTTCAGCGTTTCATGCCAATTACGAAGATTCGCGAGAGAAGTATCTCATTGGAAAGTTAAATCGACGTGAGATATTTGCGAATCTGCGGGAGGAAACGAGATAAATGATGATTGATGGCGATAATAGAATATGTACTGGGATCAGGATCCGGTAGGTTCCTGATCCCAGATCGTAAATGGTTCCACACAGGAGCTGGAAGAGGAAAATAAATTTCCGGAATTAACTGCGGAATCTCTTTATTTGTGCGAAAATATATCGGAGAAAATTAATCTCAATTTATAACTTTACCGAAATTACTAAGAGAAATTCTCTAAATTATTATTAAAAAAAGATTCCGACTGTAAAATAACACGCTTGAAATATCTATTTCAATTATTTCTGATTTTTTTAATTTATCACAATATAAATAGAAGTGGCGAGATATAAGTAAGCCAGAATTGGACATTTAACGAAGCAATTTGCGTTTCGCACGTGATGTAAATGCTAACAGGAATCATCTCCGCTGAATAGTCTCCTGTTGGAGATCGATTTTCCGAGAATTGTCAGTGGGATGAATGGTTAAAGGATGACGAACACATTGACGTGCTAATTAGCGTTGAATCCTGATAGCTCGAGATGTGAGAGGAACCTCGACACCCGAATTGACTTCCGTTTATTCCGGGTATCCTCTTCGTGGCTTGACGTAAAACGGACACGATTCACACCGAAAATAATACGTCTCGTCCAACCGGATCCAATTTCGGTGAAGACGATGCATATTTAATATATAATCGCAAATTTTATCCCGCGGATGTCGCGCAATATGTGACTATATTGGGAATGTTTAGCTGTTATCGCTCACGACACACTCGTGAAACGCAACGTATTCATGTAACGTAATCCTGTATACTAGCTACTATATACTAGATAAAGGAATTTACGAAAATTAGATAATGCTTATTGAAACAATCACATGATTATTTACGTAACGGAATAAATAATTTTTCAAAAACGAGGCTAATTGTAAATTTCAAATATCTTTTATTTTGCGAACATTGCATCTTGAAAAATTGAATCAAGAAGAAAATTTAATTGTATCAAGTATTGAACATTGCAATATTTGCAGTATTAGTCAATTATTTGAAAAATAATAGTAATGTTTTTACTTTACTACAATAATCCGTCAGCGGAGCTTTAAATTTATTTGTTATATATATATATATACTTATTTTATATATATTTAATCTATAATTCCATTATTTATTTTATCCTATATTTTCTATTAAAGAAAAATCTGTCACAAAGTGAATCACAGTAAAATTTAAAAAATTTCATGTCGTCGTGAAAGCCTATTTTCTTCACTTTTAAGGCATTCTTCTTTATTTTTCCACGAACCTTCTAAATCTCGTTTAACCCTGCAGAATCTTTCGGCGAGATTACATCATTGCGCCTAACGCAAAATCTAGGCGGCTCCTCTTACGCTTACGACGCGACGCTTGAAACGAAAAACGGTTAACGGCGGTTTCGTCCGGCCATCAAGTAACAACGCAACGTTGTAATATGCCTCTCTTCCTACATGGTTGTATGCATGTGCACGTGCGTTGTTCAAGGCACGCACCTGAGCGTGAAGTGAGGGATTCGCGTTGATGCACCGATATGGCTTCCAGTTGCGTTCACCTTACCTAGTATGTTTTGATATCTTCGAAATAGAAAAGTTTTATTAACTGTTTAAATAATAGACGATAATAAAGGTTGGTTACCGAGTCATAAAATCAAGACTAAAATATTTTTAATGTAACTTTTCCTTTTACTTTTTATAAAACGAGAATTCATTAATTGCCAAATTATTCAATAATTATTTATAAGACTCAAGATCATAATAATACGATTTCTTATCTTTATATTATTATACAATTTATTATACGTATTGTTACATTTAAGAAGATTTTAGAGACATGTGAACTATGATGAAATTAGGAAGAAGAAGAGCCACATAAATGGCACAAAAATGGGCTTCTGGTGCACGGTATATGTGTATCGTATCTAATGCACTCTCGTCGGCCTTTGAGAGTCACATGTCGTCGATCTAATCATCGAACTTTCGAGCTGCGGAGATTGCGCTTCCGTGATAATTAAATCGCGCCCAGGTAATTAAATCGAGCGATTTTTTTTTCGTTACTTGACGAGAAAGCCTCGGGCTGGACTTTCATTCTACGCGACATTGTCGAGCGGAACGCGATATTACAATGAGATTTAAAGGCGATCGATATTACGTGCGTCAGACATACGGGTCGCGCGACTTGCCCCGTCGGAGATTCCGCAATCTAGAACCATACGGTTTAAAATGGAAGGAAATCCCAACGTTTAAAATTAATTGTGCAATATGCCTAATGAAACGTAAATAATATGGGAAGAATCAGGGAAAGTAAGTGCAAGAAAGCAGGATAACAAAGGGTGATAAAGAAAGGATCGAATCACGCGATATATGTATATATATATATATATATATGCATCCACTCCGTATGCAAAATATGTGGGAAAGCGAGAGGGAGGCGTTGGCGTTTCTAAGGCGGAACACTGTATTCATCGTTGTCGACAGAATGCAATTCTGTTGTGCAGTTATCCATCATTATGCGCCAGGTTGCGGTACTCTCGCTCGTTGCATCCTGCCGCTTTTCTATTGCAATTCCTTGGCCTTGCGTTAGAAGAAAATACTATAATTATACTTAAAAAAAATTCATGTGTCGATTTAAACAGTAGAAAAGAAAATTTAAAAAAATTTAAAAAAATAAAAGAAAATTAAAAAATGATATTGATATACTTTTTCTCTCTTGAAAATTTTTTATTTGATAATATCAGTCGTACAATTTAAATATAGTGCAATTTTAAATATATTGATAGTATTCGTATTTATAACATTAAATTATATATTTAATATTAACGTTAACGCATTTATGTATGCATAAATATACTCTTTCTTTGCATTTTCCTTAAAAATTAGATTCTCCGTCTATATGCATCGTTAAATATACAACTATTTTAGTTTAATGGAGGCGTCAATGGTTTTTAATAATGCAGACGTAGAAAGTTTGTCGGCGTGGTTCCCTTCTCTTGGGCTTGTTGTTAGTTAACTGCAACTAGCATTGCGATGCACACTGTCATGCATAATTCCCGTAGACAGCGTATATGCGTCGTCATCTCTTCGCCTCTCGCTTCTCACGAGAAAAGCTGATTTCTTACAATACAGAGAGTATATCAACTTTTCCCTACCTTTGGAAATTAGCTTCCACACATCAATAATAATAATCAGATATTCTCATTTTCACAAATAACAAGCAACTGTTGTATCTTTTAAACTGTACAGTAATTCTAATTTGCTGATTAGCTTTCAATGTACATGTTTTACACACATTGATATAAAATTGATAGAATGCACAAATTACATAAAATGTAATTTTTTTCTAAATTATCAAAATACACACGACAATATATTAAGAATAATTTGAGAACTTTTGATATAAATAAAAACTCTCTGAAAAAATATTTCTTTCATTTGGAGAATCAAAGCCTTATCATAATGTGATACTAGTGACTATATTTCGCAATAGACAAAGGAACCTCCTTATTCGTGTCGGTCACGTACATAACGCGATCGTTGAATTCCCACGTGTCAGTGAACCGAAAGCTCTGCAACACGAACTCGACCGTAGCCACGTGCAATAGTTCTGTTCTAGTTGCAGTTCTGTTTGTCTCTCCTTTCTTTCCCCCGAGATCAATACTCATTTCTCGTGAACAAAGCGTTTTATCAAGAACATTTCATTAAATATTATCCAAGAAACGATTTCGTAGAAATGATGAACTCTCTGTTAATATAAGGTCCATCGGTATTTGCATTTATGATTCAAAGATTTTATTTATTTTATTTTCAATATTTCGATTACGTGAAGACTTATATATCGAGAAATTATATTTATATATAGATTATCTTCTAATTCAAATTCTTCTATTAAAATTAGCCAAAAATTAACTTATTGCGTACATCAAGTAAATTATTGGTTTTTATCAAAACAAAGTGGTTCATAGAAATGTTCTTCTTCATTCTCGGCATGGCTTCGTAATGGTTTCGTATAAAACCAACCTTACTAAATCGTGTGTTCTTAGGACTTTATAGTACACTCCAGAACTCGTCGGTATTCACCTACGAGAGCTGAGTTATACGATTCCACTGACTCACAATTGCCACGCCTTCGTCAAGCCGAAGCATAATTATATTCTTTGTTGCATTGCGCGGGAAACATTGCATTTCGAGACGTGTCTCAATTAGATTAACATAAGTAAGTTAAATTAAAAAGTTGGACGACTCGCTCAAGTAATTTGTTAATGGATATTTTCATGATATATTTTTGTACATATGCATATATGTATGTACATTACCTATCTAAAGTATTAATAGTAGTATAATATTTCACGTTTTTGATCACGTCATGCCTAAACGAAATATAATAAAGAATATATCTCGGCTTGCATGTTCTAATTGAAAGAATGAAGAAGAGACAAGCTATTCAGAGAGAAAGTGGACTGTAGTTTGTGCCAGGGAGAGCATATCGTTATACCTTCGTGAAAAATTCCATCGCGACCAAAAGGCATGACTTATGATTACGTTACTTGTTTTCTTGTGTAAAGATTATTCATCTATGAATATACTATGTATAAACACTTCTGGGATTGAAAAATTCGTGAAACGTAAAGTTTTAATTGAAACTCATGTTTCTAGTTTGTGTCGCAATATTATTTTGCATTGATTAATATGTAAATTTGGATGATATTGCGACAATACAGCATTTCTATTACATATATTATTACTTGTTGATCAATTTGAGAAAGAAGCAGAGTTTACGCAACTAAAGCTTATTATTATTATACTGAACAACTAATAAAAAACAAAAAATCTTTTTAAATTAAAAAATTTTTTAAGCTGCTTATAAAATTATGTATTATGTTAAATCGTAGGAAAATTAATAAATAGATTTTTGCATCATTGATCTATCACGGCGAGAATCTTTTACGCCGCGTTATGCATCTTTTAATCTAAAGGACATGTACCTACAATTAAATTGCTCGCTCTACAAACTCGATCCTTCTAAACGACATATAATAAGTTCATTGAGCGCAAAATTACCGAATCTAAACACTGTCAAGATTGAACCAGTTACCAATTGTTTTTTTAGACATAAATGAAGAGACCGGTTACATATTAACTTATAATTCAATGGTATTAGTCGACTAACGGATTAATCATTCTATTTTCATTGTAGATGTACTTCTTTTTTAATATTCTTGAAACACGCGGCATACTTTCTTAGGCGATTGCGGTCGTCTCGCAGGTGTCCCGTAAGGATACGTCCGTGGTATCCTTACGGATGATGCATGCAGGTTGTTATGCTTTCTAACAGCAATTCTCCAAATCGTTCCAAATGGACTGCATTAGTGTGCAATTCGTCATGAACGCGATACATCCAATCAGGACTCGGACGTATTTTTCGGTTCTCCACGGTGATTCTCCCGATCTACGATGAAAGCCGTTATGTTATTTCCATGGCTTTCTACCATTTAATATATCTCAAATCGTCAATCGCATTAAACAAAAATAGGGTAATGAGACTAACGGATTAATCATTCTATTTTCAACTGCTGAACGCGCAGTTTATACTTACTTGCCGATGTTCAGAATAATCGTATACGAGGAAATTAGCAATTGTCAACTGCAGTCTGTTTTTTTTTATCTAGATGCAATAAAGTCGAATTTACGGGTAGAGGTATAAAGATAAGTCAAAAGATTTGCTTGAATAATTAAGAATTCATTTTTTAATTCATCAAATAATCATACACAGAGGTATTTAAGACGGTGGATTTTGAATTTACGATATCATAATTCTTGATTCTATCTCTTTATGAAATTTATTTCTTGTAATTTGTGTGACAGATTTCTAAAGGATTGTGAATTTACAATTTTTCGGATTTGATTATTCGCGCAATCCCTACGCAGCGGACTCGTCATCGTTTGTCCTATACAGGAAGATCGACTTCCGGTAGTTCCGTCATTGAAGCAACTCCGATTATGGAGCTCCGTTTATGTTTACATGTTTTACACATTTCACATGCGAGACACGTATGTAACGGCAAGTATGTAACGTGAGTTTCTCGAATCACATGTCTGTATATGGCGGAAAAACTCGCACGAGATGTACTTACAGATTGATAATATTGTTTACCGAAATTCTCAAACACTAATACAATTATACTTAAATAATTAAGAATCTATTTTTAAATGTATGAAGTATAATAATTATACGAAGATCTTTGAGACGATGGATGTTATGAAATCGTATAGAGAGAGAGAGAGAGAGAGAGAGAGAGAGAGAGAGAGAGAGAGTTATGATGTCTTCATAGCTTCTTGATTCTACGTTTCTTTAAATTTTGAATCTGGATTTCTTATAGTCGAACAAATTTCCAATTGAAATCGTGTAACTACAATTTCTCTGATCTGATTATCCGCGATCTAATATCTTTTTGAATATCCGTTGTCTTGATTAAATTTTGTTTTAATCAAAATTTTATCTAAAAATTACATTAAAATGTTCAATAAAACTCGAGTTTCCAAATAAAATCAATTTCTATTGAAATGCTTGTTTTAGAATAATTAATTTACTTTTGTGATGACGAATATGAAAATATTTTAATTACAATTTGTTCTTTTTATTTTTTCTCATCAAGTACCTATATACGAACCAATATCTTCTTTAAAGATCATGAATTCGTAAATTTATGATCTTGTAATTAAACCATTAGATTTTTAAAATCATAGATAAATTAAGAGAGAGTTTCAAAATCAATGAATTTATAATAATATCCTAATCTTTGTGTCCATAGCTCTTACTTAATAACCTTTACATTTCTTACTTCATGGTAATAAATTCTCATTTGTCAATGTTCTACAATTTCAAGTTTTGCAGTATCTCAAAATCTGCGACTGAGTGCACTATACTTACAGCGAATAAGATTGATGGCAACCGACCAATAAATAATGCATGACTTCTATTCGCACGTGACATATAACGTTGTAAAGTTGTATAACTTGCTAGATGACGACTGACTGTCCTCCTCGGAAAAAAATAGAATATGCTCGCGCAGTATGGTGAAAATCTTTTCGCACCTTCTTTCACGAGAATAAAAATGAATGCGCAGCTCTATATAGTAGTGAAAATCCAAGTGTTTGCATCATTTGACATTCACGAGAATGGGTTCTTTTAAAATTTAAATTCTAGATCAGAAATTACACAAAAGGTTCCGCAAAATTGTACTATCAAGGATATAATTTTACTAGAGTTTTGTAGCATATGATATGATTATATTCTGGAATTCTGTATCAAGATTCTATAATAGAATACACATAAGATTTTTTTGTGTCAAGGATCTATGAAATGCATTTATTTACAAGAACGCAGATAATCAAGAATCAACGATATCCTAGGGACCAAGGTTCCTCATATGTAAAGTATGCATGTGAATGAACAGGAACGAGTCCTTTCTCACGCGTAAGCGCTCATGACAAAATCATAGTTCATCCTTGAAGATAATGGCACGCAGAGAGAGAGAGAGAGAGAGAGAAAGAGAAAGAGAGAGAGAGGCGTTATGTAACACGCGTATGCTTGCGGTGATAAATCGTTTTCTTTTCTCGCGAGCAAAAATTACTCATAAATGCTGAGCTCGTTTCGGAGAGTGACTTGAGTGAGTAGCTTTATCGACCAATAATAAATATTAAAAGTTAAAAGGATTTAATATATTTATAAAGGATCTGAAACACTTTCTTTTCATTTTATCATAATTAAATTTAAATTAAATAATAAAATTAATATATCAAACGAGTTCTAAAAAAGATGTAAAACAATATATAGAAATAATATTTTATTTTTAACGTTAAAAAATTAATTAAAACAAAAGCTAATGCTATAAAAATGTTAAAAAGTTTGTCCATCGATTGTCTGCTGTACAAGCAACTAAAGGTTAAACACTGTCACTGATAATGCATGTGTCAGCACCTACTTTGTGACATATCTCGGCTATAACCGATAATAAAAATTAGAGTGAAAACATAAAGTAGTTTCTCTTCCCTCTGTTTTAGATTTGTCCCCTCCCGCCTCTCTCTCTCTCTCTCTCTTTAATTTGTTCCATATGTTTAGAAGATTATGATAATAATTGAAATTACAAGTATATTGCGATATATAGTTTGTTCTCTCATATAAAAAAATTTCTGTTGGATTTTTATTAATTAAGACATTAAAATAAAATAATTTTTCTTACATTATATTTAATTTTATTTGTATAATAATATTCCAAGAATTAAGAATCACGATGAGACAAAATAGTTATCAGAATCCATGAACTAAACAGTTAATGATTCATAAAAACCATGAGATCTGTAATGCTGTAATTCTATAAGTGAACATTATTACCATAATATCTAAAAACCTATATCATCAAACTTCATAATGGAGTTTTATCTCTGTTACAGTTCTGGCCACTTTGTTGGCTCTTACTCACGAAGCGCCCCAAAATCTGAAACATCAAAATTACGAGGAGCATCCTCGCGAGGCTTATTTCAACGGCTCCGCATTCCTGAAATTGAACTCCTTCGTTTCGGTGCACCGTCACAGTGGCCTCAGCTTCCGCACGTGCGATCCCGGTCGACTATTTCTACAGAAGTACGATGACAATTCGATCAGTCTCGAGGTGACACCCGAGGGACTGCTCTTCGTGGCTGTCGTTGATCAGCAGAGGTATCGAGCCAGACTAAACGCCAGACTACTCAATAACGTCTGGCACAGCGTCAACTTGCTTTTTAGACTTGGCAATCTAACTCTAAATGCTGCGGGTCACACTCAGGTAAATATTGATCAATATACATATAATTACAGAATTACATTTTTTACATTTCTATAATAATATATTGAGAAAATAAAATAATATTTTATTTTATTTATCTTAAGTCATTTCCAAAGAAATTAAATAGATATTTTATAAAATTTCTATTGGACACAAACAAAAAAATCCGATTATATGTATAAAGAGCAGCTATTAAATATAAATATAAATTTAATAGACATATAGTGACTTATAAATCGTATACTATTAAAAAAATGTATTAGTTTAGATTAATTATTAATATAAGAATTAACTTAATATGTAAATTTATAATATGATATATTTACGGGTAAAAATCGGAATGTGTGCTAAGTCAATCTTAAAAAACATAGAATAATA
>NW_017276368.1:2178396-2254931 GCF_001594065.2 Cyphomyrmex costatus | reverse complement strand
TATATATATATAAGAAACGTTTTCTTTAGATGGTTGCGAATGCAACTTACAATTCCGCCATCTTAACACTTCCTGACTATGACGTGAACAGTTCACTCATAGTTGGCGAAGGATTCAGAGGTTGTATCTTGCAAGGGCCTGGGATTCTCTTCAACGGCAGCATTAATAATGGAGCCGTTTTCGGACCCTGCTTGTTGGACAGCAAAGGATGTAAGAAAATCTATAACTTTTTTACTAAAATAATTTTTTTCTCTGAGTTACCGTAGAGTACTTTTTTTGCACCGATAAGCGTTGAATTATCACATATGACATGCTAGATCGTTAGCGTAGTTGCTATATATACACACAAGTACCATAGCAATTATAGTTAAGTCATCGGACGATAATATTGCAATAGTACTACATCAATACCGTGCTCATTGTAAACAATATGTTCTTAGATAATAATTAGACAAGCAATTATTGAGTGATAATAGCAGATTAGATATCACAATATCAACGTGAAAAATCTAGAGATAAGCGAACAAATTAGAGAAACACAAAAATTGTTTTAATAATTTTAATTTAATTTCTTTTTATTTCATATCATACTAAATAATTCTTTTTTGTTTGATTTATCTCATTTTTATATTTTACAATATATATTGATTATTTATAAGTATTAAATGCAGCATGTGCTTTCGTCTCATCAGAACTGAAAAATAAGAAAGAATTTTTTATTAACTAATTTTTTCTTTTTCTTTAGAAATGATTTATCGTGATACTTTTTTTTGTAAATCTTTTACATTATTTTTATACAAAACTAGATTACAACAGGAAAGAAGAAGACAAGAGAGAAAGAAAAAATCTTTTAAAATAACGTTGCACGTGTTTTTTCTGAGTAAAGTGCACTTATTGCATGCGAGTTTTGTGAAAAATAAAAAATTTTCAGGTGGAACGAGCGGTCTCGGCACAGGGGTCACCGCCACAATGGCCACTGTGGATTTCTGTCACCACGAGCCATGCATGATGCATGGTAAATGCGTGTCACGACAGGATCGTTACGAGTGCCACTGTTACGCCCGATATTCCGGCAACAACTGTCAAATTGACAATGGTAGACCTCGTCGATACCTTGAATACGCGGCATTTATGGCGTATGTGGGGCAAGCGGATTCATACCCGACGCGCGCATTAAACGGCAATGTTACGTCATATAATTACGCCGTAACGAGAAGATATCGTCCTATTGTAGATTTATTCCTATAGTTTCACGAAAATATTCCATGAGAATAATGCAAAATCAAATTTAAAAAATACTGTAGATAAGTTAAAAATGTTATACTTATATGCAAAATGTGTTGAAGCTATATTTGAAGCGTGAATTAAGTATATTAAAATAAGAATAAAAAATGTTAACCAGAAGATAGTTTTTAAATACAATTTCATGAAATTATTATGTTTTTAAACACTGTATAACTGTCGCACCGCAAAATAATTATACGTCTATAAATTAAAGAATTAAGTTTATTTTATTGGAGAAATTTGTTATATATCATTTTTACTGTATTAGGATTTTTAATACCAACATATTTTGTCTCATAAAAGATTAAAATCTAATATAATTATACTGCTGCGCGTATGATAGATAGGGTATGAATTCTGCATTGTCTTTCCTCTCACTAGTTCTCGTACATAGTAAATGTAGATTTGTTTTGCTTTAAAGCAATCTATAGAAATTTATAAAAATGCTTTTTGCCTCACATTCAAACATTTGCTTCAAAATCACTCAATTATATATTTTAGATACGTATCGCTTTGCCATTTTTTTTTCTTTGAACGACATTATTTACTAAGAAAATTACCTCAAAGTTTAACAAAATAAGTTGCTTTGTAAAAAACTGTTTAGTTATAAATATGCAAATATTATCGTATTTGTAAAAGATAAATTTATCGTCGATATTTACATTCCACTTAAACTAAGTATATAGAAACCAATATTTGTTTTCAATAGTTTTATTTTTTCTTTTGTCTTTAATATTTTTAGTGTATTTAATAAGTTTGTCAATAATTATTTATTTATAATTTTCAGACTTATAATAATGTAATTACAATTCTTATAATTATATTTATTGTTAAATAGATACAATTATAAAAAAATAAGAAATATTATTTTAAAAAAGATTTTTTACTTCTGCATGCAATTAATCAATGCCATTGCGATTAATATCGCTCCATTTTACTTTCACCGACTTTGTGTCTACAAAATACCTTTGATAAGAAAGTGAATTTTTTTCTCAGGTCCACCCTGTCAGAGCGCACCTTGCCGCAACGGTGGCACCTGCAACGAAGATGTGAGCGGTGACTTTAGTTGTAGCTGCAAGCCCGGATTTACAGGTAGCTTTTGCGAATCTCAATTGGGAGTACGATTGTGCGAGCAGAATCCATGTAGAAACGACGGCATTTGCATGGCGCTAACAGACAACGAGTACAAGTGCCAGTGTCCGGCTGGTTGGACTGGAAAGAACTGTGAAACTAATATCAATGAATGCACTTCGAATCCGTGCAAAAACGGTGGCATCTGCATGGACGGGATTAATAATTATACATGCAGATGTGATAGAACCGGGTGAGTTTCTTAAGTATAATTAAATAAATTAGACTTTAAACAAAATTACAGTTTATAACATATATGTACATATATGATATATTGGTATATATCATGTCTTATGACATTATTGTTCAACTTGCTATTTTACTGCATTAATTTTCACAAAAATATAATGCTGGACAAATTCTAAGATTTTTCTATTTATAATACATATGATATTTTCTCTCTTCAGCTATGAGGGTCTCAACTGCGACGTAGACATCGACGAATGTGAGGCGAATCCGTGCTTGAATAACGGCGTATGTTATGATTATTACGGCGCCTATATCTGCCACTGTCCGACAGGCTTCGAGGGTCAGAACTGCGAGCTTAATCTAAACGAGTGTTTGTCCGAGCCCTGTGCCAATGGCGGTAAGTGCGTCGACGACGTGGGCACTTATCACTGCGAGTGCCTCCCAGGATTCACGGGTCGTCATTGCGAATTGAGAGGTCTCTGCGAGAACGCAGCCTGTCCGCTTAACAGCATCTGCGTGGAGGACGCCCATGGACCTCAGTGTGTTTGCAATCCCGGTTTTATGGGTAATCCGCCTAATTGCACTGTCAACTACTGCGCCAGCAATCCCTGCGCCAACGGTGGCACTTGTACGAGCAGCAAAGATGGTTTCAACTGCACCTGCTTACCTGAATGGAGAGGTAAAAATTAATCACGTTTAATTTTAACGACACATTTACTTGTTCCGACGTTATAAAATTATCCTAATATTGACATTTTTACGTGAATGAGAAGTTGTTTATTTTATACAAACTTACAAAATCTTCTCTCCTTTATTAATAATTTTTATAGTCTCCATAATTATCTTAATTATAATTGACTTTTTTATACATCTTTATTTTTTCAACAACTTTAATTTCTAATATTGTAACATATCGTAAATGAAAACAAATATTTTTAGTTATTTTTAACTTTAATTTTTGATGGTATCGGATTTTTTCAACACGCGCTTAGAAAGAGAACTAACGTTTTTGTAGGAAAGAATTGCCAAATCGACGTAGACGAATGCCTATCACAGCCATGTCAGAACGGTGGTACCTGTATCGACCGTGTTAATGGATACACCTGTAATTGCACTAGAGATTTCGTGGGTGATAATTGCGAACGAGAATATGATGCATGCATCGTAAATCCTTGCCAAAACAATGGTACCTGTATGCTGATGCCAAGATCAAAGAGAGAATTCGTTTGCGAATGTCCACACGGCTTTGAGGGCAAGGTATCGTAATTTTGATTCATAAAATTTTACAGAATTTATGTTATATTTTATTAAGAAATTTTGATGCGAAAATGTATAAAGCAAATTTAATTAAATTTAATACGGTGTGATTGAAGGTGTGCGATGTGAATGTCGATGATTGCATAGACGCGGTGTGCCCAGATGACAAGATTTGCGTTGATGGTATCGCTGATTACGAATGCAAATGCCGCGAGGGCTACAGAGATCCCAATTGCACACTGATTGTGGATCATTGTGCGACGAAACCGTGCAACAACAACAGCACATGCATCGATCTCGGCGATCACGGTTTTGAATGCAAATGTATAGAAGGCTTTCAAGGCAAGTATTATCAAATTTAAAATAATTAAATGACTCACGAAATTAAAAAGTTAGGCAACTCTCTGAATTAGTTTTTAAATGAATGAAGCACAACAGCGATTTCATAATAATGTAAATAAGGATTTTATTTTACATATGTGCATACACACATACATCAGGGTGTCATTAACCGATTAAATCATTTATCAAGAGTAGGTAGAGTAGACTGAACTGAGTCGAAAAGTCTTTTATATTATTTGCAGTTTACGCAATATTTAACGAGATATTAGACCTTAAAGATAGCCGAATAAACGCGGGGATGGCCTGAGACGTGCCTTAACGATGGCAGATATTCGACAATGGTAAGCCGGACGAACGCGTTTATTCAGCTATCTTTAAGGTCTAATATTTCGTTAAATATTGTGTAAACTGCAAAATGGTAAAGAACTTTTCGACTCAGTTCAGTCTACTCTATCTGCTCTTGATAGATGATTTAATCAGTTAATGATACCCCCTGTATATACACAATGTACCAAGTTTTCCTCGAACGTAACGTTTTTATTATTATGATAATTTTCGGTTTCCAATTTTCTATAAAAAAAAAATAAATAAATAAAAACGTAAATATATTTCTCAAACGCGATTGCGATAAAAATTGTGTTCTCCTTTAATTTTATATTATACTCTGCAGTTTAATTAATTTAGTCCCATATATAGTTTTATCTTTTTACATTAAAATAAAAAGATATGCATTTGTATTTTTCAGAAAAAGAGACTTGTTTGTATTATCAGAAAAATATAATATTTTAAACAGTTTTTCTTTTGCAAAAATTGAATTTTTAAATATCATCCGCAGGTCAATATTGCGATCTTGATGTGAACGAATGTGAGTTACACGGTAATTCTCTGTGCAACAATGGGATCTGCATTAATACTGAGGGTAGCTACAACTGCTTCTGTCGGCCGGGCTTTTCCGGCGATCATTGTGACATCAATATCGACGAATGTCTGTGCGGTCCATGCAAGAATAATGCTACGTGCCTTGATGGTATCAACATGTTCCAATGTCTGTGCCAACCCGGTTATACTGGTAAAACCTGCGAGGTAGACGTGAATGAATGCGACAGCAATCCGTGCCACAACGGAGCACAATGCGTCAATGGTATAGCATCGTACACGTGCGTGTGCCCGGTGGGTTTTCTCGGTGTTAATTGCGAGATCAACGTCGACGAATGTGAATCGTCACCCTGCATGAATCAAGGAAAGTGCATTGATGGTATAAATGGTTACACTTGCGATTGCAACGATACTGGTTTTGAGGTAAAGCTTATTTTATTATCGTGGAATTGTACAAAATGAAATTTTTTATTATAAAATATAAATAATATTTTCTCTTTTTTTATATAAATTAAGAAAAGAATTATTATCAATGAAATAGAATCTTTTTTTAAGCGTATACGCTTATACTATACGTACACTTTTTTTAAGTGTATACACAGTTATTTTATGATTCTAATTACTTATTATTATAATTATACATTTAATTTTTTTTATTTAATTAAATGTTTAACTTGTGGAAAATAATTTTTAAAAGTAAGTTAATTTAATTTTTTTAATTGTTTTTTCTAATTATATTTAATTTAATATTTTTATTTATTTGTACATCATTTAAATCTAATTTAAAAAGTAAGAGTTTTATTAAATTTAATTGTTTATTTACAACTTGAAATTTTTTAACTCTGATTTTTAAGGGTCTGCATTGTGAGAATAATATCGACGAATGTTTGCCGCGACCCTGTGTAAATGGTGGACTGTGTTTAGACGACATCAAAAGTTACAAATGCCAATGCTATGCCGGCTACACTGGTAAGAACTGCGAAATAGATGTGAATGAGTGCGAGAGTTCGCCTTGTCAATATAATGGCACTTGTCTCGAACGATCAAACAAAAATCTTTACAAGAGCGAAGCCCTGAACTTACCTGCGATTTTTACCCAGGAATTTAATTACACCAATGCTAGTGGGTAAGCCTTCAAATAAATCTTTCAGCTAACTCTTGGTTTTTTACGCTTACTAAAAATTAGATATCATTTCTTTATTAATTTTATTATTGATTTTTCGTATAGAGAGTGTCACAGAACGTCTGCGAAAAATTACATGCGCAGGTAGAACGCGCGGGCTTAACTAATTTGAAAAGTCCTGTACCATTTTACGATTTGAGCAATAGTTAACGAGATATTAACTTTTGAAGATTACCAAATACGCGCGTGTTCGCCCGACTACCACTGCCATCAAATGTAAGCCTACAGAACGCTGGGCGCGCGGAAAACTGCGGGCTGGCTTATACTATTGCTCAAATCGCAAAATGGTACATGACTTTTTAAATTAGTTAAGTCCGCTTTATCTGCGCATGTAATTTTTCGCGGTCGTTCTGGGACACCCTGTATAGAGATGTTATTTTATTCAAAAGAATTCCACGTTCCACAAAATGCGTTATAAACGCGCGTATTAAGAAATTAACTTGAAATATATGATTTTCGGAATACTTGTTTCATTTTTTCGGATGTCAAAGGAATAAATTTTTGAAATCTTGACAGGTATGAATGTCTCTGCGTCCAAGGTGTCACCGGCAAGAATTGTGAGGTGAATATCAACGAATGTGACAGCAATCCCTGTGGTCCAGGTACTTGTATGGATCGTATCGGCGGCTACACTTGTGAGTGTGACGAAGGTTACGAAGGAGATCACTGTCAGCACGAGATTGACGAATGCAAAAGATACAGTCCCTGCGAGCACGGAGTGTGCACCGATGGTAAAGCCGACTATTTTTGCACTTGTGAACCGGAGTACGGTGGCAAAAATTGCTCGGTAAAGTTAATGGGCTGTCAGGGCAGTGCCTGTCAAAATGGAGGCACTTGCTGGCCCTACCTAGTCGATGAAACCATTCACAAGTTCAACTGCACTTGTCCCAACGGCTACCACGGTGAAGTCTGCGATTATGTAAGTATTTATATTTCTTATTAAGCACTTTTTAAACTATTTTAATATAATTTTGAATAATTAACAATCATTAGTCATTGCGAATACAAAAGTATTTATCATTCACGCTTAATTATGCTTTATCGCACTCGTTAACTTTTTCCCGAAGCGCTTCTGGCGTAGGAAGAAGGTGCGTGTCCCGCTTGTACCTACAAACAATTTGATAAACAATAGGTAATCTTAAGAGTATTATTATTCGATAAATTTATAGGTGACAACAATGTCTCTAAGCGGCAGTTCATATGTCTTGGTGAACACCACGCGCGACGAGGGCTACGATATTCAATTTCGCTTCAGGACTACCTTACCGAATGGTCTGCTAGCGATCGGTAGAGGTGTGACCATTTATATTCTTCAGTTGGTAAATGGCAAACTCAACATACATTCTAGTATATTAAACAAATGGGATGGAGTCTTCGTTGGTAGTGGACTCAACGATTCCAATTGGCAAAAGGCCTTTGTAGCGATCAACGCGACGCATCTCGTTCTTTCCGCCAACGAAGAACAAACTATCTATCCCATCAGCCCCAATGAAGGTTCCAATTCATCGAACCATACATCTTTCCCTACAACTTTTGTGGGCGGGAGTCACATCAGCTCCTTGAGCTTTTTGAGGAGATTGTCCCGCTTACCTTCATTTACTTTTTTTGTCGGCTGTATGGAAGACGTTGTTATCAACGGCGAATGGGTACGTTGATCTATTATTAATCTTGATTTATTTTGATTAATTATCAAAAAATTTTAAGCTCATTTTGCTTTGACTTGTTAATTTTTATTGCCGATCTACATAGTATTAACAAACTTTCATCTGCCAAATTCTTCAAATTAATTGCAGTATCTTTATAATAATTTCTACAACAACATTTTATGATCCCAAACTTTATCTTAGGTTTACTCCGGTACCACATCAAAAACTGTGTACATGGAGGATGTGGAACCGGGCTGTCCTCGCGAGGCTCAGTGCTCACCAAATCCTTGTAAAAACGGCGGTCACTGTACCGATCGTTGGCGCGACTTCTATTGCAAGTGCGAGCGTCCTTACCTTGGTCACACATGCCAGTACAACATGACAGCAGCCACCTTTGGCTACGAAAACATCACGAATGGTTACGTGACCGTAAGGGCCAGCGACGCGGCCAGGCGTACTGTCAGCTCGGTCGTTGACATTTCCATGTTTATTCGCACGCTGGAGAGCTACGGTGATATCTTCTATCTAGGCACGGAACCAGATTCTCAAGTCGATCAGAAGTCTCAAGAGAAGACCTACATAGCGGCGCAATTGGAGGGTGGAGAATTGCGTGTCAGGATTCAATTTAACGGCACGGAAGCTTACACCGTCGGTGGTGTAAAACTCAATGATGGAAACAACCATCTGATTCAAGTGGCGAGAAATGTCACCCTCGTTCAAGTGAAAATCAACGGTACTGAATACTTCCGTAAAACCATCAGTGCTACAGGAGACCTAAATGTTACCGTTCTCTATCTGGGAGGACTACCACAGTCGTCACGCTACATTCGCCAAGTAATTGATAGCAGACAAATGGAAGTACAACAAGCGCCACAAATTAATTTCAAAGGCATTATCCAAGATGTGCAGATATCAAACGGTACGAGAATGATGGTTGTGGAATTTTTCCCGCTAAAGGTGATTAAAATCTTTTTTTATATTAGCAATAATAATGTCTCTACAATATATACTTTTAGAAATAATTCTTATTTTGTCTCTTATAGGCACAGGACATTCCTGCACTTATTCAGTTCGGCAATGTCTCCTTCGATCCTGAAAAAGTTCTCGAGGGCGTGGTGTCGGACGATGTGTGTGTGAGCAGTCCATGCAATCACAACGGCACATGTCATATTACATGGAACGACTTCTGGTGTCAGTGCCCGCGGGGTTACACCGGCAAAACTTGCCAGGAGATGGAATTCTGTCAGTTGCAAGACTGTCCGGCGGGGTCACGTTGCCAAAACCTTGACGACGGTTACGAGTGCATCGCCAATGCGACCTTTGACGGTGTTTCCACTATCTTCACATACACGTATGGTTACGTCACAGGTACTACTAGCGATGTACCACTCGATACCATCGAGATCACCTACCGATCCAATACCGGTGGCACGCTGCTTCACATAATGCCTCGCATGGGTGATCAACATTTCACCGTGTCCGTCTTCAAAGATAACGTCACTGTATCCTGGCGACTCGATATAGAAAATCAAAATAATATCTCTTTTGGTAAAAGCCAACCTGACGGGAACTGGACTTCATTACTCATCAGACTGAACAACAATTCCGTGGAGTGCGGTTACGCTAATCCTACCGATGAACAGCCTCACATGAGTCTCAACTTCAGTTTCCAACTGTGGTATGACCTACTGGTGACAGGAACAGTCACCCTCGGTGGAATTTCTTCCAGTATCTTATCCGACAAGGATACTTACCTTACTGTTGGATCCAAACCTGAGACTCTTGAGAATAAAAACGGAATTGAGGGCAATAGCGTGGATTATGAGCATAGGTTGACGACAGCCATGCCCCCACATAGTATGACATCCGGTGCGTATAAAATTTGATATAATGAAGAATTTTAATTAGTTTAATTTAAATATCATTTCATATCGATCGTTTAAAATGTAAATACATAAACCCCGAACTTTTAATTCTTGATCTATTCGGCTTTCAAAATTCGAGAAATTCAATCCTTATTGTTTTCATTTTAAAACTCTTATTAATCTCTGTAGAATTGATTCTTCCTCTTTCTTTGTTGTGCTTCAAAAAATGTTTTAAACATTTTTTTCTTGAAATCAGAAAATTATTCTTTTCTTTACATGCACACAGGAGAACCATTTAAGGGTTGTCTCGGCGAAGTACGTATCGGCAACATATTGTTGCACTATTTCACTTACGAAGAAGTTTATCAGAATGCGAACTTCACTCCGTTGGAATACCTGAAATTGCAGGGTAACGATAACGCCACTCATCGCGACAACATTGGTTGTCAATTGTGTTTCGACACGGATTGCAAAAATAAGGGTTATTGCTTCGATAAGGCCAATAGTTACGTGTGCGAATGTCCGGCAGGTTATGCCGAGGACGACTGTTCTTTTAACATCGACGAGTGCATCGACAACAAGTGCCAAAACGGCGCGACTTGTGTCGACGGTATTGCCAATTATACCTGCGTGTGTAAGAACGGATGGCAGGGATGGCTGTGAGTAATCTCTCTCTTTTTTTAAAATTATTTTAAGTTTGTTTTATATACGCGTGAGGAGGAATTAATATTTGTATTATTATATATACAAAATGTTTTAAATAAAATATCGATATCATTAGATAATATGATATAATATATTTTAACGAATAATTTTTTACAATTTTTACAAATTGATTCTATATACATGTGTGTGTGTGTGTGTGTGTGTGTGTGTGTGTGTGTGTGTGTGTTAAACTTAATTATAAAAAAGAAATTAATAATAATTAATAAATTAAAATATAGTAAAACGTATAAAGAATATTACATTAAATGAATATCAGTTGATACAAAAAATAATGTGTTTTGTATATGCTATTACAATGCTGCTATAAAAAATTTTTAAATCATCTTTATTAACTTATCATATGAGAAATAAGTCAACACACACATATGCATACACTCACACACATATCATAGTCAAAACAGAATAAAGATAAAAATTCCATGAAACTGTATTCTGTAACAATTAAGAAGGGATATCTCTCTTATCGAGTTTCTTTCCTATCTGATTACAGATGCGATAGTGACATCAACGAGTGCGTAACGCTTAGTCCGTGTAAACACGAGGGTGTATGCGTAAATCTACCAGGCTCGTTCAGGTGTGAGTGCCCTGATCAATTCACTGGTGAATTGTGTGAAAGCTTCCGGCTAATCACCTGCAAGAACGAACCTTGTAAAAGCGGAGCAACCACGTCCTGCTCAGACGAACCGAATCCAAAGACCGGTGATAATTTCACTTGTAATTGCGCACCCGGCTACGACGGCCCGATCTGTGACACACCCTATTGTTTCCACACAAAGTGCCAAAACGGAGGCAGATGCGAGTTCCTCATTCCATATAAGGTATATCTCTCTCTTCCATCTGCGTTTTTTTATATCTTTTAATGTCTAAGGTTCTATAATTTGAACATTTTATTGTAAAATTAGATTTACTAGATTCTTTTTGGAAATTTCAATAGAAAAGCAATAAATTATAAAAATTAAGAATAATTAAATTTCTCGTCTATTTTATTTTTAAATTCTAAATGCTTTGAGAGTTTCTGGACTAAATTCTTAGAATTTAATTTGCGTTCAGAATTAGTAATTCTTATATAATTTCGTCTCTTGGGAATTTCTTTACATCGCTTAATCATTCTGCAATTATTGTTACATTAAATAGGCGCCGAAATGCGTCTGCCTTGTCGGTTACACTGGCACGTACTGCGAGACCAATATTGATGACTGTGCGGTGGATTCTGAGGGCAATGGGCCCTGTCAAAATGACGGCAAGTGCTACGATGGAGTAAACAAATATGTGTGCGATTGCCAGGGTACTGGATACACCGGAACTAATTGTTCCATCGATGTGGATGAGTGTCAGGACTTAGAGATTGATTGTGGGCACGGTAAATGCGAAAATCTGCCTGGTATCTATCAGTGCATCTGTGACGACGGTTATTGCGGCTACAATTGCGGTATGGAGAATCCGTGCCAGGATGTGAGTTCTTTAATCTTCTTCTACCGAGAAAATTAAAATATAAAACAGCGCGATTGATAAATAACATGGAAAAAGAACTTACAAAAATTTAATAAATTAAAAATTAAAAAATAACACTTACAAATACCAACAAATTTCTAAGCTATTAGAAATTTGGAAAAATGTAATAAAAAATAAAATTTTACGAGTCCTTAAAGTCATAATAATAAAAATTTAAACAAAAAAATTATAATAATTATTTGCACGTGTTTAAAATTTCTTCTAAATTACTATAATATAAATAATTTTTGTCTTAATATTTTATTTAGGATTTCTGCCACAATGGTGGCACATGCGAATGTGGCGACGATGGCGAATATATATGTCGATGCACTCCTAATTACACGGGACGAAATTGTACAGAGGTAAGATAAAATTTGAAGAAAATTCAGATCATATGCATAAGTTATGAAATTAACTAATTCGTCAGTGATTCAATAAGAATACATGAAATAATATACAGTATATACTATCATCATTATTCTATACAAAATGTAGCTTTTAAATATTAAAAGCAATTATGATTATGTATATATACATTATATAAACACAAATAAAATTTATTTATATAAATACAATTATTCTTATATACATATATCAGTAACAAATATATAATTTATATTTTTCAGCTGGAATATAATTATTTAAGCGGCCAAGCCCTCGACATAGTGGTAATCGTAGGCCCAATCGTAGGCTGTCTCCTCCTAATTGCCATGGTATCTCTTGTAGCACTTTTCATGATGGCAAGGAAAAAACGTGCAACACGTGGCACATACAGTCCAAGTGCTCAGGAGTTCAGCAATCCAAGAGTGGAGATGGATAATGTAATGAAGCCTCCACCAGAGGAGAGATTGATTTAATCGGGTCGCAACCGAAAGGAGGTAAATTGTAATTAGGTAATGCGAGTGAATTTCGATATGTGGAAACTGCTTTTCGAAAGAGCAGATTTTGTATTACGCGAAAGAAAAGTAATAAGAATAAAATAGTATCATCTCTCTTTTTCTAAAGTTAAATTTATAATTAATTTATTAAATTATAAACTTTTTTGCTTATGTGCGTAAATTTCCGTACCTGCGAATTTGAAAATGTAAATCTTTCCATATATCGAGCCATTTGCATAGCCTAGTCTTCCGAAAATGTGATTCATCATTGCGAAGATTTTCGACTGAATGCAGATGGCTCAATGAACAGCCAAGTCGTTGACGTGAAACGATCATCGCGTCTTCTAGTCCTCGCTGTTTCATCGTTACAAAAAATAGACAAAAAAAGAAAATTTATCATGAAATTATAAATTTTAGATTTTTTTAAATTCGATTAAAAATTTTCACTAAAGTCCTTTTAATTCATTACTTGTGAAGAATCGCGTAGACAATGATTCCAAGATTTATAAAATAGAAACGTTTTTACAACGATACAATTTTTGACGGCGTGTTTGCCAATAGAGGATAATTATCGATCAAGTGGATTTGAAAACTTGGCATTGCGTTGGAACTTTGAAGTCAACGTTTTGTTTCGAGCTTTCTGAGTAACGTATAATATGGAGTGTCTTAGAGAAAGTGTGTATATATATATATATATATATATATATATATACTCATTGCACGACGATATATATATACTCATTGTGTTTTTTAAATAATTTACATTTTAAAAAGATCGTAATTCTTTTACTGGGACCAATAAACGATGTTCTAAAATTCGAGAATTCGAAGATTTAGGAATTCAGTGATTCTAAAAATTCGACAAACTATAGATTTTGAAAGTTAGGAATCTATATTTAAAAGATTCAAAAATTCTAAATTTAAGAATTCTAAGAATCACGGGAGATAATATTCCAGCATTAAATAATTATACTCAAATAAAAAGATTTTATCTAATAATAATAAAGAAAAGTCTATTTCTCTCTCTGAGACATTCTGTAAATAACACGCGTAAAATAAATCATATAGATTATAATAAAGTGTACTTAAAGCTCTCAGAAGTGTCCTTAAGACGTAAAGCAATACTCGAAGGAGGCGAATCCGAGCAAACAGACCCGTCCATTTTAGTGCCTAATCTATACTTTACTTAAAGAGATATTTATAAGTCACGATGTATGTAATATTGATGAATGAGAGAAAAAACAAAGAAAGTGCGCGTGCAAGAACGATATTCCAAAAAAGCGTGTACGACTTAAAAACATGTTAGATCTCGAAAATAATGCATAATGTTTTTACGCTTGCAAAAAAATAGATAGATTAAGGGAAATTTGTACATAGGAAAATTTATTCTACGAATTCAAACTTTTGGTTCTTGTATCTCTATTCTGCCAATTACATTTTTTTTCTAATTAAATTTTTATTAAATTTGTAATAACAGTCCTATTTAAAATTTAATTTTAACATTTCTTTTTTATTTATTTGGTTTTAAAAATTTGTATTAATTTCTTTAAATTTCTTATTTTTAGTCATTTTATATTTTTTGCTTTTATTAAATTGTTCATTACTTATTTAAATTAACTTTTAACACATTTTTTTATTTATTCAGTACAATTTTATATATAATTACATTATTTAATTAAATTGCAATAAAGTTCTCTTTTAATTTGCTTATTTTCGCAAGAATTAGTCTTAAATATCGTCAAGCAGCGACACGTATTTTGACTTATTATAAAGAAACGTCGATAGTGTTAAGTATTTCCGATGTGTGTGAGCATAAAAAAGAACTTTTGCGTACATGGAAAAACTCGTATTATCGCCGCGCCTGTTAATTTTGTACATAGACATAGTTCGTAAGATATGAAAAGATTATTAACGACTTTATCACATTTAGGATTTTATATGACTATTAGATATTTAACGATAACGAACGTATTAATCAATACGTACTTATACTACCACGACCAAAGTAGCGACGAGGCGATATGTTATAAGATTTTATCTTGCAATTTTATAAGCGTTTGATTCTTCACTTATAAAGCATTTGTGTTCAAGACTGAGTTCCCAGCGTCTGAAATAAGAAAAATAAAGAAAATCTAGATGTATATACCGAATATATGTATATATATTATATACATTTCATACTTATACATTCACAAAGCTAAATTTGTATCAATTACCATTCTTTTAATCAATTTTGTTATTTTGTCAAAATATGTAAAATGTCAAAATATATAAAAACTGTCTGAATATGTATAGTTGAAATAACTATTTCATTTCTATTTATTTCAAAACGCTATCATGTAAAATTATTTATGCGCATAAATTTTATTTTACAGTAAATATATGTTACAGTATCTATATCTAAATCTTCAACATAGAAGTCGAGAAATAAAATACGATAGATTTGTTTTATTCGGTATAAACGAGTCGAAAATATACATATAATACATTGCGTTACACAATTAAATATAGCAACTCCAAGCGGACGACTTAAATGTACAAAATCAATAAACGCATATGTAAACAAACGAATTGACGCACCAACAAATATCTTTATTATTCGATAAAATAAAATACAGAGCAGCTAAAACAATAAATAGTACATATGAATAATATAAAACATCATGATAAAACTTCTAAAATTATGTACAATAAATTAAAAAATAATGGATTAGATTTAAATATACATATGATAATGTGTCAGAAAATAAAATTGTTTACATTCTGAATAAGAAAAGGGAATGGAGTGAATTAAGTAGTCGTCAAATTTAGCCTGTGTTCTTGCCATTCACTTTGCTTAATTTAGTCCGCGAAATTTTGTCGAAGAATAAAAGCCCGGCAGCGCGTTCAATGCTGTCTGGTGGTACCTGTTCAAAAAATTGATTAAATTCTTATAATATAAATTTATTGTCTCTTGTTATTGGTATATTGAATAAAAATTCAATACGTCACTTATTTTTACATTTGTATAATTATTCTAATACGTTTAGTTTTAACACTTTCTTCTAATTAATAAGCAATGTATTGACAATTTAATTATGTTTATATTACTATGCACTTAAATATATATTTATGATTATATTATATATATATATATATATATATATATATAGAGAGAGAGAGAGAGAGAGAGAGAGAATTTCTTGGAATACCTGAAAATTAGTAAGCGGTGCATTATCGTCAATCGGCGTATTTGGCATCACAAAAGCTTCCATTTCAAGTTTGCCATCGCTAGTTTCACCAACAATCACTTTGTAAAAATGTGTAGGCACTGCCACATGATTTGAGCCTATCACTTCATAACGCACATATTTTTTTCCATCTGCTTCTCTTCTATAAATGAAAAGTAACGTAGTATAAATTTATTACATAATACTTTTCAAAATTAAGTTTTGAGTAAGACAAGCACTTGAATTTTATAGTAGTGTTATAAAATAACAGTAGTAATAATAGAAAAATTAAACATTAATAAGGTAAATAATAATAATATAAAAATATAGACAAGAGTCACAAAGACAAAGTGGAAGTAACAAGCAAACGCACTTAGGAAGGTACAATGGTCCTGTGCACACGTAAACATCCTTGTAAACATTTGTCAATTTCCGAACATATTTCTCCAGTCTGTTCCAGGAATCTCTGTTGAAGCCTTTTCCCACTTGTGGTGCCATATTAGTGAGAAAAAAGGTTTGCTCCATGTGTTTCTGATCTACTCTATGATTCCCAGCTGCTGCCAGGTGACCACGATCATAGCCGCTTCCTTTGTAGTCTGTATTCTGTGATCTGTTGATATTATCAAAATTAATTACTCAATCTAATAGATTAAATTTAGACTACCAAATTAAATTAATAAATTTTCAGATTTCTTAAGAATAATCTAAAAATTATATAGTAAAAAATGTTATTTCTCTTTACCTGAAAAAAGGATGTATACTCTCATCAGGCTTGAACTCACACTTTGAGCGATCTACTTCATTGTAGTACTGCAATCTCTCCTTAGTTAAATGCTCGAACACCCAATGAGCAACTTTATTTCGCCTATCATAAGAGAGCACAAAATCCTCATACGACCTGACATGATCCAATCCGGGAAAACCAAATTTCATAATCTGCCGCAATATTACCAAGGTCCAATACGACTATTAGAATTTTTGTAATAATGCTACAAATAATTCAGCAGTTTCTATGTGTCATTAAGATACTTAATTCTTTTCTTATTTGTGATTCCATCAAATTACATCACTATCATTATATTTATTATTAAAAACCGTTCATCGATTATATAACAATCGATTCGTCAAAAATCAATTGCAAATTACGAAATTTTCTTGATTTATACGCTATTATACAAATATACATAATTAAATAAATCTAGGAGGTTAGTCAACCGTCCTTGATCCGACCCTTGATTTTCACTCACCTGCGACACCCTTGTAGCGGTCGAAGATACTTTGGAGCCCATGTCATAATTACTATCAGTAGGTGTCAAGGGGGTAGCCGCCGAAACGGTGCCAAATAGAGGCAAACACGGCATATTCCGGAGTCGCACTGCTGACAATACATTCGTTCCATTGTCTTTCGAATATCGCCTTTGTTCGGAGAACTTGCCCAAACACCAACCCCCCAAACCCACACTACTCAGAGCAGTTACATTAAACAATATTCGTCTCATTCTGTTTACGTTACTCATCTTTGTTATTCCCCTACGTGATTGCTAATTCTGTAATTACGAGAATGAGAAAACGCGTCCGACGCGAAAAATAAACTGAATTACGAACAGTTAGAAATTCACCACAGCACTAGTGTCGGGTAAGGTTAGAATGAGCACGTGTTATTTTGACGTATAAAATAGTATTTTCTGTGTGCGGTATTTTCAGGTATTTTGATCTATCTTTGTTAAAGAAAAGAATTTTGATGGTGCAAATTCCCAATTTCTATTAGTTGAAAAATTAGATTAATTTGTTTCGTTTCACAAAATTACCTTTATTAATTTACAATAATAAATATAAAAATTCAATATTTCTATTTGCTTCCCCCCCCCCCACACACAATTATATTTATTTTCGATTGTTCATGGAAACTAAATAAATCTTGAAAGCAGCAAATATAAGGCAACAACTTCTTACATACTTATATATATTAGTCAGTATTTTTTATGTATAAAGATTCTTTATTTACAACAAGATCTTTACAACTAGAACATTTTATATACAGTAGTGTATCAAGATCTATTTTGCGAACATAATTCACTTGTACATATATATATTTTTATTACTTCAAATTACCCAAATTTTATATGAAATTCCTGCATGTAACTAAAACATAAACGTCGTAAACTATTTGAAAAATAGCTCTATATTAATCAAGAGTAATGAAAGATAATTGAATCACTTAATATTGAACGTTTTTAGTTTGAAAAGTCTCTATTTAAAACTCTCTATATGAAATTATATAAAAACTTAATCTTCAATTATTGAATAATCTTATACATCGCTTTTCGTGAAAAAAGACTGATCACTGATTTAAATTTAAAAACCGTTATTCAAAATAATATATAACTAATTAATTTACTTCAATTATAATTTACTGTCTTGGTCTGAAAAATCTGTTATGAAATCATTTATTATGGAGCACAAATTGTCCTTTTGACTTTATAAAAATTCTTCCAAGTCTTATAAAATAATATTAATTACTATTATGCATTTGAGGTTTTCACGGATATTATCTTCAATTATACCAGAAGGTTTACAGGTTATCGCCGTGTCTTTCGTCATTCTTAATGCCGACGTTTCGTGAACCATGCCGTTTACTTCATCAGGGCGCGGGGTGCACTGATACCATTTGGCATTAAGAATGAGAAGACACGGCGATAACCCGCAAACCTTCTGGTATAATTAATCACTATTATTTTCATCAGAATCTTCTACCAAGATAGTGTCATGACCAGGTAACATTCGTGGATCAAAAGTATTTTGAAAGCATTTCTGGAAAACTACTTTTGCTCTCTTAGCAACTTTACGCGGTGGCGACTGCGGCACATTTTCATCTAGGTCAATACAAACTATTGCATCTTCTTTCTCCTTCTGATTCTCTTCATCATTCGTCGATTTTCTCTTTGTAATGCTAGAAAATACTGAATTTACTAGTTTCCTCGAATTTATTAGTTGGTCCCCTGAAATCTTCTTACTAATAGCCGAAGAAGTGCCAGCAGGACTGAACGCGGCAGAGCAATCATTTTGTTTCAGCAGACGTGAATTTCTTTCTTGAAAATCATTTATAGAAGTATTGGCATTCACGGTAATGGTAGTTGCAGAAGTATTTTCGTTGGGTATTTTATCTGACTGAATTTTCTCTTTTACTAGCGTATTCTTAGACATATTATTAACTGTAGATTTAGTAGATTTTTTTATTCGACTCGAGGATACTTTGTTGACACGATTGGATGTATTCCTTGAGACATTCCTTTTTCGAACAGATTGCATTTGTCTACTGACAATCGATGTGTCTGACTGACTGTCACAGTCTGGACTTAGAGTTGATAATAGCATATTTACTTCAAAGGCTTGACTTTTTACCGTAAACAATATTGGTCTAAAAAAAATGTTATTGAAAAATCAAGAATTATCGAAATATAAACATGCTCATATATATTACTAATATATAGAAATAATACTTTAATATACTTTAATATATTTTAATCTATTAAATAGTTTGAGAATTTGATATATACCTTCCTGCTGTTCCAAAACTTGCAGTAATTGGAACGCCTACGCTCTCACTGAACACGAGTAAGGCTTTGACTTCTTTTAAACAAAACGTGACACTTGTTTCATTACCAATCATGTAACGATCAAATTCTCCGATACCAAAGGCCAGCTGGGTACGTGTAGTATTTACGATAACTGTAATACATATGACTGCAGTATTAATTGACATTAATTGATAGTTATATATTAATTACTACAATATTTTTCATACATGCTAGAACTGGAACATTTCTTACGTGATGTATCATCTACATAGTTTCTAAATAATAATTTATGTGGTGTTATCTGAAGCGTTATTTCGATCAAATTTTGTGGAAAATTTTGCAGAGCCTCTGTAAATGTTCTAGCTCGTGATGTCAATTCATTAGACATACCATCCTTAGTATATGATGCCTATTTAATCCAAAATTTCATTATCTGATATGATCAATAAAGTTCAGATAAAAATTTGATTCTCAGATGCTTTCTTTTTTATAATATTAAAAAATTATTACTTATCAAATATTCAGAATATTTCTATAATTAATTCTATAATTAATAAAATTAATAAAGTATTTGAGTAGTTTCTAAACACATTAAGTAATCTCTAAATTAAAATTGTATCTGAGAATTAACTCTAACAAGAAAAATGTTTTTATTGTACTTGCAACTTTTCAGAATCCAAAATGGATATTAGATGAGACATGTTGATACCATTTTTATATTTTAAAATAAACACTAAATTACAGGCATCCATTTCCAAATGAATGTGACAAGTCTCCACTTGCTTGTCCAATGTATGTGCAGATCTGAAGACTGTCATTGCGCTCTGTAAATTGTAGACTAAATATCATGTACATATGCATTTAAAATAGATACTACCCTCATGGAAATTTTACACTTTTGTGCCTCTTCTTCTTCAAGATCTCCAAGAATATAATAGGAGAAGAAACTTCTGTGAAATGTAAAGTCTGAATATGCGGATTTTGCCATGTTGACTGTGCGGAAAGAGATAGATTCCTCTTGAGGATTCACATACATCTCATCTCCAATCTTTGCCAGTGTGTGTATTGCCTTTGCTAAAACTGCATCAGTAAAAAATGCTAATTAAAAAATTTAGTATAAAAAAACTACATGAAATTTATCTTAATTTTTTACTGATATACGTTAAATTTTTGAGAAGTTTTATTTAATTCATAGTATAATAATATTTAATACACTTTTGTAATTAATAATGTATGCAGTACAAATAATTATAAAAGATTAAATTAGTCATGTAACAGATGTTAAATTGACGATTTTCGTTTGCGCTATAATACAGCAATTCTGATTCTTTAACAAAAAAATTAAAAGAATGATAAACATACTTTTGACGTTACCGCCGGGTATGACGCATTTCATGTTGAGTACTTTTTATTTTTGGCTATATGCGACTAATATTTGGAAAGAATATATGTATATACAAAATATCTCTCGATTTATAACAATTTTAACTAAACAACGCACTGCTCATTCGAACTTTCACGCGCGGCCATAAATGCAAAAATAATAATTTTGAAGACTATTCAAGATGGAAGACAGAATAGGTTATGTCATAGATAAAATAATACTTGTGATCTGCAACAGTGAATAAAATATGGTTGGAAATATACAAGGTGAGTCGTTGCGCATAATGGCGGCAAAGAGTGGGGGGAGGACATGTGTAGTCAGCCAATCACTTATGATCCATTGTGCACAGTAAACACAGCCATATTGGATTTATACCAAATAGGGCATTTATGATTGGCTGCGTCTGCTCCCCACTACTTTTAGGCTACTGCGCATCCACGGGAACGACTCACGTATATTTCCACCATGGGTATATAATACCACAATACCACATGACCACATCTATTTTGAATGTCCTCAGTGCTACGATTTACTTCTCAGTCGCTTGTCTAATTCTATCACTATTTATGTCAATGCGTATTGTCCTTTTCCTATTTTAAATGGTCTTACTATATTTCGTGCGCGCGCGACTTCATACAATTTACTTAGTTTTTGCTATAAATATTACAATATTGATGTATAATGATGATTACGAAACTTGACACTCGTTATATGTACCGCTTTGATTACGTCATCTGACATATACATAATTAAATAATCTTGATTTTTTCATGATCGTTTGTCATGAATGAGGATAACGTGTGGAGTGAACTAGCGAATATTCCTGCCGATCCCCCTGAGACAAGAGACAAGTGTCAACAATGCAAGCAAGTGCCAAAAAAATCCTGGCCTAATGTTAGAAAGGGTGATAATTATGAAGGAGACAAGCTTACTCACAAAAATCAATGATATTAGGCTTATTCGACACATTTTTGCATAAAATGAAAGAATGGTAGAAAAAATATCGTTCTGACCCGTGAACAGAGATATTAATCGTTAAAGTTGATGACTATTCAGGTTAAGAAATATGTCATAGCCACGATAAAGTGCAATGTTAGCATATACTGAGGTCACTTCTTCATGCTCCGTGACCTTTTGCACATGCGTTTAGTTACTTGTTGATGAGCAATTTTTTGCTATAATTTAAATTATATAAGAAAATTTGTTATTAATTAATTAAAGAGAATATTAAGTACATTTTAAAGAAATTTGAGCTTCAGTCCACATAAGAAGAATGAAAAAGTGTATATTTTGAATTATAAATGATTTTCTGTTGTAATTTAAGGGAGCATGGAACGTTAGGAAAATTTTGTAAAGTGCAAAATCAAACATTATATGTAACTTGTCACATACATAATATGAAGTAAAATGTAAAGAAATCTAACCAAAATTGAATAGCTAAATGAATCCTAGCCAAAAACCAAAAAATGGATCTGGTGGGTTGTGTCAGTGTCCATTTTTTATTTTTACGTATGCGATGTCATTTTAGCGATTGAATAACTTTGTTTGCAAGCATTTTTGTCCTTGTTTAACATTTGACAAACAACAAAGATAAAATAATTCCGTGAGCGTCAAGTGGAACATATTCTAACAAAGTTGAAGCAATAAAGCGACACTTTGGCTGGTACATACATAGCCTACTCAATATATAAATAAAGTGCATAGGTGCTCCATAATCCGAATGTGGTTCTATTTATCACATTTTTCCATTGTCAACTTTTATTGCATCATAAAGCTTTTTTTTCAGAGCTCATAGATTGATTACTTTGAAGTTTTCCTAGTTTCCTCAGTGCCTTCATGTTAATTTATTAGTATATAAAATTCATAATTTTAATTCATATATATAGTTTAGCTGTATTGATTGCAAGAAAAGACATTGCTGTCACGCGACACCTATCAGATCCATTTTCTACTTTTTGATCAAGATCTATTCATTGACCCATCATTTGATTTTGATTAGATTTCTTCATATTTTACCTCATATTATAAATGTCTATATCACATTTTACAACCATTGGTTTTGTATCACAAAATTTTCCTAATTTTTCGTACCTCTTAATAAGAAAATTTGTATTTTCAACTTAATTAAACCAAAGAATAATTTATCATTAAATTAGCATTATTATCAAGAGTACATTCTAAAATGTTCTCTCTGAGAAAAATTTTACTTGAAATATATAATACATATAACATATGCTACAATGTATAGGGTAAAATCTTCCTCAGGGAGGACATTCAAAAATGTAGCTAAATGTAGTCCAAGTATGCAAATATGACCACAGCACATGTACAATTATGTTAAACTATTAAAGCTTATGCTTGTTTTCCTGTTGAAATGCTAGCTAGATTAGAATCTTGCCATCCTATTGACTGTGACAGTAATACTGTATCCAAGAAAACAAGTGAAAACAAGCATCATATGCTGCCGGTTTAAGTTGATATAACAATTTGATAGATTTCTCAACCTGAATAATTATTAACTTTAACGATTAATATCTCGATTCGCGGAGTAAAGCAATGTTGTTTTGCCAGATAAAGATTTGCCAAAAAATGAAAGATTGTTGTATGCAAAAATGCATCGAATAAATCTGATTTCATTGATCTTTATGAGTAAGCCCGTCTCATTCATAAAAGCCTATTCTACGATGTGTTCTTTGTTTCCTGTTTCTTGTTTTTTACCACTTGTTTTCTTTCCTCTTTGCAATTGTTTTATTAATAATTATATTTCTTGCTACATATTTCTTGTTTCTTTTGAAATTCGTTAAAGATTTCTACAATTTACTCTTTGTTTCCTGTTTCTTTTTACCTCTTGCTTTCTCCCCTCTTTGCAATCGTTTTATTAATAATTATATTTTTTGTTTCCTCCTAAGTTACCTTTTATTTTGAGCGATAGAAAAAACAGGCTTAACTTTTATCTCGGACGATAGGAAACGAAAGACATGCAGGAAAGCGGCAAAAAGAGAAGATGTAAGCCTGTTTTATAATGTGCAATTTATTTCCTGTTTTTATACATTTTACTACTTTTTACATCTTGTCTTTTTGCCATGTTATCCTGTTTTTCGTTTTTTATCGCTTAAGATAAAAAAGTCAGCGAATTTTGGAAGGAACAAGAAATATGTGGCAAAAAATGTAATTGTTGTAAAGAGGGAAGAAAGCAAGAGGTAAAAAGCAAAAAGCTGGAAACAAAAAGCAAATTGTAGAATAGGCTGTAAAAAATAGCAAGAAACAGGAAACGAGATACACATTGTAGAACAGGCTAAATACTCAAAGGGTGCTTCCCAGCAAGAGACGCACATGAAACAATATAATACAATAAATCATTAAACTCTTATTGTTTGCCAATATTAAACGAAAATAAAATGATTCATTCTGTTACACTAACTGTGTTTCTCGCTTTGTTGGAAAGCGCTTATGAACTTCTCGAGTCTAACATCATAGGTGTTTTCATAGGAGACCTGTACAGGTATGCTGGTGTCCAGGTTTACCAAAACAGCGTCTCAATCCAGCATCAAGGATAATAATCCTACAGCATCCAGCAGAGGCTAAACGCTGTTTGCGTACAGTACCGATGCTTACATTGGCATTAGAATCGGGAAAGTGCCTAATTTTTAGGTGAATGAAGCACAGTTACTTAGCTAAATCATTGACTTTATGATCACTAATCATGTGGGTTTGGATCAAATAAGATTTTAGAAAATTATTTTTTTAAGAGGAAAGAAGTTTCCGTTGCCTAAACACGAAGGCCTAGCAGAGATATTAAATGACAAGAATACTATTTTACTATATCCATCGCCTGATGCTGTGGCACTAGACACGCTGAATCCAGTCGGAATTAACGAACAGAAGGCATATAACTTGGTTCTGCTAGATGGAACATGGCCACAAGCAAAAGTAAATCATCATTCATATCTATAAACTTATTAATAAATCAAATAAATCATTGCAACAGACACAATAAAAAATCAGCATTTCAAAAAGTTAAGCCATTTGGTAAAATCATTAAAGCTAGGTCCTTGTAAATTTTTATTAATTTTTCACTTATATTAATTATGCTATCGGAAACTTGAAACGCAATCGAACCAAAATTGAAATAACACCACAAGCAGCGCAACAATTTATAGAAATAAAAAATATATTTAGAATTTACATGTAAATATATCATTAAGCACCAAGATATATCTAGCCTCGGTTGATTTTTATTTATTTCATTTATTTGTATAGCGAACTAAATTAATTTATGAATGTTTAAATAAATGACATGATTACTAATTTAAACTTATAAAAAGAATACAGTGTGCCAAAAAGAAATAAGACAATGCGATTACCAAATTTTTCTATGTTTATCGTTATCCTGCAGGCAATATACCACTCAAGTCCAGCTCTGTATTTTCTGCGAGCTTGTAAGCTGATCGGAGTGCCGACTAGTGAATATGTGATCAGGACACAACCAACAGAAGGCTGTCTCTCTACATTAGAGACAGGTGCCAGTGCGCTCTCAATTTTAGAAGGCGATCCCGAATTGAGAAAGAAGATGCTAGGTCCATTACATTATTTGTGTAGGCAAGTACATAAGTTCCTTTCATAGCTGTTAAACAATTCTTTCTTAGCATAAATACATACAGTTATGTAATTGAAGAAAGCAGACAAAAATTAAATAGAAATTAGTTTATTATAACGTTTGAAGAACTTTTCCTTTTTCAGATTTCAATTAGAAAATGGTGCCGTAACACATCAGAGCAAAGAATTTCTTATCAAACAGAAAGCTTATCCAAAATTAATAGGCAAAAGACTTGCCAAACAATTACGTATATTACCGGACAGTACCTCATAATATTAAGATATATTTTTAAAAATATAGATAAATAAAAAAATATCTTTTATGAACTTTTATATGAAATGGAGATGAAAAGAAATACTGTGTAAAATGTTATATATATATATATATATATAACATGAGTTTAATAAATTTTCTACTTACAGTTAATTACATATTTTTTTATATTAAAAATTTTTTGAAAACTTACATTTTATTTATGTTTTAACTTTTCAGGCAAATACACGTCATTTTGACGTCAAATTCTGGTTATGTTGGTACGAATGACGTCAAGTGATCAAAAATTGATCAACCGACGTTATAACGTTATATAACGTCGTTATAATGACGTTTTAATGATGTCATATTTTAGTCCTTCTTAATTCTCCATTTAGAAATGTTCTAACATGATGTCATTTTGACTTATGTTTTAATTATATGTTAATATATTTTTATGCTAAATATTCAATTTCTTTTTGTAAATATGTTTTCGCAATAACTACTTCTTCATTCATCTCCCTTCTTACAAGGAATTAAGTATCACTCTGATTTCGAGATAAAACTCTGATTTTGATTTCACCTTTACAGTAAAATGTCTGTGCTTTGGAGAAAATCCTTGATCTCAATCATTTTAGAGATATTGTTGTGGAGAGGAGTGATCGCGCAAAATCCGCTATATTATTTTTTGTTATAAATTTATTAAGTAGTGGAAGCCGGGACGAAACGCCAACTTGTGATATTCTTCGCAATCTTATTTTTCACAGATTTCAATTATCATTACTTTAATATTAAATTTTAATATGTCTTTCAACATATTATTAAGATCTAATAAGATGCTATAAGCATCGAAAATTGTTAGATTGATTGTCAATCTAACTAAAGTGATATTACCGCGGTAGTTATTTAGAGTCGCGTTTTAAGTCCGAAAAAATATTCGGCACGCGATTAAGAGAACTACATACGCGATATATAAATTCACACATAATGATAATAAGCATCTTGATTTAGCTTTGACCGTGATAGGCTTTGCTTTGTGCTTCCTTCTTATTGTTTATAAATTTATTATTTACATATATTTTTTAGATATAGTTTATAAAAATAAATAAATTGAAATATTCTGTATATGCTCTTTTTTTCCTAACATGACATTCCTCCTATTTAAAGACAGCATATCAAGGAATAATAACTTTGATTGTATGCTATTGTGATTACAAGACGTTCTTCATACTTATGTTAGTAGAATGTACTAAATTTCGTCAGTTTATTGTTAATATTAAAGAAAATATAGTGGATTTTGCGCATGAAAGGGTTACTCTATCCCATCACAGTATTTCTAGAATGGGTTGAGATCGAAGATTCTTCCCGAATTATGGATACTTTACTGGTAAATTACATTCAAAATTGGAGTTTTATCCTAAAATCAGAGTGACACTTAGGGAAGATCCTTTTGTTACCCCAGATCTACAATAGGTGTTTTAAACCTTAAGCCATAAGAAATTAACCAATTACAGTTGAATTCGAGGAGAATAATCGATTATGATTCGTCCATTTCTTATGGCTTAAGGCTTAAAACTCTATTGTAGATCCAAGGTTAAAGTCATTCAATTTCCCACGTACAGCGGGAAAATAATTACGTATTTTGATAGTTAATAATTTTTTAACGAATAAAAAACGATGATTAAAACCTGTTGAAAGTCACTCAGGATCATGACCTTGACAACATATGTTAAGATTAAATTGATCAATGAGGTGTCCATTTTTGTAAAGTTTTATCTTTTATTGTTTAATGTTTGTCCTTATATAGCAAAAAAACAAAGATTAAACATTTTACTATTTTGAAAATATTAAATAAACTCAATTAACAAATGTTCATTAATACATTCAATCATTCGTTACTATATTAAACTTAAATTCTACTTCTCCATTTTGAGGAACAAAAGTAAACGACCATGAAAGTGTACTTTTTTTCGTAACATTGGATACTGTACGAAATAGATGCACGCCTTGTCTCATATATGGATCCCAGGACACACGTTTGCCAGGTACAATTTCTTCAATCGGACCACAAGATACCGATAAATCCGAATCTAATTGCCAATCCACCCATATAGCGGTGCCATTGCAGGTACCACTGCTACAAAATAAAAAATATAGGTGTTATTACTATATAATAAGTATTACATATTCTATTATACAATAAAGAAATTAAAATCCTTTTTATTTTTTCAAAATCTAACGCTTAAACATTATTTATTTCTTTTTGTAAACATGTACTCAATGCGATACACACTCTAAAATAGGTATTTCTCCTGTTATTCTCTTGCGCTCATCAAAATTTACGTTCCGTGTTAGATCAAGTTTTACGATATCAAAACCTGAAGATAATGCTTTGCATGGATACTCCCAAAGTGGCTGCGCCTCTACCGGATTGTCACTTTTCATGCTAGAAATCTAAAAATAGAATATCTTTCTTTAATATTATAAATAATAAAAAAAAAAGATAAATAAGTTAATAAAACCAACTTGAATAAGTTTGTCGAAAGAAGATAGATCAAAACCCTCGCAAGTGCCAAGAGGAGCTCTTATTTTCTGTAAATCCTTAAATTCAACAGCGACGGCTCTGATCGTCGCCATGACCGGCATCCTCGCAATACTCGATGGATATTTAGAAGCGAGATACCAGAATCGTAGATTTTCCCAAGGCACGATGGAGCTCAGAAAATATGGCTCACCAAAAATGAAATCGATTTCGCTTGCCTGCGGTAGACTGTCAACCGACTCGACAATCTTTACTCGATCAGAGAGCTCGTTTGTCTGCACAAACATCTCCATGGTTCTACGTGACAGAAAATTCTGCTCCAATAAGAACACTTTTGCACCTAATCTTGCAATCGCGAGGGCCAACAGACAACCATCCGAAACGCAGAGACAAACACTATTTGGAGTAATCTTTTTTCGCAAAGCCTTTAGATATCTCTGATTACGAACTGTGTCGTTTAATTGACCAATACGCGTTCGCGAGTATGCGATATGCGCCCAACAATTGCACTCGGGCCTATGGCAATCTGGAATCCCATCTCTGTGACAAATTTTCAATTTTATTTAATATTATATGACATAATTAAAATTATTTTAAAATAACCTTTATAAAAATGACTGATAATTCAGAGAAAAGAAGTAAAAAATAATAACAATAAAAATTACATAAAATACACAGTAAATGAAATTATTATAGGAAAAAAAATAAAAACTTACATAGGCCCACTCAATAATTTAAACCAGAAGGAATATTCATCATGATAACCGATAAGATTGACCTCAGTGCCACATGTAATAGATATTTCTTCTGGAAGATAATAGACAGCTTGCATCCAGTGATCTCTCCATGGCATCAAATCTGCCATCTTTTGCAAACATGAGACATCTTTTTTCACATTATCAGGTACATCTGGATGTTCCCATACGGGTGCACAACTCAGCAGCAGCTGTAAATGATACATGACTGAAATTCATAAAAAGATTTTAAAAAATAATATACATGTAAACTGGATTGTTCCACCTTTCGATAAACATTAGTTCACTGTTTTACTTTCTTACTCTCTTACTCTTTTGTTTATTCAATAAATAAATTATTTGTATGAAGCTGGAACAAAATTAGCTCATAAACGTGTTAATTACCTGATTATCTGTATCCATGTTCAAGTCCCACCACATAAAAATTGCATGTGCGGTTCCACTTCTTATCGATTGTGTAAGTAATGATACTTTTTCGTTGTTCAATAAGGGTTTCTTACCAGACCAATCAAACCTAAAGTGCATTTTCAATACCAATTATTTGAAAATTATCATTAAGAATGCAATTGCAAAATTATATATAACAAAACTATCTATCTTTATATTTTTTTCTCGTCATTCGGTCAATGTATCTCATGTTACAGGCAAAATCTGTATAGTGAGCAGTGTCGACATTGTTCAAGTTGCCAGCTGTACACAATGTCAGTATTGCTAGAGCCATGTCAACATTGCCCAATCCAATCGAGACGAAGTCGACACTGCCTATTTCCGAACTTTTCCCGTAATATATATAAATTAAGGGTAAAAGGAAGACTCTAACAGAAATTTTGATCCTTTCTAATTAAAAGATTATGATATGTGGCTGACAATTATATCATGTGAAATATTTATTGTTGCAAATGTTCATAAAAAGAAAGACGAATTTTTACATCAAGTCAAGAGATTCATCCAAGATCATGGAACCCGATTGATTGATCAAGAAAGGAAAAATTATTACCTAAAAATAGGCTGTGCTGGCAACAAAGGCACAAAAGTATCGCGAGAGAGACGTGATAGTTGCATGTCATGTACAGCTGCAGCACCAGAGCATGCTTGAATAGCCGGTGGTGTATCGATCAACATTTCATCGTTCTTAATAGGCTTTACTCGGTTCCAACAACAGACTTTGAAGCTTTCGATTACTTGTGCCCATACTGTTCCTTTGTGTGGAATGACAATGCTATCTTCCTAATGCAAAAGCAAAGTATAAGCGTATTTTGAACAGAATCATCAGCAAACATGATGTTACCTCGAGAAGAACCTCATGTGCATGACGGAATGTTGATAATGCTCCTTCACCAATCAACTCAGTGTCAAACACTTCAGTAACTAGAATATTTGCGCGTTTTGGCATGTCACCACCTTTGCCTACTATCATTTTCGTAGAACGCTTACGGATCAATTGAATTTTATCTTCGAAGCCATTCTCCTTTATTATTTGTACGGCACATTTGGCCATTGGTTTGAAAGCCTAAACAAGATCTTTCTGCATGAGCACCATCTCTGAAAAATATTCAAGAATTTTGAAAAAAGTTTCAAAAGTTTTCCCTTACCTCACATGCCGTTATAGTATCTGCTCCGCACTTGGCAGCCATCATCGACAGCAATCCTGTTCCAGTGCCTATGTCAAGAACGTTAGCCTCTTCACCGGCTTGATGTTTTTTCTCAATAGCAGCTTTGAGGGCCAAGTAATACTTCTCATTCTATCAAACGAAATATATATTTTAATTCGCTAGTTGGATTACTTGAAGAATTACAATAAACAATAATAAATTTTTTTATCAATATTTTATTTCACAATAAAATATTTCTTTTAGGGCTTTTTATATTGAAAGATACTTAAAAACAAAATAAGAACCCTGTACATATCTTATGGAAAACATGTCTCGGTCAGATTACTTCAAATTTTGATGTATAGTGCTTATGTCAAGCTGATTAAAAGTCCACATTTATTTAAATATATTATAAACACCTTAATTTTTACTCCAGAATCTTCGACAGATAATCGCATTTTATATGAAAAACATAATTTTTTTTTCATAACATTAATTATAAATACTGGATCAATATATCATGGACATACACATACTGTATACCACAGTTGAATACTTTTTCGAATAAAGAATAACGAATAAAGTCTTATTTATAAATAAAAAATAAAATTTTTTTATTTAAATATATTATAAATTTTCCCTATTTTTCAAATAAAATTTATATTTATGTATTATGAATGATATTTTATTTAAATTGAAATTTATTTCCACACGTGCGAAAAATATATACGAATAAAATTCGTTGGTGCTAAAAGAAATAATAAATAATTAGTCTCTCTTCTTTCTTAATATTGAAGTTAGGCTCGTCTGACATGTTTTTGGACGAAATAAAAAAAATTTCAGAAAAGGAAAGATTCTAATAATATAATGTAAGGTCTGTTTTTTGTGGTTATTTGGTGTACATTTTTGAAAATTAAAGTGAAATAGGTACATGTTTGATATTTGTCGGAAGCAAAAAGAGAATTTTAATGCAAGAACAGAAAATAAAGCAATAATATATTGTTTTTTTCTAATTGTAGAATTAGGAAAATTAAAAACATAACATTATATACTAGCAGTAAATAAGCTATTTTTAAACGCATTGCAAAACGTCTCGAAATTGTCTAAATAGGCATTCTCGAACGAATGCGAATCGGTCTATGTCATTCATTTCACATAATTCTAAGAACGAGCAAAAAATAAATCACAAATGTATACATGCAATGATACATGCACAAGTGTAATTAAAAAATTTTATTTCAATTTTTCTGTATTTTTTCATATAAAAAATATAAAGACTTTCCTAGAAAAAAATCAAGGCATTTGGAAAATTGTACCTGTGAGGACTTTTAATAAGCTTGATATGAGCTACAAAATATTGAAACTTGAAGAAATTTGACCGAGATCCATTTTCCATAAGAGTTTTATGCGAGATTCTTCAAGACCAATCTGCACACAAAATGCAAAATGCGAGTTGCAAATCGCAAGCTTGTTGCGTTAGCCAATCCGATGCGTTAATTTTAAAAGTGATGCTTCGAGATTGGTTGAACGCAACAAGCTGCAATTTGCGTTTGCGTCTTATGTAGATAGAGCTTTTTATCATCTTTCATTTATAAAAAGTCCAATTTGAATTTTTACAGAAAATTCGTAATATATGTAATAGTATAAGCTGCAAAAAGTTATATATTTTTTATAATATATGAAAATAAACGTGATGATATTAAGTAAAAAATCTTTTCAATTTTATGTAAAATTTTACACGATATATTGAAATAATAAAATGTATTAGTAATGTTTAATGTAAAAAAATTATATAATTTATTAATTATAATATTGATTAATACAAGATTACTATTTCTTGTCACCTAAGTTATAATTCTTATGCATTTTACTTGATAAAGTAACAGAAATATTGTTTAAATTTAGAGATTTTTCAAAAATAAATTTCTAAAATCAGTAGGTAATAGATCTTCAACCTTACAATATTTTTAAGTAACTAAGATTCACCATTCAGGTATAGAAAAACAGAAACGTTGTGAATCGGTGTTATCAATGAGTAAAAAAATATAAAGTAATAATATAAAAAGATACTGACTCGTTCATGATCATGTAACATGTCTGCAAAGGCAGATCTAGCTACTTCTTGATGATAATCGTAATATTGATCTTTCTCTTCCCACGAAGCAACACCAGTGAGAGGATTCAAACACTGTGTGAATATACTCATGTTTCGATTAAATAATGCTCTTATTGTAGTGATACTAGCTCTTAATATCGAACATTTAAATGTATGTGCAGGAAGATTCATTCATTAAATTCTTCGCTTTCATTTTATTTCAACTCTTTATATCTGTAAGAAGTTATAGTCTCTGTATATTGTGGATTCCACATCACTTTATTGTAGTAGTACAATAGTACTACTTGTGCTTATCATATTCATCTAAGAACTTTCCGTTTTATCCATTCTCTTTGATCTCAACCATTATTCTGTTTTTTGTTCTAAGAAAGAATTCACATCTTAACAGAAAAGCAGAAGCCAATGGTAATGTTCAGCAGAGAAAACAAATCAGTTAGTGCTTAGTAATTTTTTAATACGATTGGTTTCTGCCTTTAGTTCTTCGCTGAGTCTAAGTTCAGGAACCGATCATATTAAAAAATTACTAAGCGTTCACTGATTAATTTTCTCTGCTGAACACAGCCAATAGGAACTTGCGCTGGTAGTATGCAGTACATTTTACTTTTCTACCAGCGCAAGTTCTGATTTTTTTCTGGCAATATGTGAATTCTCCCTAACAGATTTAATACAGCTTTCTTCAATAGGAAGGAATTGTAGCTTTTATATAAATCTTACTGGTAATGCATGGGGCGAACTGCAGAAGACAATAATGATAATGTATTCAAACTGCCACGTATGTCTTGGACTCTTAGCAGTTTATGAGCTGTCATTACAACTTCATTATTCTTCTGTTCCAACATTCCAAAAATTTTAAAAATACTAAATTTTTCCTGCAAAAAATACAATATTATGAGAATTAAGTCAAACAGAATGCATACTAAACTATTTTACTGTTATACAAAAACATCTATTTAACTTATTAGTAATTGAAGTTCCTGAGTAGTCACCAGTTATATTGAATTGTGATATCAGAAGCTTATTTCTGACATCAAAATTCAATATGGCTGTGGTAACTATTCAAGAGCCTTAATTAAGATATATTTACAAAAATTTGCATAGTCGCATAAATGTAAAGAAAATGATCCAATCACATTACTTTTATTAAGTTCCATGTGCGATTGGATAATTTTCTTTATGAATACGTTTATACAACTGTTTTCGATTTTAGTATAAAGTCCACTGCAGCATCTTCTAATTTTCCATCTATTTCAATTCTATAAATGGGAGAGAGGGATTTTTTATTTCGTTCAGTAAACTCAAAAATGTTTATCAATTTCTGCAATGAGTAATTAAACAGTTTAGTTACGGCATCCAAAAATATTAATGAAATTAGGCTTATTTGATACGGCTTGCATGAAACAAAAGAATCCGGTACGAATAAGCGTCACTGCTCCGAGTATCAAGATATTAAGTGTTAAAGTTAACAACTATCAAGGTTAGAGAGAAAATCTGACACAGTTAAAAATACTGTGACGCAAACATGGACTGCGGTCGTGTTTTCTTGCTCCATAGCTCTGCTCCATAACTCTGCTCATGCGTTTTTGGTATTTCTCACTACAGTAGAATACATGAAATTTAAAATATTTTTTAGCTCAAATTACTCGTGGCGATGCTTCCTTTCAGAATATATTACGTACGATGCAAAATTTTTTTTATTTTAGTAGTTATGCATCCCCGAAAAATGGACTTTGGTGGCTCGGGATAAGAGACTTGTAGTGTCTGTCAGTTTTTGATTTGAATATGGCCGGAGACACTACCGCGTCTCTTAATATGTGCAAATGCAAAAGGTTTCTGCTTTTCCTTCTCGTAAAGCCCATGAACAATTATACACTTATAATTTTTTAATATACTTTTTTTTTGGGGAATGTCATTGCACTTCACTTGTTTCAAATAGTAAGTTCAAATTTCATGCACTCTACTGTAGCAAAAAATATTGGTCGCGTTCAGCAGACTCAACTGTTGCGGAGCAGATCTGTGCACTCACTGTGGTACATTCTTTTAGATCATCCAATAGCAGCGACCATTAAAAACGCAAATGTATATTGTCATAGAACATTTCGCAGCTGACAGATTTTCTAACCTCAATAGTCGTCCACTTTTAATGCTCAATATCTCAGTTCTCAGAACAGGACGACGCTTATTTCTGCTAGATTCTTTTATTTTATGCGAAAACGCAACGAATAAGCCTAATTTTATTGATTTTTGAAATGCTGTAGATAAACTGTACAATTAGCATTTAACAAGAATTCAGAAAGATATATATTCACTGAAACAACCTTTCTAAAAACAAATTAATTTCTTTACCCATATAAATAGGTGCCTTCCCTTGCTGTCCTTGGAATAAAGAGCATGCACAGGAAGTTCCTCTAGACTAAGAGTAACTCTCGCCTCGCGATCTGATGAAATACTTCGTAAATGCGCAACTCGCGCTGTAATGGGTAATATCTCACCAATTGTTTGTATGGTCTGTATACAATTTTTTGTATAATCAGATAAAGACGTATATCGAGGAATATCCTCAATCAAAATCGGGATATGCGGGATATCAGAAGGTAAACGACTCTCACGAACAGCCAAACGCGACAGCCAAGGAGAAGATTCCAAATGTATCTGTTCAATTTGTTCGATGGTACCGATAATCTTCATGGCACACAGAATCACACAGAATTTCCAGTTGAACATGAGCCTCAAGGTGCCTTTTCATGATAACGCTGGACACTCATTTTCAGCGTCAAAAGGATTACGTGATCACATTGTTACCAGCGACAACTGAAATCCATGAAAAGAATTTACAGCGTCGAATTTTGTGCGACAATTTAACCTATTTTGAAGCAATAGTATATAGTAGCAGTTAGAAACTCTCAAGAGTTACTTGACTACTGAAAGTTACTTGAGTTACTTAATATATTAAATTTAATATTACAAATATTTCGAAATTACTTCTAATTTGTTATTATTGTTATTGTATATTTGTTACCTCTATCTTTTATATTTTAGCTTTGTATAATTGTAATCTTTTTCAGTCTTTGTAAAATTGAAAAGTTATAATATATACATTTTAAAAATATATTATTTGCTTTGTACAATAATGAAGATCGCAAAATTTAGAAAATGTAAAATTTTTTAAAATTAATATTTTACATACGTCAGAGTCCATTTTTTGGTAATTATACAGAATCATTCAAGCAGCTTAAAAATCGATCAAATTAGGCTTATTCGACGCGTTTTTGCATGAAACGAAAGAATCTGGCAGAAATAAGTGTCGCTCTGCCCTATGAACCGAGACAAAAGAAATACTACATAATGTTTTGTGGCACAATACCATAATTATAAACAGAAGGGGATCAGTTTTCATCACTTAAAAAAAATTATTATTTTTAGGAAATCCCCTTCTGTTTATAATTATGGTATTGTGCCACAAAACATTATGTAGTATTTCTTTTTGATTTTACTTTATTATTTTCCATTATAGCACGTTAAGGTGTCCAAAGACTTCTCTATCTTTGAAGGTGTCTGACTAACGAAGCTTCTACCGGCCGCCACTAGGAACGCGCAGAGAGATCTTTGCATCGCCAATTGGCCCTTAAGCCTTGTGTCCACGATGCTAGAACTCGTGAAGAATTCTTATTGGTTATCGCTCGTCGCGCATCGCTCATCGCGCTAGTGTGAACTAGGCATAAGGGTCAATTTCACCAACATCGGTTAAGCTAACCGACGGTTAAAGTGTCAACCGTGATTGGTTCATTCTGGTCAAAGACAAATGAGATTAGATAATTCCATTGGAATTAACCGTTAGTTAGTCTAACCGACGTTGGTGAAATTGGCCCTTATGCCTAGTTCACACTAGGCGCGATGAGCGATAACCAATAAGAACTCTTCTTTACATCGTCATGTGAGCTAAAGCAAAGCTTTTATTGGTTATCGCTCGTCGTTCATCGCCCATCGCATCCAGTATGAACTAGGCATTATGCGACATGTGTGTGCGCTGCGCGCCTTAAAAATTGATTAATCACACTCAAGTATTCCCTTTTTATAGTCGAATAAGAGGGGAACACTCGAATGTGTGATTGGTCAATTTTTATAGACTACGGCATTTGGCATACGGTTACGGCCAATATAAATTCTCCAATAGAGAATGCGTGTGTGATCTGTATCTATTAATAATATTCAAACATATTCAACAATAATGAGAAAGAGTGAGGGAGGGAGGGATCGAGGAAGATGGAGGAAGAAGACAGCTCCATCCAATCTGATTTAATCTCCCACTCATTCTCATTCTCATTCTCCCATCTCTCTCATTACACCGTTAGGCGAGAAACACACTAGGTCTGTTCTTTTTTTCTGCACTGTGTCCACAGTGCAATAAGATAAAGTGAAACAGATATATGTTTGTTTCACTTCAACTTATTGCACTGTCTGAACTGGTGCAGGCAAAAAGAACAAGCCTTCTTTTACATAACGCATAAAGCATGTGCATAAGGAATTTCATTGGTCCATTTTCTTATACATGAGTCAATGGACCAATCAAATCCTTTATGTATATGGTTCATGCGTTATGCAAAGGTGTGTGCTGCGGCCTATAAGCTGCGTTTGGAAATATCATCCAGTTTCTCCGATAGTATTATCTTATCCTTGTTGTTCATTCATTGTTAAACAAAGATAAGACGATACACGGAGGTACTCGGATGATATTTCGAACGCAGCTTTGAATGGTAAGAGATAGAGATTGGCCGTCTACCATTATCCTTTCTTATTTTTATCGACCAATTTGATACTTGAATCCACTTGGATCGCGCAGTCCATTTTCTATTCTATATTTTTGAGCGGCGGTATTCATAGTCAATCGATTCTTATTTTAAGACTGTCTTAAGTACAGTTTTAAGATATCATAAGTCAATTAGAAGGCTGTATTAGCATATCTTAAGATATTACTTAAGACGGTCTTAAAATAATAACGGAGTATGAATACCGCTCTTTAAGACCATGTATAATACAAGGGCTGTGTTCCCTTTGACATTCCCAACGCTCGATTCATCCTTGTTATTTATTACATGTTAAACAAGGACAAACAATGCTCGCGAGTGCTCGTGCGATTGTGTGAGCGTTAAGTGGAACGTAGCCAAGGTAAAATATCTCACGTATAATGTACACCACCGAATCCTACTTTGGTCTAGTCCGATCTACTCCAGCTGCTCCAGTTTGACCAAATCTCACCAATCCCAGTCAGTCCAGTGTCAGTTACATTCAGTTCTGCGACGCTCCTACGCATTTAATCGTCGTACGTCGTACGTTATTATCACAATTGCAGCAAAGTGACGTGTTACTGCGATCACGACTAAATGAAGCTTATATCTCATTGCGATTTTCTTTATCATTTAACCGCAGGCATCCATGTCACCCTCCATGATTAAAATTCATTGCAGCAACAATTCATGTGAACATGCAGTATCCATCTATTATAATGTATAAAGAATAAAGCAAGTTTTGATCGAAATTAATGAAATTTGAAGCGATTGTTCGGAAATTCCGTCGCCTAGAACGTGTCATCGACGTCGGGGATACGTCGTGAATCTCAGCGCTCCGTTGATTTACTCGCGACGGAGATGATAACTCGTCTAGCTTTTTACTTTGCGGAGTCCTCGGTTGGATTAACGTAGGACGTAGGGTATAGGAGATCTAACCGCGAGATTCTTCCATTAGCGAGATTGACTGAAATCACGCACAGGCAACTCATACGTGTATCATATTAACGAATAAACAACGCGCGTTCATGGAAAAATTGATCGTTTGCAATCGGTTATTATTAAGTAGAGCACGAGGTAATTCGGAAGAGTGATGTTTCTTTCACAGCACGCAGTGACACGTAGTGATTCCTATCGCGTAGTATATCGCGCGAGTAATTTGCTTCAATGATCGTCCCATTATCAGATCAAAAGCAGAAAATGTACTATGCACTTTTAAAGATGTAGATTTATATCACATCTAAAAACAATACCACAGAGATGTAAAAAAACATTTTATATTTTATTATTACATCTGAACATCTGTGTAAAATTTAAGCATAATTCTGTTTTATTGGTTTAAAAATTATTTAATTTTTTTGTTTGTTTTTATTTTTATATTAAATCATATTTTATAATATACAAATTTGTGTGAGGAAGAATGTTAAGAATTAAAAATCAAATTTTATTAATATATACTGATTATAAAACTTTTTTTATAAGCCAAATTATTTGTTATTTTGTTTTCTTTTGTAGTTGGTTTTTAATAATGTATTTTTTCATAGATTAATATTAAAATTAAATAATATTGACTGATATTATTTTGATTGATTGTTTGACTAATATTTAGCTGAAACATCTTTGATTATGGATATCCAGAAGAGAAGGCAAGATGGGACATTTGTCTCCTTCTGAACTTGCCCTCCTCTTAAATAGACATGAGTGTCGATGAGGGCAGGTAGTATGTCAAACTTGCTACAGTATCTCTCTTATAATAGTAATAAAAAAAACTTTCTGAAAAACAAAATACGTTTTTCAACTTACAAATACCTTGTCACAGTGTGAAAGTTTTTAACCAAGCGTATACTTTTATAATCATATAAACACACACACATATATATATATATCAACTTTCGACATAATAATAATAATAAATGTGTGTGTGTGTGTGTGTCTAATACACACATACATACACATGTATATGATTTATGAATATAAATGTGTAAAAAATATACTAAAGATGTTATTATAATTAGTATTATTATTCTATTTTAGATCATGGCCCTTTTCCTACAAAAAAATCCTGACATTAAGAAAAATTTTTTTCTATTTATTTTTATCTAGAGGATTTATAGAATATTATTAATCTGATATGACAACCTTATTGTGGATCATTAAACTCTACTCTGTATAACGTTAATTGTATCACATTCATTATATTGATATTTATCAGTTATGAATTTAGATATATTGTGTACTGAAGAAGGTCTGAAACAGAATCAAACAATTTATATTATTAATTATTATCTTTTTTGATGGAGTTTGAGAGATGTTTTTATTGTTAATAAACTGAATTACACGCTATCATCCAACTTTTATTGGCAATTTTAATTTTGATTAGATTTATTCATCTATATTTAGAGTATATATTTCTATTATTATATCAATCTTTATTTTATTGCAAATCATTAAAGAGAACAATGAAAATTGAAATATATAACTTATTTTTTTTAAGCTAGCATTGCAAGTGTCGAAAAATCTGTAATTTGTATATTATAGATTTTTAGTACCAATGATATATATCCGAACAATTTAACTTCGCATTTATTTAAAATTTATATATCTTTTCTTTTTTTTCTCCAATGTGAAGAGAAAAAAAGGAAAAATGAATTATAGAAAAAGTTTAGTTTAAAAAAAGGCTCTAGAGTATTTGAGTCTCATCCCACACGAGTACATTAAAAAAGAAACGCACGGGTAATGTGGAGTTATATGCTTCCATCGTGATCTTTCGTTCAAAGATTTTAATAGAAAAATTGATCTAATATATATTTGTTTCTAATCTGCTACTTCAGTAATCTGGCTTCTTCAAATTACAGATGGCAGCAAATACACTCGAGGAGAAGATTAATAAGATAAGGCAACAAAATGAAGAAATTAAGAGAAGACATGAGGTAAGAATTGAGCGATTCGATGAATAACTGTTCTATGTAGAAAATAATGGACTTTGTTGCGTAGGAAGTGGAGGAAGATAAGAAAAATGCGGCTAAATTGAATGCACTGGTGCAAATGGTACCATCTACAGATTGGCCGGAAAGGAAGGAGCCACCAGAATTTTCTAATCCATCTAGAACAAGTAATAAAATAAAATTTATCAAAGAACATCATGAACATCCTCAGCAATACCAGTCCACGAATGGTGAAGGACGAAAAGTTCATACCTTTGCTCAGGTACACAAAAATTGTATTGAGAAGAATAAGATTCTTGATTTGATCGAAGAAGATCATACATTCAAGGCAGATGTTGGTGTTTCATAATATTTTTGCGTAAATCTTATAATTTCCAGTTCAATAAATGATAAAGACATTCGTCATGAAATATAGAAAGATCCAGGTTTGAATATTGACTGAGATGATTTTCACAATAAATTCTTTTCAGTGCAGCGTATTAAAATGCATTGATATTATTAAATTGTCAGTTTAATTTGTGGTACTATATTATATTTTAGCTTCAGTTTAGAATTGTATTTCAAAACTAACAAGTATCGAATAATTGACACATAGTTTACTTAAACTACAAATTGTAAGATTTACGCAAAAACATCATTAAGCATCAACATGTGCTTCGACCAAATATTCTTCGTTTACTTGTGTTGAACATTTCTTGATTGATATTCATTATTATTATTTTAATTTAATTTAATAAGGGGTCTGTTTTTTGTTCCTCCACTGTTTGAACTAGTGCACACGGTGCAATAAGTTAAAGTGAAACAAACGTATATTTGTTTTACTCCAACTTATTGCACCGTGTGTACTAGTTCAGACAGTGCAGGAACAAAAAACAGATCCAAGATCTTTCTTGTTTAAAAGCTTAGACTTTTTTAAACTTTGATATTGTATAAATTGAGAAAATTCTTATCACTGTTTTAATTTTTAGGGACAAGGGCCTCCACCTGATCCTAAATATAATTTCCTTGCTGATGCTGAGAGAGAAGGAGGTGAAAGAGAGGGCACGAAGGACAACTCAAATAGAGGCCAGAAACATTCAAGAGGCATGTTTAAGAAGAAACCAGGAGGAAAAGATGGAATGCAAAGAGTATGTAAAACTTAAAACGAAATATCCTAAATATGCCTAGACACTCTTGTTTTTTAAATGAGCTACTTCTTGAAAAGGATTGTAGAACAAATAGAGGATCATACAGGGATGAGCATCAGCCAGAGTACGAAGCTTGGAGAGCTGAGAGAAATCGTATTGATGAAGATCGCATTAGCAGACAGAGAACTGCAGAAGGTAATTGGCGTAGAGAATGGGATAATAACAAGGTGAGAGAGGAAATGTGTTGCTATATGATTGGTATAGATACAATAGGTCATATAAATGCAATTGCAGGCTCACATTGTGGATGAAATGGCGAGAACTGAGACTAAATTAGAAGATCATATAAAAAAGGACTTTAAAGATTTTGATAAAAAATACAATGTTAATGGTAAGAACTAATACTCTTATACATAAGTAAAAATCAAGGAAATTGTTAATTATGTTTTTATCATTAGATATATGTGTATACAATTGGTTTTTTCTGCAGGAAATGATTATATAAGCTATAATCGCGGTAATCATCGTTCCTATCGAGGAAATTCGAGACATTTTCATAATAATTATGAAAACAATTCCAACAGTACATATCAAGTTGGACACTTTAAAAATTCTTCCAGTTCCGAAAAGAGAACTGTTGTTGCTACCGACAAAAGTATAAAAATTACGTTGAATCAAGAAAATATGGCAAAAGGTCCAGTCATGAGTGTCAAAGGTATTACATTAAAAATTACAGTGACATATATTTCCGAATATAAAAAATATTTGAAATACTTTTTTAATGTTATAATTTTAGTAAATTCACCAAGTATTGCTGGAACAGGACGAGTCGGACCGCGACAAAAAAGTCGTGTAACATATAGTAGTCATTCGGATGTTGAAGTAACTTCCCCTGACACCGAGTCCTTTTCATGTCCAAAGTTGTATGAAGACAGACCTAAAGGTACCTATTGTGAAAATCTGCACGAATCCTCGAATTGGCGAAAGTCACAACTTTCACCAAAGAAAAAAGACTTCAGTAACAAATCTCCTTACTTTCGTAAGAAAGAAATTAAAAGAGAAGATGAGAGCTTGCAAAAATATCATAAAATAGAATCACCTCGGAAAGAATATAAGGAATCACATACACAAAAGTTTTATCAATCTAAATCTCAAAATTATGAGGAAAACACTGCAGAGTCACAAGACATAACGACAGTAAACAAAAAAGAAAGCAATATAATTTTTTCTAAAGAATCTGATATGAATAATATAGGAATAAACAATATGGATAATCAGAACAGCAATTTAAACTCACACATAAACGAAACACGTGAAATTTATACAGACAAAGAAGATGAGGCTGATTTACAAAACTTAGATTTATCTTCATTTGAGAGTGATACAGAGATAATTGAAGCATGTGAAAAAGATAGAAAGAAGGAAGATAAATTGGATGAGTTGCAAAATGTTCAAACAATTGTGACATTCGAATGTAAAAATACTAAAACAAAGTTAATTACAGCGTCACTAGAAAATAATAATGATGAAAATAAGACTCAATATGTGGAAAACTTGTCATGTGATGCTAATAAAGATACTAGGGAAACTATAATGAAAAATGAAGATTCAGAACGAGAGAGAACTAAAAAAATCTTAACAAATAACTGTGATAATAAACAAACTAAAGATATGAGTGAACAAGAAAAAGGCATCAAACATTGTGCAGAAATCTCTCTAAAACAAAAAGAAGTAAACAGTGTTATGAGTCTATCTTTAACTGATGTAGATTATAATATAGCAAAACAAAGTAATAAATTAAAAAGCGACTACAAAGCCTTTAAAGGGAAAGAAATTTTAGCTATTGAAGATGAAGTTATTACAGATGAAAAAATTAACACTGGTTATAAACAGGATGTAACAAAATGTATTAATGAAACTAAAGAAGACACTAAAGAGAAAGAGCGTAACGTTGCAAATAGCATTATAATTGATAAAATCGAATCTTTAAAAGAAGATTTACACATAGAAGAAAAGGCAGCTTCAAGTGACTAAAATTGAAAGATAAAAAAGAGAAATACAAAATAAAAAAATACGAAATGTTACAATATAACTATAAGTTACCGAAAATGTGTGATACAAAACAAAGCTTTTATAAATACATGTTGAAATGCATGACATATATTTCAAAAGTTAATTTTTATGGCAATATACGAGTTGAGAAAATGTAGTTATTCGAATACGTTAGTTCTCAACAAGAGAGAAAGAAAAAAAAAGAGGATGATTTAAAATACTGTAACAAGAAAATTTTTGAAAAATTAAGTTAAAAAAGGTTATTTATAAATAATAATTTTGCGGACTAATATCTGAGATATAAGGGTAAAGGAGTCCTAAAGTCGTTTGTATTACCGACTAAATGTAATAATTTTTGTATAACAATTATATACTTTTTCCTTTTTTACAGAATTGAAAATCTTTTTACAGATTTAAAGTATAATGTATTAATATACGCGCACGCGCGTGTGTCTGTGACATACAGTCGGTTACTAAAAGGTTGCAACACTTTTTAATTCGATGGCTTTCGGAACGCAAAAATTCTGACAGAGCAGGCCAGCATACTGAATGCTTATTCAGTGATTATCATTGGTTACGATAATTGTCAAAGTGATGCAGAATCGTCTTGTACACAGTAAAATGAAAAAAATGTATTTGGTGCAGCGGACAATTCTTAAGATACCCTTTGGATACCATAAAATATATCGTAGTAAGTAATAATGAAGTAAACGCTAAATTTTGTTTTATAAATTTATTTATATTTTCAAAAATAAATAATAAACAATAATTATTAACATTAATAATTATTTTTAATAGTATAATGAACACAGCAATAATACAACAATGATTATTTTCAATAATAATAAACACAATAATAATATTCAACGTTTGATCGTCCCGACAAAGAAGCAATCAATCGTTGAATATTATTATTGTGTTTATTATTATTGAAAATAATTATTGTATTAATACTATGTTTATTATAATTAAAAATAATAATTAATACGTAAAGTTCTTCCACTTGCTTCGATATCACAGACTTGCTAAAATTGATCGTCCCGACAAAGAAGCGATCAATCATTGAATATTATTATTGTGTTTATTATTATTGAAAATAATTATTGTTGTATTATTGTTATATTATTGTTGTGTTTATTATTATTAAAAGTAATTATTAATGTTAATAATTATTGTTTATTTTATTTTTTTTTTTGAAAATATAAATAAATTTATAAAACAAATTTAGCGTTTATTTCATTATTATTTACTACAATATATTAATACCTAATATCGCACACATACATATATATACATATTAAATTTTCTAACTGATCTTTCATATTAAATATCTAATTCTAAGAACTCAAGATTATTTGTTTGTAATCTACAGTTTAAAGAAACTTAAACAGATATTGTTTTGAGTCGACGTTAGAAGTCATTAACAAAACTGTAATTTTCCAAACATTTTTTGTTTTTAGAAATCGACCGGTTTTGAACTATCATATCGCTTATACTTTAAATATGAAGAAGGATTTTGTAAATCTGTAAGGCAAATTAGAAAAATATTTATTTGAAAAAAAATCGCAAAAAAACAGACGACTATAGGGTCCTCTAAGAGTCCTCTTTCATCAACTTTGATTAATGTGATTGATAGTTAATTCAATCATCACAATTGCCAACTGAGCATAGTTTGTCAGAAGAGGAAGAAAGGTTTTAATTTATTGAACTACTATTGGTATATATGCGAGTTAATCGTCGATTAATTTAATTATCTAAAGGTTGGTGAAAGAGGGCCTAAATAGCTAATTACAGATTATATGGTTTCATCAATGTTAGTTACTTGATCGGTCGATTAACTTTGTGTGCCTTCCAACAAGCGACGAAATGACACAGTGATTATCTTATCCTTGTTTAACATTGGCGAACAACAAGGATGTACTAATATATTTTGTGTTATACTGTGTCATCTGTGTTGCTTGTTGGAAGGCACTCTGTCATCAGAATCACCGACGAGATGTTATTATTATTTTATATATTTTATGGCAAAATTACAATTTTTTTCTCTACAGTTATTATTTTTATTGATAAACTTGGTAACATTAAAATCACAATTTTACTTAAAAATCGTTGTTGAGTGTTGAGTTTTAAATGCATATACATATCTACGAAACTAACAAATTATAAAATTAGTATTATATTATCAGTTTCTTAGCATGAATCCTCATAAGGCACCGATGTTTTGATATCAAGCGCTGATTAGTAAAAAAACAGTTTGTAAGGTTAAAATATATCCCCATCACTCATTTTTCACAAATCATGCTCGATGTCAAAGCGCCGGTGTCTACTTGAGGATCCATGAGTGCTTTCCAATTACTCTCAACATATCTTGACACAACGTACATAGGAATGCACAAAGTGCAGCGTTGTGCATGACTCAATGTTACTAAATGACTTGAATGTTACTAAAAAACATAAGGCTACACAGCCCTCGGCTGAGCACAGATGTGTAGTCTGTAGTGTTTGTCAACGATAACGGGCAATTGGAAAGTACTCCATGCTTACTTATATAGACGCAGGGTGCGTTCCGAGTTATGCATAAGATATCATATTATCCTTCTTTATTATTCAGTGAACAACAAAGACAAATAATGCATCATGCGCTTCATGTGTAACTCGGAACGCATCTTCAGTTTTACAGCTTATAATTAAGTCTTTCTAATTCTCTAGAATTTGAAAGAGATAAGAAATAAGTTGAACCTCGGTTAAAAGTTAACGGTGAGTTGTAAAATTAAGTCATAGCGTTTTTTAAGTGGGTTTGAACCCGATCCAGATCGATTAACTCATGTTTGACCCGAAATCATAATCTCGTCCAGTCAGAAATTAAAGGAAACTCTGCGTTCTGCAGAGTTTTGCAATTGTAAAATTCTTTAATATGATTGGTCTTGCCTTTACTTCCTCATCAGATCTAAATGTATAAGCCAATCATATTCAAGAATTTTACAACAGTTGCAAAGTGGTTTTTTTCTGCTGAATGTAGCCAAAGTAGAGCATGGACGTCATCGATCCGACCCGGGTTATTAGGTTAAAACTCACTGTACTCGAAACGCTATTAATCACTTATAAATATAACAAGGACTCTAATACTCGTCAGGATGTCAATCTTTAAAAATAGGTTTCTAATTGTTTAATACATCTTGACGCAAATTTAGGAAATTAATTCACATCCCTATAAGCGCAAAATATTCCTAAAATGTTATATAAATATTATTAAAAAATTAAAATAAATTATTATATTTCAAGAATATTGTTTATTTTTTATTATATTGTTTATTTAATATTATAAGAGTATTCTATGAATATTATATGTTTTCTCTTAAATAACGTTTCGGTGTAATTTTACGTACATACATACCCAGTTCAACAACTGCTCCTACTGCAATTAAGACTAAAATAATTTTTCAGTCTTTTTTTGAACGCATACTTGAACTGAACCGATGTAACAGTTTTAAAAATTGAAGTAAATGAATTGTTATACTATTTTTTAATGTTTATACAATATTAAAGTTGTGTGTGTGTGTGTAATAATGTTAAATAATTAACATTATTTTTAATAATTATATAATATTATCAAGAATGGAGACATGTAATCATTTATTAATTAATATTTCAAGAATATTATTTAACATTACATAATTTTAGTAAAATATTTTTAAAGTGTTATATTTAATATTCTGGGAATATATATATTAAAAGTATTATTTAATGTGTATGGCGGATAACATTTTGTGACTTTTAATTACATAATCTTTGTTGTTGCAATAACTTCATAATCTTAAAAGAATTAAATTATATATTAACACTGAAAATATGAAAATTGATTTGTATTCAATTGTACCAATTATTATAATGGACACAATATATATTATAGTATTGTTCGTTTTGTTTGTTTTATATCTATCTCGGAACAGAGAAACCCAATCAGACCTGAGTATCTTTGGGTTAACCCATTAACGCGCAGAAGGACATTTTTTGCTTGATTTCAAGATAATTTTTATCACACTAAAACATGAAATATTTCAACAAAACTTGGTATCTTAATGTTTTGAGGGTCTTGACCATCGATGGTGTCCTTACCGAAAATTAGAAAAATTGTTACCAATTCGAAGACCTTTAAAAAAAGTGTGGATAATTTTTTCATTTTTTAATATTTTTTTAAAAGTGTTGCTGACTTTGACCGAGCCTAGCATTCAATATATCGGAAGTCCTTCACTTAGTGTCTGGGCGCGCGAAGGTGCGGAGAACGCTACTTGTGCATCGTAGCCGCAGGCGTCCAGTGTTTGGAGAGCGCACCATCTTTATTTTATTGCTTATAGAGGCTACGCAGAATAAAAGGAACAGGAAACACAGAACAGAGAATAAGAATTTCAACATATCAGAAATCATATACTTTGGAATAAATAGTGTGTATTCCACAGTACATGATTTCTGATAGGTTGAAATTCTTATTCTCCGTTCTCTGTTCCTTTTATTCTGCGCATTCATTACACACACAAACACACACACCTGTCCGGTTTCGAAATGGCCGGTGCTTTGCATATAGTTTACGTCTTTTTTGGGGAGTCCTGTGGAAGGTTAAGGGCGTCTTGGAAACGACTATCCACGTTTATCCGGTTACCCCGGAACCTGGGCTATTTAAATTAAGAAGAAGAAGAATGCGGCATTGTTGGACTTAATTTTTATCTTTTATCTTTATCTATTATCTCTTTCAATCAATAATGCTACACACACACACAAACAGCACAATTGAAATGTGTGAATGCAATTAAATGCGTATTTCATAATGTTTATTATGTCGTAATTCTATCTCTTATAGTTTCGAAGATATATTCATTCTGAAAGAAAAAAATCGATTTTTATCAAAGGAGGTTTTCTCCCTTTTAATGTACGATTCAACCGATATAAGAAAAAACTTTCTTAATTTTGTCTATAGAACAACATAACTAAAAATTCATCAAAATCGGAAGGAGACGGTTTTGTGTTCCTTTGTATTTAATTAAGTTCCCTTAGTAAGTAACGGTTATCTTTTACAATAAATATATTTTTGATAATATTAAATGTGCAAATATTAGAAACAATAATTATTATATGTATATTTGAAAAGAAATTTATATCTCTTTAAAGAACATTATAAAATTATATTTGCGTTTGCCTTTGGTGCTAAGCCGGGCTAAAATATGACAATTTTTAATAATTAATAACTCGTTAACTATTGTGAAAATTCAAAGATTATAGTGAACTTTTTGACTCAGTTTAATCTATCTGCATATCATCAAAATTATCCCAAATACTCTGGAACCCTGTATACATACATATACGTATATAATATTATATATATATATATATATATATATATTAACGAAATATTTAATTTATCCCTCATTTTTTCTTCTATAATTAATATATGAATAAGCAAGAGAAATTCGAAATGAAATTTAATTTCGTATCAGAAACAAATTTCTATGGATAATTCTAATAAAGAAATAACGTGCTCATGTTAGCAATAGTGAAGTACAAATAAAGAATACATTCGTAAAATTTTGTTAATATATTATCGTTCCTCGTACTCAATGTATTTTCATATTTTTTATAATATGGAGACCGCTTTACATCATTTTTATAATGTTTATAGGTATAGTCTGCCTACACAACATCAAAGAGATTTGCTGTCCTTAAAACGCCGCAAAATATGAATATTTTTTCAAAAGCGCTTTAAAAGCCTTGCTCGCCTTCGTTCGTGTTAGTTTTCGAGGTGTTTCATCATTAGCTTCAATAATTTAAGTTCAACAACCATCTCTTTAAATTCACTCAACGGATTTTACATTATGGCGTTCTATTTTTCTCTCAAGGCTGATTATAAGAGAGAGACCGTTCTAAAAGATATTGTTAGAAGATTTATTCAACGATATATCAAAAAGCGAAATTAAAATATACAAGACGAGTCATTTACAACGACTCACAATCTGTCATCATCCGATAATTACAAAGAGAAGATTCCAACACAATTCTCATTCAATTATCTTTGATAATTATTGTTGATACAAAAGAAGTAAGATGATCCCTCGTTAACGATCTAAATTGATTTCATGAATAGCATGATTTTACTTACATTTTGTATGTTATTTTGTGTTATTGATATATTCATCGATATGAAACATCAATTATGCGCGATCGTAGTTTATAAGTTTAACTCTTAACATCTACGGTTCTCCAATATAACGCTTAACATCATTCGACAAAGATCTTTGCTCAATAAAGTAGTAATACATTGTTATCATAGTGTGTGATACTGTTATTATTTTTATCAATATTATCGTTCTGGAAGACATATTATTGGAAGACTCGTTTCGCGATTATTAATTGCATTTTAATTAGTCTGAGTATCATGTCTGCAGAATGCTCGCGGTATAACTTGAAGAAACAAAAGCAGAACGATTAACAATCGAAGAATCTGCATTTCTCGAGAATGTCATGAAGAATATATTTTTTGTATAAAATTTCCACTATTTTTTTATAAAAGATTTTATAAAATATTCAAAAAGCATGTGAAAATTCAAATATTCAATAATTCAAAAAGTGTATAATTTGTAAATCTAAAAAGACTTTTATAAAATCAAACGTCCATTTTGATGAAAAAAAATTTATAATATTTTGTAATATTTTTAAGAATTTTTCATTTAAATTTATGAATATTTGAAAAATATTTATAAAAATATTAATATCTTGAATTTTTTCAAAAATTTTCTTTGGAAATGAAATTAAAAATCTTAAAAATCTTAAATTTTTAAAGAAAATTTTTTAATTCATATATATAATACAAAAAATTTTAGTGTAAAGATATAGATAAAACTATTATACATAAAAAATAGACAAATTTTATTCTAGCTCTATTTGAAAGTTGCTATTTTTTTAAAGGTCTAATCAGACTGAAAAGTATTATATCTTTATTTATTGAAATATTCATTTTTAACAACTATATCTTAATATTTGTATGCACAAAAAATGAGATAAATTAATTATCTAAAGAAAACACATAGTTGTTTTAAAAAACATATGTTGTATTTGCAAGTATGTATATTGCAAATTGCATTTTTTTAAATAACAATAAAAGTAAATAAAGATGTCAAATTCAACTAGAGAACTACTCTAATTTATAAACAAAAAAATTAATTTTTTTCATTTTCTATAAGTTACATCAATTTATTCGTCTCTCATTATATATTCCGTGCATAAAAGTATAAGGTATAATTACCAATAAATAAATAGTTTAGAGTAAAAATACTTTTTAATCACAAAATATAGCGATTTTCAAATGATGTTAAAACAAAATTTATTTTATGGTTTTGTCTGAGAAAACTTTTGATTGCATAATCTTACATATATAATCTAGAATATCACAGTTTCAGCCAATTAGACTAAAACCACTTTTTTCATATTTTTTATTAGTGCGGAATTTTCTCTCTTCCGCAATAATTTGCGGAAAAATACAATCTGATGCTAATCGTAATAATTGTATGACATAAATTTTACGAAATATATCCCATAAAAACGTTTTTCGAATTATCGCAGCATTCTGCAGTTTCATGGAACGACTACATTATCTATATTCCTTAAACTAATGATCTATACGATCTTGGAAGACATTGGATTATACAACTAATTGTACTCAATTGTACATAACTGTTCACGCATTGCTTTGCATCTTGTTTGTACGGCGATAAGACGGCATGGTAAACCATTCCAAAGTTATTTGGCTGAATTATTATATCGACTAACGCATATCGCTAACATAGCTTGACGTGGTCGCCGTGCGTCGCGATATACAATTCAACTCATCGCATAAAAATTATACATGGGTATGTGTGTGTGTGTATATATATGTTGTGTGTGTGTGTATATATATATATATATATATATTAGGGCAGTAAAATAAAATATAACGGATAAAAAATTCAGACATTGAAGTCAACTAACATGTTAATAATTACTATAGTTGGCAAGACTTGGCTTGTTCCATTGTAAAACTAGACAACAGATATTTTATTGATAAAATTCTTTAGGTTGGAATCGTATCCTTTCACAAATAACCTCCTGCACTGTTGCATCCGACAAAAATTTCCTATTTTTCATATTCTTCTTCAGATTTCCACAAAAGTAGAAATCGCATTACGACAAGTCTTAGCTGCAGACCAGTTGCTCTAGTATTTCTTATCGGAACTGTCGCTATGCAATTTTTACACTTTTAAAAAAACCTGTACCTTGATCTGTAACTTTTAACAATTCGTTATTATTACATATATTGTCGTTGCGTAGATATTATACATGATAAAAATGCTGTGTAATGATAACGTAACGAACTATTGTATAGAGTTACAAAATCGGAGTACTGAAGAAAAATTTGAAAGGCAGGAAATTTCTGTCGGACGCAGAAGTGCAGGAGGCTGTTTTCGAGTGAGTTCAATCTTAATTCAAAAAATTTTATAAACAGGGTATCCGTCATTTGATTTGACAATTAAAAAAAATGCTTTGTTAACCATGATAATTAACATCTTAGATAGTTTCATTCTGAATTTTTCGTCTGCTATACGTTTCATCTGATCGCCCTAGTATACAACTTCGCAGCGATATAATTATAAAATCCAGAAAATTGTAACAGTAACCAACTACTAGTTAGGCTGCGCTTTGTTTACTGCAGCATAATGGAAGACATTGTCATCTTTATAGTTACATTCAATGCACGCTTGAATCTCTCATTTTATCTAAAAGGCTTCCGAATGCAAGGTAAATCGGGGAATTAATCTTTTATGTTATAGAAACATCGCAATTTTTTCGCAATCCTGGTCAATGTGTGAAATTTACAACGGAATTTAAATGCTCTTTAGCGAGCCAATATTGTTTCTTCTGGAAAAAATACTACAGTTAGTAATTTTAGAAAACGCAGTTATGTTCTCGTCTCTTTTGATTTTCACGTTTCTATTCTAAACATCACTCACTGTCATGATTGGGAAAATTGCATGATGTATTAATTGTACATTGCTCTTGAAATCATGATTTAAATATAAATTTGATGTACAAAACTAAACATGCCATTACGAATACAAGCATAAATCTTGCATAGACTTCTATCAATATTATTGTTCTGGAAGACATTAATTGGAAGACTCGTTTCAAGATTATTAAAGCGTAATTTTTACACGAATAGAAGATGATGCTCTTGCATTATTTAATGATTTTATGAGATAAACATTATTTTAAAGAAATATAACTGCGCACAACGCGTTTTATTCCGTAAAAATCATGAATATTAAAATGATATATATCAAAAAATTAATTTATCTAAAAACGCAAAGTTTTCATACGAATTAATTGCTCTTATAGCGTTTTCCACTGGGAAAACTGGTGCAGCACTAGCGCCGTGCTACCCAATCAGCATACCATATTTAAAAAATATTTTTTAAATATGGTATGCTGATTGGGTAGCACGGCGCTAGTGCTGCACCAGTTTTCCCAGTGGAAAACGCTATTAAGCACAGAAAATATTTGATTCTCGATTCTCAGATATATTTCAAATAGAGACATTTAATTTAATTATGTAAGGAATTTTAATAAAATTGCATTCATATATTTAAAAATTTCGCAATAATATATGTATTTTCTTAATTTGGTATTAGCATTTTGTAAAAAAAAAAAAACCGATTTGTTGATTATTGATCTGAATGTTATTCAGAAAAATTTCTAATTTTTTGAAAATGCAAAGCTCTCCTATCAATTATCGCTTCTATTTTATATTTTCTCCAGTCTCCTAGCTGCATGTATCAACAATTATTGCATGTATACCGAGCAACGTGTTAAAATCGAGAAACAAATATGGCCTGAGAGCGTTTCCGTATAATATCATTTTGCTACAGAATAAGAACAACGAACGATCTAATTGGCGCGAGATTGCTCAAAAGGGTAGGCCAATCTCGAAGGCGTTGATCAGCGCAGAGCCAGAATCGTAGACGCCGATTACGCCAAAGAGAACACCGAGAAAAATGACAAAGCAATCGTAAGCAACGGCGCTCCACTCCATTGAGTTCCTCTTCAACTTCAGATGGAAATAGCAGGGCCAGATAAATGAAAGCATGGTCCCGGTAAAAGAACCAATGAAGCCCATCAATATGCTGAAGTGCGGTATGAAGATCGCCATTAGAATGGTGAACACGATTACGCCGATCTTCCAAGCCAAACCCCAGACTTTGAGCTCCCGATCCACTGTCCAGATGGTTGGGAAGATTGTTTTCGGTCGACCGCGGAAGAAGGCGCGCTCGAGGAGCTCGCAGGCTGCGTAATATGGCAACGGGTACGAAAGCACCGCTTTGACGACAAGACACAAGTTCACCAGGCCCTTGAAGCCGGCTGAGTGCAGGTTGTTCGTAATCACCTGCTGTGTATCGTTCTGGAACGTCAGGAAGCAGATCCAGCCGAAGAGTGATTTGAACGCTGCCGCGGCGATATGGCTCCAGTTCAGCATCCAGTCGAACTTGGAGCGATCGATGAGATTGCCTTCGAGGGTCGGCAAAAAGATCTGCGATGTATAGCTGAAGACGATCACACCAAGGGAGATTGGGAAATTCTCCATGTCAATCGTCCACTTCACCTTCGACCAGCCCCAGTCACCAATCTCCAGGATACAGTAACCGATGATGATCGCGTTGATGAAGAGGTGAGACATTGTGCACCAGAAACTCAACACGGAGACGTGCTGCAGGGATTTGAGAAAGCCAAGCGGCAGCAGGAATATGCCGATTAGCATCATCCAGCTGCGTGTGTCGATAGCGCCCTCGGGGAAAGTACCAATCATCAGATCGCCGCACACGACCACGTATAGAATGCAGGTCATCAGCAGCTCAATGATCTGCGCAATATTGACAGCACGGGCGCCCCACGTCGGCCCGAAGCACTCCTTGGCGATGGCTACGTACGAATCTCGTACGCGCACACGTTGACCCGTCACCGTGTCTAGCTCGTAGAGGCATTCGACTAGAATCTTGCCGGTGTAGCAGCAGATGTGCGCGATGCCAATCATTGCGGCGATCGCCCAATAACCGCCACGTAAGACGGCGAACGGTAAAGAAACGATGAACATTCCCTGAGAAATTTGCAAGAAAACTTACAGAAAAATACAATTACAATCATATGTAATAGTTTCCTTTTACGACAATTTTTATATTTAAATCCCTGGTCAAAAATTTTCTTATGTTATATCATAATATATAATATTTAAAAGTTTGTTATATTTTAAATTTATTAAGACTTAAAAAAAAAAAAAAAAACACCTTAAATTTTTCAGATTTTATACATTTTTAGTTTGATGTTCCCCTTATTAGTCGAATAAACTGATGAATATACATTATTTTATAATTGTAATAATTACAAAACGGTTTAATAAGCTTTGTAATCTGATGTTCGTTTCCCCCTTCTAAAAATATATTAATTTTTCAAATAAAGCTTGGCTTGTATAATTGTCACTTTTACGTGTATAGTTGCTACCATTACGTTTTTCTTTGAGTGAGAGAGAGCTACCAGAAACTCTTTCTTCGATTCTGCAATACCTGAATAGCATTTGTAACATTCCAAGCAGCTTGCCATTCGTTGATCTTAACACCCACTCCGAATTCTCCGCCACCCTCGTCATATTCGCTAAATTCTCCGCTACTCATGCTTCCAGTTCTAACTTTGTCCCTACAATTAGAGTGACGTATGAAACTCGAGCAGAAAGTGAAATCAACGCATGGCGATATATCCTTACCCGTTTCTCTGATAACTGAACGAGTCCTCAGCGATCCCCACGTTGTTCTGATCTCGATATGCCTGATCCCCGTTCATGGTCATCATCTCGGTATTATCATGACCTTCGTCGAAGGATTTGAACTGGCCCTGACCGGATCGGGTTTGAGGATGGCCCTGGCTCATGCCACCGGCGCCACCGCTGCGAATCAGCTCCATGCACGGACTGTTCTCTGGCCATACGGCCTTTAAAGTCTCCCAGGCGACGTTGACCGTTGCACCAAAGGAAGGTATATAAAATCCACGGAAATTCGCCATTTCTATCTGTTGCCTCTACGGCGATATGTTTAATTTCTTATAAACATAGGCTAGATGTAGTGTGACTATATGAAGAAAGTGAAGAATAGAACATTTCCTAGCGAGCTAAAATGGAGTACGTGTCACATAGGCTGTTTAAATTTAAATCGTTCGCGTCTTGCAAGTGTTTATACAAATATAGAGAATATGCAAGTGAGATGAGAAAAACATGTAAATTGGTAATTCTATATAATATGGAAACGAAGTAGAGTAGCAACGTGTACTGAAGTAACGTCTGTGGGCATATCGAGCAGGCTTCTCTCTTTCTCGTTCTTACACAGAACAATGTACCGAACGTCTCGGAGTCCTTTAACGTCTTGGATTAGTTTGTATGTGCAATGAGACACTTGTACTTACCAAACGGTGAGTCTGTTTCGGACGTTCCTTTTGGGAAATTCCTAATTATCGGAAATCTCACGTAGCGGAGAAATGAACTAAACTAAAAACGGCCGCGACCTGGACGCAAGCGAAGCTTCATGAAGAAGTGAAGAAAAGAAAAAAAGAAAGAGCGGAGAAGAATTGGAATGAGAGCGCGAAATTAGACTTAACTACCCAAATTGCGAAGCCGCATGATGACGATGAGATAGTTTCTTATCTACGATCTACACCGCGGCTTGTCAGGTGAAAATCGCGACGAACACGTCGACCGCGGCATCGACTAGCAGCGGGAACACGGTGTTTAAGGGATCAGAAAGATCGTGGGGGTAATATGGCCAGCCACCCCCGAATGCGCAGGATTCGATCAATGCTCCACGAAAGAGAGAGAGACGTATCATTCCGCGCGTGCCTCCCATAGAACGTAACATCCGCGCACTCCTGAAACGAGGGTGGGAAAAGACCCGCGTTCCTTAAGCTTACACAAATGCAGATCACGCGAAACTAATCGAGATCGCATGCATATGTTTTCCTTTTTTAACATAAAAAAAACAGAAAAAATAAATTACCATATTGATTGAACTGATAAGGCACATTCATCACGGAATGTAGGAAAGCCAGCCAAATTCAAATCTTGGCTGAGATTATATTTTTCGTAATAAATTCTCTACAATGTTTTTTAAAATGCTCATTAGCATCGGCATCATTCAATTATTTGCTAATTCAATTTGTAATATAAGTAAACCAACTTTAATTTAAGATTGTAGATTTCAAGACCAATAAATAATCGGCGCACACTACATTACTTTACTTGAACTGGAAATTGTAAAATTTATGTAAAAATATATTGTTAAGCCTTAACATCTACTTTGATCGAATAAGGCCTTCTCCATTTTATTTGTACAAAAAAGATTGCATATGTTTTACTCAGAGAGTTTGATGACAAGATAATACTGGGATTTTAAGCTAACACCGAAAAGAGATACATATAGTTGCGTCTTCAAAAAACGCTTAGAGATTACTTTATTTATATTAATCACACAATCTTGTTTTATTAAATAGAAGTAGATTAGACAGATTAAGAATTTGATGCTTTTAATTACATTTACGGAATGGAATTGCAGTTATCGTGCAGCAATCTGGCAGATCTTTTGTAATGTTGTGATTTAAAGTTTAAAATTAGTATAAATTGCACTAATAAATATATATATTGTGAATCAATCGAATTTTTTCTAATTGTGAATTTTCGACTTGTGAAAATTTTTATATACTTTATACAATTAGCAAAATTTCACGCTTTTTCTAAGTTAATCTATTCCAGTGGTAAAACCATTTTCTGAAAAAAATGGTCTTTTCTATCAAAAACGATAAAATATAAATTATACTTCTCCTTTAAGCTATAAAGAAACGCACATTACGCTTAGAAATAACGTAGAATCTAGATGTTTCAATAAATAAAGGAACCAACTTATTTATTATTCACCTTATGCACTTTGCTCTGAATAATGATTACAGACAATATTAGCTTTAACAATTTTTTTTAATTGTTTGCGTCTCTGTGAACGAAATCGCAATGCAAAATAAAATTGCACTGCGCTTTCGTTTTACTTCCTCGCAATATGAAATTGTGTTATTAAAGCGATCAATCGCTATAAAGATAAACGTCCTCGGTAATAAGACGAAAGTTATGAAAACATAATTGAGCTTACACGGATAGCTCGTGACACGCGACTCTTCATTTGTTTACGATAAGATAATTAAACTATGCAATTATAATGGCTTAGCAATAGAATACGCTTCTTAAATACTAGAGAGAAATTTGAAAGAGAGGGAAGTATGCTATTTTAATATAAAATGTTCAAGTATTTATAATCACTATATATACTTACATAGCTCAATGTTTTCGTTAAACTTCTGCTTCTAGATTATGTTTTGTATAATCTTGATGTAGCTAAGCTATAAAAACTTATAAAATTATTTATTTAGGCATTTTATTGCAAGAAACGATTATTGTGATATATAAAACTGAAAGTGATATTTATCACAAAGGTATGTAGAAAATATATGTTGTACTTTAACATATACATTATGTGCGAACATTAATATTTAATAATCTAAATAAATTCTTAAATATAAACAATGGCAATCTTCCCCCTCATTTTTGTACATAATACAGTCGATAGTCGTGCTTGATAAATACTTGAACATTATGTGAAAAATTATCAAAAATTTGCGAGAAGATAAAAATATAAAGATAAAAGAGATTTCTGTTGCACCTAACGTGATGGCACACGAAAAACTAATTTATCTTGACGCATAGTGCAAAAAATGGAATCATTCACAATTTAACGTGGCTGTAGGAAACAGGAGCCTTAAGAAGCACGTTTTGTTACTTAAATAAATAATTACGAATTTCAACTGTTTAAGAAAAAGGCGAAAGAAATCAGTGAATTATACGCTGAGAGACCGTTACCGGTTCTGTGAATCTTATGAAAAATATGTTTACAATAAATTCACTAAAAAACAATAACAATAATTCCATCTATTGAAGAACAAAACACAAAGATGATTAAAGCTTTTTGCGTCACTGCGTACAATTTCGTGAGTTGTTGCTTATAAATCGATACAATTATAACTGAATGTTTTTTCTTTCTAAATAAAATCGATTTGTCAGTCTTCCGTGTATCTTTTATTTTTCTTTTTGGATGAAAACTATCCCGCCAATGGAGAAGAAATGACGGCATTATACATAACTTCGAAAATGAAAGCCACCATCTATGTGCAGGAATGACACGCACACGCCGGCGAATGTTCAATATAAAAAATATGATAACACAACTATATCGAGGTTACGCAAATGTTACGGCCTAGACTTTGGGCAAAAATATGAACTAAAGATTTGTATTTAAATAATATAGTCGCCTATATCCTTTTTGTACTATAACTAGGTTTCCGTCATATTATTACATATGTATATAATATTCCCAAATTGATGAAATTCTATGTCGATGAACGAGTACAATCGCGATTTCACAGCGTTAGAGCAATGGACTTAAAGCAATCAGTGTCATTCAATTTTTCAAACCGATGATTTAGAAAGAAGCTTATGACATTTCTCGGTTCTTTTTCACAGTAAACTAAAGTCTGTGCTCCGACGTATGTTTTTTTACTGGATTGTGCTGCTTGTATATTAATAAATTACTACAAATTCTGTATTCTGCGTAATTTTAGTTATTTGTTAAAACGTAAACAATCCTGCAGGAAAACATAAACATTGTATGCCACAGACTTAAGAGTTAAATGTTCTTTATAGCGATAAATTTTTCATTTTTCTTCGTTTAAGCAAGATTAATATGCTGCTATATATTATGACAAAATACAAATTACCATCAAGATATTACAGTATATATTACGATAAATGCAGTCATCTGATCACGTATCCATATAGTTTTTCTTTGTAACTTGAAAATACTTTTAGGTTCATTATATGATGCACGTAATTCAGCTTTACATATTTCGTATAAAAATCGCTACTGATACAAAAGTATCCAATTGCCTTTTCAGCTTCAAATCATAAAAAATGACAATGATTGTTTTATTTCCATGATATCGAGATCATCTCATCTAAGTAAAAATTTGATAAGGATTGTTTGAGCCGAGCGTGAAATTTCAAAAGCATGGAATTTAGAAAAAAGTAGATTAAAATCTGATTGCTTAAACACTTAAAGACCAAACTAAAAAAACCAATGGAAATATTCGTCGTGTGATGAACAAGACTACGAAATCGCAATTCATACAGCCTACTCACTCGCAAACATCCCTTTGCGTCTGATGGGAGTCGCTGCTTGAAATTAGGCTCTCGATCGCGCTATCCTGTTGTGAAATCGTTTCCGAGCTTCTAGTCATACAAAGTTTGTTAGACTTAGCCTCTACGCGATTGCATTTAAGATTCGGATCTATCAAATTTGGATTTGACGCGGAATGTACAGAAACGTTAGGCTGAGCGGGCACCGGTCGTTGACATGAATGCAGCATTAGCTCTGGTCCACCGCCATACGTAGTCAAAAAAAATTGCCACAATTCTTCAGGGATCTGGCCATAATCCGAGCCTATAAAAAAAAAATGAATTTGTGTTTATTATGAAGAAAAAAAAAAAACATTTTTTCCTAATAACACGATAATTTGATAACAAATTCTCAAAAATAAAAGACTTGTTTATTTATCGAAATAAAAGAAGACTTACCAACTTTAAGACTATTTTGTCCATTTTTATTTACAACGATGGAATTATTATCGATTGGTCCTGGTGGCTGAGTTTCTTTGCCTCGGACGAAGCTCTGCCACTGTCTCAACCATGCCATAGCCAACGCATAAATGGCTGTAGGATTATCGGTGTTTAACCGTTGGAATAGTTCCATTTCGTACTGTCTACGTTTTTGCAAGGATTCGTACTTTTCTTCGCAGGTCGGACATTCGTATGTCATCGTCGACCAGAGAAAATGTCCATCTCGTTTTTTCGATAATAGAGGGCCTTTGACTTCATGTGTTATCTCACTCTATATTTTCTATCATCTCTCTCTATCTATCTATATATCCAGCAGACCAGTGTTGCATGGTGTATCACATAAATGAGATGCGCGCGCGTTTTAAATCTTATAATTAATATTAAAATAAATATATATATATATATATATATTATTATATATATATATATGTGTGTGTATACACAAAACATAAAAAGTACAGTAAAACTCCGTTTGTTGGGATACAAGACAATTCGATAACTGAATAATTCAGATAATGGAATCTCATTAGCTTTCCTCTCTATCAGTACTTTTAATAGTTTCGATAATAGAAGCTGACAAACAGAAAACTAAAGTCCAGCTTGTTATTATTCGAATGGTTCAGACAATAGAAGCTCAATTATAAATCCGTATATTTAAAACTGAGAACAAATTGATTTATTTTGCATTTTATTTAAACCGATGGCACGCGATACTTTTTTTCTGAATTGTTAGCCAGATTATTGCATATACTTGCTATCATATTGACACTACTAGTACCGCAGCTAATATAGTAAATCTAACTACCAATATAATAGAAAAAAGAATATCGTATATCGCTAGTTTAAGTAAAATGCAATAAACGGAGTTCTACTGTGATGGTATTATCACAGTCAGAGGCTTACGCATTATACAAGTATTCCCAAACTGCTTGCGGTATGGGCATACTAATCTTGTCGACAAATTGTGCTCTAACAGGTATTACTCCCCCATGCGGACACAGAAAGTCAGAGTTATCAATCGGACCAGGCTCACAAAATGTATTAAAGCGGTTGATCCACTGTCGAGACACGAAAAAATTTAAATCGGATACCTCGCGGGATGATATCTCCATCAACTCCATGGTTTTATCGCGCAACTGTAATATCTCTGGCGACCATTTTTTGTAGAACAGTACATATGCCTCGCAATGTTTTACCGTTTCCGGTGATACCTCCGTGACACACTGGTCATCGAACTCGTACCACTTGTTGGCGATGGGATTCAGTGCATAACAGGTGTAATGGCCACCGCCAGCTGTACCGTGATGACAAATGACCGATATCAGATTGTAAGTAGTAATCTTGGACACGCATTCTTTGTGCAAGTAAGGTCTCATATCGAGACCTTCGAGAGGGAATGAAACATAGTTGGCAATCTTTGAGCTGAACATTAGTTCATGGCGAAACCTCTTCAAATGAACGCACAATATCTCAGGCAATTCCAAGACTTTGGAGAACTTGATACCATTGCGCAGCTTATTGCATTTCTCACAACTGTACATGTTGTCGCCTTTAAGTTCGTCGGCACTAAAAAATGCTGAGAGGCAGTCATGTAAACTGACCACTGGTCCCCAGAACCACGAACGCATCCATTGCAAAAACCATGACAGCCAACCTGACTGATTAGTTACGTAAACTACGTCCGAGCATGGGCCAGCCTTTTGTGGCGTCAGCGATCCCTGATGCAACATGTCGATGTGATCTCTACTCGGGATTGGCAAGGACAAATCCTGGAATGTCTCTACCCGAGTAGAAATTCGATCGCATGTTAAGCACTGCACGCTACTCAGGAGTTTGCCATCGAAAGTATCGCTGATGATGCTACGCGTTTTCATTTGTTTCTTGGTGCGATGCTTGGCCGGAGAGTTTTGTGGAGACCGTTGTGGCGGAACAAACGGCAACATCGGTTCAACGTTTGATTTTTTCATGTTTCTACTGGTGAATTTGTTTCGTAACTTCTCCGTCTGCGACACGCGAGAATAACGTCTCTTTGTGCCGCGTTCACCTTCATCGCTCAGAGAGCTTTGTTCGCTCACACCTGAATCACAAGTTTCATATTCGGCGTCGGACTGACTGGATGCGTTACCGTCGATTTCAGTTTCATCCTCATCCTCCGAAGACTGATCTCCCAATCCTTTCAACCGCAGCTGTACGTCCCTGTCATCCTCAATATGCTCCTTCAATTCTTCGTGTAGCTGATCCATGAAACATCTGAGAAATTCCTGTGTGTCATGTTGATGGTATCCTCTAAACATTGGATGTACCGTCCTAATGCCTGAAAGGATACCATGCGGCACGACATATCCTCTGGTTTTCTTATTCCACATATCTCGAATAAGATTCAGATAGTTTAAACTAAGTCCGGGTTTCCTGTCTTTCGACATGTAACTGACCATATGGCCGCAATCCAAGAAGAATTGGGTTAAAGGAGACACATTAGATAAGGCTTGTAGTGCCGCATTCATGTAACACGTGTTGCCAATATTCTGTAAACCCACTAGACCTCTTGGCTTCCCAGAAAAGTCCTTGCTTTCTTCTGAGTCTGTACTATCGGGAGAATCCCCGGATCGTTCGTTAAATGAACTTCCTTTCTCTGAATTGATTCTATTTATTGACCAATCTCCATAAAACCTGTTAACAAAAAATATATTAAATGTTTTTTCCTAAAGAATTGTTATTGTAAACTTAATTTAACTCATGCAAAATATATTGTTTTTATCCATAACAAATCTTCCTATCAATAAAAGTGATCAATTGAAAATCAAATCAATTAAAATCATTCTAAAGACGCTTACAAACGATATGGCCAATGTATATATAGCCACATCAACTTTGCACACATTAAATATTGACTTACATTCAATATATTCAATAATACAGCTTGTTTCAGAATAAAAATATGTGCAAGTATATAATAAGGTATTTCAACACTAAAAGTCTTTATAAAATTTCTTTATAAGGCTATTAAAATAATTGCTCGCACATTTCATATAAAAACTTCTAATGATAAAAGTCTTACATATGAACATAAGACTTCTAATGCAAAAATAATTACTTTTGCCTTATAAAGACCTCCAATGCTAAAAAAAAAAGTTGTAACTTTGCATTTTGCTCCTTTACTTCAAAAGTAATAACATTTAAGAAAACGTAATTTTCGAATTATTCTAATGAATGAGTTAAGTAAACATTATCTTTTACCAATCAACTAAACTCTTCATAACAAAATTGTCACGACTAAAAAATTTATTATTTTAAAAGTTGTGAAACGCAAAAAGGACAGAAATAATATTTAACCTTATTAAGAACATATTCTTTATCGATATTATTTGATTAGTCAAATAATGTCACAATTCAATTTTCTATTAAATTAAAAAATGGTTTTTCTCCTTTTCTAGGAGAGAAACTTAATCTTTTTTATCACTTTTTTTTTTACTGTATCACTTTTCAAGAGAATAAAAATCTTTGATCTATTTTTTTTCTTCCTTTTTTCTACGTTAGACTGCACTAGAATTTTTTTCCTTATTTGTGCAAACAATCAAACTTATTTCACTTTAAGTTTTAAAGTATATATGTACTAATTCAACTACAGAAAACAGACTTTTTATTTACAATAAATAACATTTTTTAACATTTTTTTAACAACTTGCTGAAATATATTACAATCAAATTGAGTCAACAAGGTGATTCCTCGTTTGATGCAATATTGCAAGCAAAAGAAAACGTATATATAAATGAGTACTGCAACTTTATAGTAACTTTACAGCAACAATTGTAATAAAGAATATATAACATATAATATGTATATATTATGCTATAACATATGATATGTAATATATCATAGCAATATTTCAGTATAAAATTATAAATGTTGCTCATTATCAGAAGTGCAAATATGATGTTTAGCGATGCACGCAAGAAAAAGTATAATTTAATGTCTCTGTCATTATAATAGCAACATTATTGTGGTAACAATTGTTAACAAATGGTTTTCAATAGCATGTTTTTGTATGAAATGTTATCTAGATATAAATAACACAAATGTAAAAATTATTAAAAATACAAATGATCAGATAAATGAGAATATGAATGTAGTAATTATAAAGCATAAGTAATCTTACTCTAATGTGGTATTTAATGTAAATTCTTCCAATACATAAGAGTCATATTTCAACTGGACTTAGAATCTTCTTCAGTGAAATAAATATTTTCAAACTTATTGCAGGAACATTCTTTTCCACAAATATGTTTAACCACTGCAGATTGATAGATCTGGCCAAAGTGATATAATTCATTAGACTATGAAAATTGTACAACTCGATTATGAAACGTACGACTCTCATGTATCGGAAGAATTTATTTATATTAAATACCACATTAGTAAGATTATTTATGCTTTAATTACCATGTTTACGCTCTCCATTGCCCGATCAATTGTACTTTTCATTTAAAGAGTTCATAGGAAGTTTATTACTTCTATTACAATTAAAAAGTAATTACTTAATAGCATTTGCTTACTTGTCAAACATCAACCTGTCTAAGCCATCAAACTTAGACTCGATGCTACCAGAAGTGTCCCCGGCGAATTTGTTACCCATAGTTTTAAACTCTACTTGTGTCGGTGATAAAGGAGGTGATGGAACATGCTTGGCGATTGCCTCGCTCTTGCAAGCATAGCACCAGATCCTGTTGGTCGACAGATTCATGTGAACGCAGTGAGTCGGGAAGTTCTGATTGTGAATGGTGCTGTGGTCGAGGTGCGTTTCCGCGCAACCGATCCAACGGCAGTCGGGGAACAGACAGAGCCAAAGATTGGGCCCTGGAGTGTCGCAGTCACTACATTTTGCAAAACGCTCTTCCCGAGCCATCACTGCCTCGATGAAGGCGAGATCGCCGCAGTTGACCAGATGCGGACAATTCCTTATGACTAATGGCATTTTTTGTTTTTCTCGAGGATGGCGGACCACCGTACTCCTTCACCAGGATTGACAAAATATTGACGTTTCCACTCTCCAGAGTGAAATAATGCTTTCTCGATCGTCCTCGTGCTCGCGTGCTGCAGTCCTGGATTCCTGTCTGGACTACGCGTGGTTTGTAATAACACATGCCATTATCATTATCACGCCGTCGTCACTATTGTTGATCATAATTATCGCTGTTGTCCTCTAACCTGATCGTGACAAATCGCGCGCCATGATCAGTGGTATCGAGCGGCGAACCTCAGGGCTCAGCCAGCACCCAGCAGAGTCAACTTTCCTCAGTGAGCCTCGCGCGCGCACACACACACACACACACACACACACATGAAGCATGAAGCTGCTTTTTCATGCGAGCGTTGAAAAGTTGGCGTTTATCCCCACAATTCAAATCCAGCGTTGAAAACTTAGAACATATAGTAAAACGAACGGCTAATGTAACACATGGAGAAGCAAAGAAACCTTTTATTAAACCTGTTACTAAAACATTATTAAACAAGCCAATTAATAATCCATTGATGACTAATAATTCAGTGAACAAGGTAAATAAAAGTGTCCGAAATGACATAGATAATAAAGTAGACAAGATAAAAAAATGGGATCTACGAAGACGTTTGGCACAAACAAGTGATAAATTGTCAGTTGTACAAAAAAAGAATAAACACATGGAGTCAAAATGCAATATGCTCCAAGAATTGGTAGATACTTTAAAAACTAGTGAAACTGTATGCAGGAAAGCTAATGCAGGAAAACTAGAAATTGTAAATAACTCTTTGACTAATGAATTCCAGACTTTAACAAGAGAAATAGCTGCAATTCGAAAACAGTCGGAAACTAGGAGGAATAACCACCAAGTGGAGCCATTTTTTGGCTCATTAAACGCGAAAAATCGCGTTTGGGCGCGCACGTGGGATTGAACTCGGGTCTACAAATCGCGAGTCAATCGCACAGAGCGGTGAGCCACTCGACGCCACAGTTTAACGGATATAAAAGGTACCATTTCATGCAGCGAAGCTTCGCTGGCGAAGACCCCCCACTCCGCCTAGCGTTCTTTGCTCTTCGCTGAAACCCCGTATCCTTTACATGCAGCGACGAAGCTTCGCCAGCGATGTCCCGCTACTTTTAGAAAATATAGAATCTATTAGAAAATTTTTTTATATACATTTTTTAATGTATATCGCATTTTAGATGAAACAATTAATTGCATATCGGATAATAAACCTATATGTATGCAAAAGCACAGTCTCGATGGTCTCGATCAATATTGCATACGTCATGCATTGTAAAAATTTGGGAACCGCATAGAATGCATTATTATATTTGTCATTATTGCTCAAGTTTTGCAATAGAATAAAGTACCAAAACTGATATTTGTAGTCGTAAACTTTAATCACAATTTCTAATATTACATTAAAAGCGTAATTAATTATAGCTTAGCGTTTATTAATGATTGTTATTAGTCACAGACTTTATTCACAGATTTATAAAAATTGCCAGTGTATACTATTAAAAAATGTTTTATTATAGTTTATTATTATAGTTACTTAATAATTTCTAATAAATATGTTAAACGCTGACGGAAGCAATGTATGTAAAATAAAACGAAACATCATAATTAGCTTAAAATTCCAGTAAGTATCGATCGATTGATGAAAATAATCATAAAATTGAAAAACTTGTAAACAAAAGTACAAAGTTGTATAAAAACAAATACATTAATGTAAAAAAAGTATGTAAAAATATTAAAACTATATCAACTGATTTTGTAACAAATTTTTAACTAATTTTTTCAAAAAAAATGTTTCTCACATTTTTAATTTGCATTTTTAAATTTATAAAAGATCCATTTTGACAATATATTATTATTTTTTATTCCGTTAAAACGATTAAAACAGCTTTCTACAGAGCTCCAAATGTAGTTAACGATTTTTATCAGCAATCATTAACTTCGTAAAAGTATTTTTCTTTGCAAGACACAGTCGCGAGCACAGTCGAAATCCGCTTCAAAAATATTATTATTCGAAGTTAAGAGACACGTCAAGCAGTCAAGCAAAGCTTCGCTCGCTAAAGATTTTCGCACGAATTGACGCTGCATGAAATTGTACCTTTTTCAATCGATTCTGATACATCGACGATAATAAAAGTAAATTTTTAACGATAGTTACAATTACGCGCGTTATATAATTTATGAAGGAATATATTTAATAAAAAAAGTTGTTCTCAATTGACAAGCTTAGTAATTGTCCTTGCTACGTGCAAACTTTTCTGGGTCGACAGGAGAGACCCGTGGAGACCTCTAGTTGAAGATGAATTTTTTATTCCCAAATTACGGCTAAAATACTGGATGGATCGCGTTTTAATTATGATATTCGTAATTAGGAAAGGCTCCTGAAGGCTCGTACAGAGCTATTTTTTTTGTAAAAAGAGAAAAAAATAATTTGTTCTAATATCTCACTCGATGTGTACTATGGTGCAGTTGAGGTGTACATAATTTTATTAATAAAAATTTTCAAGAATCAATTTGCGAAATCTGTCTCTGTCGAAAATTCAATCGTATAAACACTATCGTTTTTATATGATGCCGACGCGCTCGATTACGAAAGTCAATTGCCTTCAACGATAGCCGTGAGCCATAAATGGCCATAAATTAAAGAAGAAGAATTCGACGGGATAATTTGTAAATGTAACGATGCCATACAAACGTAAAAAGACTCACAGAGGTGACATGCATTTGAAAAAGAATTGGCAAACGAAACGGAGAACGAAGGACTTGGACGAGGTGAACAGCATCAATTTTTTCTGAACACAATCTCGACACGTGGACGACCAATCTATTACGCACGTTTTGTGATCATCGCCTCGACGAATAATATGTGATTATTATTTCTAGATTGATGAAGATCTGAAAGAGGAGAACGCGAGGAAGCTGTTAAACCAGGAAGTGAATTTCGATAAGCCGGGAGCAGCGCAGTATTACTGCGTGCATTGCGCGTAAGTCTTACGCAATATAATGATCTAACCTAAAAAATCATATTGAAATGTATGAAGCATCGAGTACACGCTTTGCACGGTTGATTCAAAATCTATGGTTCCGTGTTTAATTCTACTCGTGCATTACATATGTGGATTAAAAGTTTTCTGTGCATATGAATAAATGAAGTTACCAGCTTGGATGGTTGCAAGACTAGAAATTAGTCTATTTTGTATTTCAATTATATATCATAGACATAACAATAGACGGAGCACGTAGCAAAATATTCTTGATTTTTCCTTGATTTACCTGATATATTTAATCACATGTATATTAATGTTGCATTTCTGTGGAGTATCATTTTCTATGTCAAAACAATAATAAATTTTTACATAACACATAGAGCAATATTTATTAAAATTATTAAAACTAAGAACTTAATTTGATTTTAGGAGATATTTTATAGACAAAACTGCTCTACATACTCACTTCAATACTAAAGTGCATAAACGACGAATGAAAGCGCTTGAATTAGAGCCCTATACTATCGAAGAGTCAGAAAAAGCAGCAGGTAAAGGAAGTTACATCGTACCACAAAAACGAAAGATTGAGACCATGACACGGGAAGACCTGGACATAATAAATACTACGTCAGATGCTAAAGTTATGAAAATAAATTAATAGAGTTACTTCATAATTCATTTTGAATCATTGTATCTTTACTGTGACATAAGAAAAAATTGAAATTATAATACAATGACTAATAAATTGTGTAGATTAACATATGTTTTAAAGCGTATGTACAGAACTTTGATATGTGATCGTCGAAGGACTTTTATTTCAATAAACTTTGAGAGAACTTACAGTTCAGCACTATACATTTCCGGTAATAAGGCTTACAAAGCATTTGCATATCTGTCGCCATATTTGGACGTCGATGACAGATTTGCCAATATAGACAAACTACAGAAAAATCTCGCAGTGCGCGGGATGGATGTAAACGTAATTCTATTAAAGGAAGCGTGGGATTTCTATGTAAAGATGGTTGCAGACAAATATGCATTGGAAGACAATATCAAGAAACTCACAGATCGTATGAAAACTCTGTTGCAAAACGCCGAACATACTGCCGAGCAGAAACAAGAGGTGCTCAAGTTGCGTACACAGCTTGGGATCATACGACAAGATTTAAAGACGATGAAGGAAGCGATCTGGGATCTGGATGAAGATGTAGTAGAGAAGGTCTTGAAGTTACCAAACGAATTGGATCCTAGAACACCTGTTGGCGAACCGGTGATACTGAAGAGTGTCGGTAACTTGCCAGAGATATCAGAGAAGAAGAGAAGTCATCTCGATATTGGGACTAGTCTAGACTTGCTACAATACAAGAATCCTATGTGTTATTTCCTAAGCAACGACGCTGCTTTGTTCGAGCTTGCTGTACTGGCGCACGCAGGCAGAGTTCTTGGCGAAAACAATATGATAAAGATAGTTGGTACAGATTTCAGCCGCAGTTTTCTAGTAGAAGCCTCTGGTTTGAATCATGAGGATCCTATGGCTGCCTTTGTAATAGAAAATCATAACGAGGTCGAGAGGGGTTCGTCGAATCGCATGCATCTGGTCGGTGGCGCAAGCTTGGTCTCTTTTCTGGCATTGCATACAAAGCAGCTGATAAATCCCAAGAATTTCCCTCTTAAGTACTTCGCCACAGGTAGGCAGTATACACCATCACCGCGAGATTTGCACACCTGTGGTTTATTCACTGTGTGCCAGGCTTCCGTTGTACACTCCTTCATCGTAGCGAAAGATGCAAAGAGCGAGGAATACAAAATTTTATTCCAAGAACTTTTGGAGATTATATGCAGATTGTACGACGATTTGTGCGATCACTATCGCGTTGTCATGCGACCCGCGTCCGAGTTGCAATCTTGTGAGGAAATGCGCGTATCTTTCGAGATGTGGTCGCCATTCATGAACCGGTACATAGAAATCGGTCACCTATCTAAATATGGCGATTATTTGAGCAAAAGATTACTGATTACCTATCAAACACCCACTGGCAGGGAATTTCTTACCATGATATCAGGCACCGTTCTCTCTATTCCGCGTCTACTAGCTTGTCTGCTCGAACAGAATCCCGACAGATTCGTGATTCCGACAAAGATTGCTGAATTTATGCCATCAAATAATTATGTTATGTAAATTAGTCTCAAAAATATATATAATTTTATCCATGATATTGCTCTTATTATTTATATTACAATCTATTATTCTCTTCTTTTTGTTTTCCTTTTGCCTTTTAATTTTGCTTTTGTAAAGTGAAGAGCCGATTTATATTCATGTTAAGAAAAATTAATGTTGCCATAAAACATTTTCGAGCAATTAGATTAGACTATGAATTGTAAAATTTAAAGAGGTGATAGTTTTAGACTAGAATATATCAGTAATGTATATTTAAGAAATATATATGTAAGATACTTAGATTATCTAGTTTTTGTATACAATGTAAACGGTATTATTTATTATTATTAGATCACTATTTCACAAGATACCGATCGATGTAATGCAAAACTTCGAAAGCGACTTCCACCATAATAAGTATGATAATCATCCATTCCAAACGTACGTGATGACGATCGCTCAAGTGCGATGATAAAATGCTCACCAGTTCCAAACAGTGATTTAATCTCTCATTCATCACCTGCGTAACCAATAAATATTTTACAAAAGCTACACAGTCATATATTATAGAAGTCAATAAAATGTGTATCAAATACTTACTTTCGTACGTTTCGCGATGCTAAAGTATCCGCATATTTGTTGATACAAACTTTCCAAATCGTCTCGTTCCCAGTAGAAATCAGGTGTATCCAATAGATCCGACGTTAAGTTGATACGGTGTCTAAGAGCGAACAATTCGCCCTGTTTTCTCAACACCTCGTGCTGCGTCATTTGAATCTTCTTACCAATTTTTAGATCTTCCGTAACGAATTCAATTGAGTCGACATAGCGATTTAACGATGCCTCCCATATGCCTAACTTGACAGACTGTGCCATAGCATTGGAAAATGTATATTTATCCAAATTTCCTGCTTCCTGTGCCAGGATAATATCACCATCCCTCAAATGACTCTTTTTCCTGTTAGATTCCGAAAATTACAGAATTTTTTTAAAGAACTCATTTGTCCAAATTCTTAACAGTTTATTTTGTATATAGAGTCCGTGAACATAAAAGTATTTAGTAACGAAAAAATAGAGATACCCGGGATCCGCATAAGTGTAATTCATTAACTCGCTTTCGGTTTGAACCAATTCTTCCGTGTAACGATTTTGCTCGTAACGTCTCAAAAATTGTAATACGTTGCCGCATTCGAGATTAGAAATATTCCACATAACAATGCTACCTTCTCGGAAGAAAAAGATCTCTCGTGGTTCATGCCCGACTTCATATTTGGCCACCGCATGTACAACATCAGGTACAGCTGCAAAAAAACCAGTTCAAAATACAGAACAAATTTAATTTTAAATTCTAAATTTCTATAATTTAAAAGCAGTAAAAAGGATCTTATTTATTTTAATAAAACACAAGTTTTAATTGCTATTTAAGCAAATGTGTTTTATTTCAATATATTTGTATATGAATATATGTGTGTGTCTGTCTCTCTGTGTGCGTGTGTGTTTACAAATGTACATATACAAAATCTTGATTTATAAAAATATCGAATTTATGGGTAAACATATCAAAAGAAAAATATTATTTTACGAAAGGAATGATATAATATAACTGCATAGCAAGTAGTATATGGTTTTTACGTGATAGAAATAATTTCACATATCAGTCAATTAAAAACGGGCTATCGCAAGCTCCTAAACCGGTAGCCACACCGCCTTCATTATCGGTGGATAATTTTGTTCTTAACATATGACCAGCTTGTTTATTTATTATAATATTCTTCTCATCTCCAATAATAACACCGAATATGCCTAACTCTGAGATTAGCTCCTTTGTCTCTAAATTCATATTTCCATTTCCATATTTCACAACATAATTTCTGTGCACTGGTGGATAAATTCGATCCATAAGAATCCAAGCTACTCGATTCTGTTTGGATTTTACAGATTCTAGAAAATCTTTGATATCTGTTCCGTATAAGTTATTACAACCGCCTTCTCTCTGCGGCTTTAACACGAAACTCCGAGGATTGGAAATACCCATCTCTATAGCGGCATTTCCAAATTCATCAAAATCCAGCGGATACAAACCTGAAACAAAAGATCATCGTAAATTTTAGTTCATATAATTTAACTTTATATGCACATAACTAAATAATATTACATGTTGCAATGTACTAATATTAATATTAGTAAACAACATTAGTAACAATCTTTCTGTTATATATATCATACTTATTTTAATAAAGTACAAGAAAACAATTACTTACCAGTGAATACTTCTTTGACTTTTGCCGCAGTCTTTTCATCCTTTAAGAAACGTGCAATCATACCGGGCTTTGCGAGAGTTTGTTGAATCTTCTTTGTACCAGCTAAATGATATTGAATGCTTGGGCATTTGATCGCCAATGATTTCTCAATTAGCAACCTCACGTCCCATTCTTTTTGGGTGTGATACTGATTAGGCTCATAACCGCACCTGTAGTAAACTACTGCTATAACGTAACTATTTACTACTAGCTCCATATCAGGGCCCAATCTCGCAGTAGTCGCTAATTGCGTTAAATTTCTGCGAATTACTTTTATATTTGGATTCTGCTTACGAATTTCGTATTCATGGAAACGCTGATCGCAAATATTATATGTAATGTCTTCAATAACAAACAAAATAACTGCTCTGCAAACAATCATTTTTAAATATGAGGAAATGGTTCAATTATGAGAAAATCTAAATAATATTCAAACAATATAGATAACAAAATAATGTAACAATCATTGGATAATATTAAGATTAAATAAAGGATAAATTATAAAACTTTAAAAATAAATCTTTGCAGAAATTACGAACATACTGTGGATTGCCATATAAGTTCCATGCTTCTATGAAACCCGAACAAAGTGCTTGTAGAGCATTATTTTTAGGAAGATTTTTTAGCTCAGCCGTATAGCCAAGTTCTTGCAAGACAAACTTGTGTAACTGCGTAGATGCAGGTCCTAGCCAACCGAATCCAGAAGCAATTGTATTTATCTCAACTTGCTTCCAGCAGCAATGAGACTTGAGCATTTTAATATCTTTCTTGGGACAACTTGTGTCTAACATTAGGTCAGAGCGTAATATACCAAGAGATATTTTCTGAGCAATTCCTTCCTTGTGAATAATCTCATAGATACTGAATAAATTTTTAGTAAAATCGTCCACTTTTATAGTTTCTTGCAAAGTATCTTTCAAAAAATCATAATCATGAGCTACTCTATGTATAAGTATATTCAAAATGATCTGAATATCACAGGCGTTATAAAACTCTTCTCGTGGAAATGGTGATGGAAAAAGCATGAACGGTGCGAATTGCAAGACATTTCTATCAAAATTTTTTTTCGATCTCAAGCACATTCCATTCATAAGCGCCCAATCTTTTGCTTTATCTACTAATTCTTCTAATTCTTCTTTTGGTAAATTCAGTGGAATAGGCAGTTTCATTGTTGGTTGTTTATCTTCCTTCATTTTTCCAAGTCAAATTGTGAGCTTTTATTTTCTAAGTACGAGAAGTAAGTACCTACACTAATATTTTATTTTATTTTTGTATTTCAAGTTAAAAGTCAGAATTCGTATTTCTTCATAAAATATAGTGGTAAATGTTAAAAACGGTCCACTCACCTCAAATTTTGGTTTAAAAAAACAGAATCAATGCGTAAAAATAAAGATTTGAAAAGAAAAAAGCCCCGCTCTACTGCTTCGTGAATCGAAATATTTTAAGTTAAATTTGACGATTATTCGGGTTAGGAAATCTGTTACAGCCACGAAATGCACTGTGGTCACATGTTCAGTATCAATTAGTTCCTAAACATAATTCTTTGCCTTAACTACACAAATTCTCTGCTGTACAAACACAAAATCGGTGATGTGAAAAGTCACATTCATTTTGAGTAATTACAACATCTCATGAAATCTCCCGTAATTGCTTATATCATTTATATTTCACAAAAATGTAAAATATCTAGAAATTTCAATTATACTTACGATTAGTTGATGTAGAGATTTTATTAGGAATATATAATTGTTGATCCAATAAACCATAAGCTAAAGTTTCCAAATTATATTCCTCAGCAGTGGCTAATGCTTTCACAGTCCATGCCTAATAGGAAATTTGTTTTATACAATTGCTCCCTTATTTTTAAAATAACATAAAAATGAAAAACATCAAATCATACAAAAGAGAAATCTTCTTTTCATCTTGATAGAAAATCACTGCCTAACCAAATAATATTGATAGAAAGATATTCTTAATATCATTTTGTTTGCTATTTTAATATAATTATTTTTGTCATTTTTGTAAATAGTCCTTTAGAAAAACTATCCTTCTTTGTGACAACTTTTGTAACATTTATGAATTAAGTTAGTTCATTTTAGAAAATTAACAGGGTAATATTTATTTAACTCATGCATAATAATAACTAAAAAAAATCATGTATTTTGAGTTATATCTTATGTTGATTCTATAATGAACCAGTAATTGGTAGTCTCATCAATGAATCGGTGAAGTTGACCAATAACCAACTTGTATAACTAATACCTGTATTCGTAGGCAGGCTTTATATTTAAGTAATTATTAAAAATTAAAAGACTCTTGATATATAAAATATATTAAGGAGAAAAAAAGGCCAATGAGAGTCATATCTCAAAACCAAAAAATCACATATATTAATATCCTTGGAAATAACAAATATATTAATAAAAACATAAAAAAAAACGCTAGGACATTTTTAAACTAAAAGTAACGCACAAAGATTCATATATAAAAATTTAAAATTTTACATATAAAATTTAAAAAAGCTATAAAACAACTCACTATATAATCAACAACTTATAGATGCAAAAAATCATAGTCACTTATTTAAAAATGGATAAAATTTGACATTTCCAACTACCAAATATTACCGATTCATTGTAAAATCAGATTTATGTCATTTTTTAAGTACAGGACCGGCCTTTTTTCCTTACACACTCATGAGAGAGAGAAATTAGATAATATTAAAATTCTTTAGATTAAATCAAATTAGCATAATAAACTTACATTAAGCTTTGGAATCTTATCATCATTTATTATGATTCTGTTTCTCCTAGACGGTCCTTTTTTTATTTGAAACGTAGAAGATACGTTATTTATGCCAATTTGATTTTCTTTTAGGTTAACTTTCTCCAAGTGGACGGTAGAACTGTGAAAATGTTTCTTGTGAACTATGCACATGTGATGTATAGAAAATCCTGCAGTTATCACTGCTATTCTTTCTCGCAAAATATTCAAACTCGGCACAATTCTTCGGTATGTGTCAATGTTAATTTTATCTTTGCAGCTCGATATCACAAGACTCTGAATCGTTGCGAAATTCATCATGTTACGTAAGTTACGTTATTAAAAGTATACCTAGTGTTGCCAGAATTTTTAAGCTGATTCTATAACATAAATTGATTAGTTATCTGATTAGTTATCATGATTTTATTTACGTGAAAAATGAAAAAGATTTATTATATTCTGCATGGTATACGATTCGTAATGTACTAATTAATGCGTGGTTTAATTTGAAAAGATATATTGCTTAACGTTGATTTAGTTATGTATGACATAAATATATTTCTCTATCGTAAATTTTTGCAATGTGAAACTTTTCACGTGAGTTTTCAGTGAATGGTTATATGTCCTCTTTTCATGAGTAAATGATATCCTTTCATGTAAATTTTTCACCATCAGACGACTT
>NW_017276368.1:2168576-2178374 GCF_001594065.2 Cyphomyrmex costatus | reverse complement strand
CCTTAGGGCGGGTTCACACCTTGACGGAAAAGCGGAAAGCGGAAGAGCAGTTAACCGATCAGAACTCGCCCTGGTAGTAAAAAGTACAAATCTAACAGAAAGTCGACTACCTGATTGGCTACTGCTTTTCCGCATTCTGCTTTTCCGTCAAGGTGTGAACCCGCCCTTAGGCCAAAGTCAAAGGCTGCGGTCGAGTTGCCACTACGAATGCTTTGAAGCGTTTGATTGACCAATCAAAAGAAAGAATTTTACAAATTGACCAATCAAGAAACGCTTCAAAGCATTTGTAGTGGCAACTCGACCGCACCTAAAGTCTCGCTACAAATGCTTTGAAGCGTTTGATTGACCAATCAAGAAACGCTTCAAAGCATTGGTAGCATCGTGTTGACCGTACCTAGAGAGTGATAGAGAGAACGGATAAGAAAAAGTGAGATAGAAGTTTAGATGGCGTTACTGGGGAACTTTTCCATTTCGCGTATGCGCACTTCATTGTTGCCAACATAAATTCAGGAGAGTTGCCCTACTTGTATATACTCTGACCATGTTTTCCGGCCTCTCGTCAACACCAATCAGGTTACCGCAGTGTCCGCAGTAGGTGGCGCTCTGTGACAGCTCCACATTAACCAATTAACCAACATAAAATCAACGAGGAACGGAGATTTCTTACAGGTAATAATCAGAATATTTTTTGTCGGCTATAATTTTTTAACTCTCTCTTTCCAGAATTTACTAATCTTCAAATTAATATATTTTTAATTTTTAATGCTACATTCAAAAACGTCCTCTTTGAGAAAAATTTTATTCAATATGATACAGTATACGTTACGTGTACTTACATATTTCGAGGAAAATTTTCCTTGAATAGGATGTTTTGTGTGAACGCGTTTAAGCAAATAACCTGCCAAGCTTATTTATTGGCGGACGGCTCTGTCCGTAAAAGCTTAAATAAATGCTTCGATTAAAAATTTCGCAAAATTATTGACAGTATATTTTTATCAACTATTATTTCTTGTATTTTTGATATTACTATAGAGCTGTTATTTTCAACGCCACTGCATTGTATAATCTTGCATACTTTCAGTGAAACATGGTACTGTCGTGTCGATTTTATAAAGAAAAGTATCCAGAGGTAGAGGATGTAGTAATGGTGAATGTACGCAGTATAGCAGAAATGGGTGCATATGTTCATCTGTTGGAGTACAACAATATTGAAGGCATGATCTTGCTCTCTGAACTCTCTAGAAGACGTATTAGATCTATCAACAAACTTATCCGAGTAGGCAAAACTGAACCAGTTGTTGTTATTCGTGTAGATAAAGAAAAAGGTAATTTAGGATATTTTATTGGTTTATATATATATATATACTAAAAAAATATAGTGTATTGAGAATTAAATGCAGTTAGTGAAAAATTAAATTATTTATATAAATTTTTAAGTTTATACAATATTCTCATAGTTTGTAATGAAATATGTTAATCAATGGTTCTAGGCTACATTGATCTAAGTAAGCGTCGTGTGTCTGCTGAGGATGTAGAAAAATGTACAGAAAGATATGCTAAAGCTAAAGCTGTTAATTCAATTTTGAGACATGTGGCAGAGCTGTTGCACTATGATAATGACGATCAGCTTGAGGAACTCTATCAAAAAACAGCATGGCACTTTGAAGAAAAATACAAAAAACAGAAGGCATCTGCTTATGATTTTTTCAAACAATCAGTATTGTAAGCAAAATCTAACTACATTAATAACTGCAATAAAGTTAAATTAGATAGATATATATATATATATAAAATAAGGATGGATACATTAAAAATTTACATATAAATATTACTAAATAGTGAATACGAAGATCTAGCCTCAATCATATTTGACCCTGTTTTATGTATTTAAAAATATATTTAAATATATCTTTGGACACATATTTATGAAACACTTTTAGGGATCCTTCCATCTTAGCAGAATGTGGTTTGGACGAACACACGAAGGAAGTGTTGCTAAATAATATTAAGCGAAAACTTACTTCACAAGCAGTTAAAATTAGAGCAGATGTCGAAGTGGCATGTTATGGTTATGAAGGGATTGATGCTGTTAAGACTGCACTGAAAGCAGGCTTAGCTCTTTCCACCGATGAACTTCCTATAAAAATTAACTTAATTGCTCCTCCATTATATGGTATATGTTCTATATTATTTTTCAAATCAATCCTGTATTAAAAATCATAATGTTATATCTTATTTTATGGTGATCGTCAGTTATGACGACATCTACCCCAGAAAAACAGGATGGCTTAAAGGCGTTAGGTGATGCAATCGAAGTCATACAGAATAAAATAACTTCGCTTGGAGGTGTATTCAACGTACAAATGGCAGTAAGTTTCATACATAAATAATGTTTATCCAATTTTTTGCATATTATAATAAAGAAATTATACTGTTTTTTTTTTCTACAATATTAGCCAAAAGTTGTTACTGCGACAGACGAAGCAGAATTAGCGCGACAGATGGAACGAGCGGAACTCGAAAATGCGGAGGTTGCTGGTGATGACGAAGAAGAAGTGGAAGGATTGGAAGGCGATTTTAGTGGTGGCGAAGGAGGCGAACAAAACAGTAAAGGTATCGAACAGAATGGTAAAACTATAGATGAGAACGATAAAGACGATGTATCTGAGGAGGATAATTGAAAAATATATATATTTATAGAAATAAAGTATTCTCGATTAACTAACAGACATTTGCATGTTTTTCAATTAAAATTAGAATTTAATAAAGTATTCTATTGCCTTTTTGTTGAATATACCAGAACGATTATTCAATAAATATGAAAATAAAAGATGTAAAAATCAATGTAATTTATAAAAATGAAATTTTTTACTAACTTGATATACAATAAACGATCTAAAGACGCATTTTTATTTTTGACAACCAAGCATTATTCCAGTTATCCATTCAAAATATATTTATATTATCAAAGGCATGCAAAAATAATTTTGTTACCTTAGAAGTGCGCATATATTTACCTATACTTAGGAATCTTTGGATAAAAAAAGAAACAAGGAAGAAATCACGTACAAGATATATGTTAATAGATATAGAAGATTATTATAATAAGGACTTTACTGACAATGAGAATGGTGCGATTTATCATTTTTGTAGTATGTCCGAGTATACAATATATAATGCAATGAATTTTGGCTTCAGCCTACATGTTATATATTCGTTGCACGTCGACAGAGCTAGGCATGTATTAGTGCCAATTTCATCAACTCGATCAACTCTAATCAGTGATTAAAACCGGTAACACACGATACTTATTTTCCTGCTGGATTAGAATCTTGTCATCGTATTGGCTACGGACAGTGCCAGCATCATAGCCAATACAGTGGCAAGAATCTAATCTAGCTAGCAATCCAGCAGGGAAATAAGACCGTGTGCTGTCGGCTTAACCATTAATCGTAATTGGTCAATTCTATTAAAACAGCAAATGCGATTGGTCAGTTCCAGGACTGCTTAAGGAATTGGCGTTAATGAAACCGATCCTTACCTCGGTCTACAAGAGTTTTAAGCCTTAAGCCATAAGAAATGAACAAATCGTAGTCGATTATTATCCTCGAATTCGACTGTAATTGGTTAATTTCTTACGGCCTAAGGATTAAAACACATATTGTAGATCCGGGGTTAAGGTTTTCCTTGCTAACGCTCATTTATAACATAAAAACAATTAATTTTGAGCATGTGACCTATTTTTTTAATTGTTATACGACAAGCTTGCTGCCACATCAGTGTTTCTAAAAAAAGTGAGTATAGTGAGTTTTGTATTCGGAATAGTAAAAAAAGTAATTTCTTAGTTAAATTAGTGAAAGAAAAGTGAATTTTTTGAAACGCTGTGCAACGAGCTATTATGTAGTTGCATATTGCAAAATATAATTTTTTAAATAAGCAACTTTTTTCGAATTAGTTAATTTATCTTACAGTAATTTCTTTTTTTTTTTTTTGGTATTACTGTAAGATTATAAAAAAAATGAATAAGTATAAATTAAAAAATTATTGATTTTCCGATATATATTATATATCTCTACCTTAATACTTTTATATACGAAATAATTAAAAAATTCATTATTATATGAAAAGCTATAATTTCATTTAAAAAATTTGTGCTATCCAAGGTTAAAGCTTTTCAAGATCAATCAATATTACCAACTCCTTTTTCCTAGTAACTAAACATCTCTAGTCATGAATATTTTTGTCTTAAACTTAAGGATTTGAGATATTCTATTGGATGGCTTAAAATGACTACTGTATATAATAAGTAATAAAAAATGTCAATAAATATGTTTCAAGTTTTTAAATTTTTTATTAAAACTTTGTAGTTTTAATGACTGTTTATTCATTAGCAATCGTTACTTCTACCTCTACACCAGGCTCGATAGAAATGCTTGTGATTTGTTTTACAATCTCTGATGGTGAATATAAATCAATCACTCTCTTGTGAATTCGCATCTGGAATCGATCCCAAGTCTTCGAACCCTCACCACATGGTGTTTTGCGAGTTGTTATTCTTAGAACCTTGGTTGGCATACGAACAGGTCCTTTGACCTTCAACTTTTGCTTTTTAGCTCCATTGATTAATTCTGCACACACTAAAATAAACAGAATCGAGTTTATTGTATGAGGCTATAAAACTGAACATTAATAAAACACAATTTAAAATCGATATTATTTTTATAGTTTTCAAGGTAAAAAATCTACTAATGCTAGTTAAAATTACATCACATGATGGAAACACAAACAAAATTGAGTTTAAAAGTGGCAAAATATGTGGCATTATAGTCATTTATGAAACAGATTGCTAATATGGTATATATTGTATCTTCTTGATAATAGACAACATGTGCGTTCAGGCTGCATTTAAAAAAACTACCTAAAACAGTATTATTTTGTCTTTGTTGTTCATTGAATATTATACAAAGATAAAATTAATATAATAATAAGGCTCTATAAATATAAAATAAGGACAAAGAACCAGTAATATAATAACCAATTTAATTAAATGATAATATAAATACAAATACGAAGCCTATAACAGTCTAGCTTGGATCTTTAATTGCTTATATATAAACTACCGCGGTACTATCACGAATTAAATTAATAATTAACTAATATACATAGTTCGCTCAAATTGCGTGCCGAACAATCGTTGGTCTCGAAACGCAATATCTAATAATCTGAAAATACTAAATCTGGAAATAATTATTCTTATTGTGAAAAATATTATCTCGGTCGGAAGTTGAACCCGGATACCTTGCTTTACGCGCAAGTGTCCAATTTGGAGGGACTACGTATATTAGTTAATTGTTAATTTAATTCATAATGGTACCGCGGTAGTTTATATATAAGCAATTAAAGATCCAAGCTAGACTGTTATAGGCTTCGTATTCGTATTAGTTATGTTCTTACATTAACGATTTTTCGTATTAAATATTGATAACATAAAGTAACAAAAAACATATGTTTCGACTCCGATCGGGTCATTCTCAATGTTGCAAATTATAAAATACAAATCGTTATAAAATACATTGATAATACAAAATTCATTATGTGTTACTGTATCTATTCTTTGTTATGTACTGCATCAATTAAGTAAAAGTAGAAAGAAGAGATAAAGACAAAATGATACTCAGAGATACTTGGGTAATGTTTTCAAACACAGCCTACGAAGATGCTATTAATGTTATTTATATCATTCTATCTTCTTTGTTCATCAGACATAAACATAGATAGAATGATACAAACAGTAGTGTTTTTCCAAATGTATCTAATGTGATGTATCATGTTTTGTAACATTAAAAATACACAGTATCTTCTTAAATTACTGTTAGTATTTAATAGTAAAAATATTAGATGCAACAGAATTTTTATTTAATCATGTTCGAGATGTCTGTTATATACAAGAGTAGCTGATTTGAAGCTGCTTATGCATTTGTGTAAGCATTCAGAAAATTTGATGCATCTGATACTTTTGCTATTAAATGCAGTATATCTTTATTAGATATTCTATATTTTTAATATTAAAACATGATGTATTATATTGTCTACCTTTGATATGTATATACATGATACATACATAACATAGCAATCTATCTTATAAATAATTGCGATGCCATGTTTTTTTGACTTTTAATTTAATTTATTGTGTTTCCATCAAACGACCTAATTTTTAACTAGCACAATCAGATTCTTCACAATAAAAACTATAAAAAATAAAGATTACTTTTCGTATGTACTGTAAAAGTAGGTTTTTTCATAAACTTTTCCTTGATAATTTGTCAAAATATATATTTTGAATCTATTTACCTTTCTCAAGTGAACGAACATTGCGCGATGTAAGTGTGATTCTAATTCGATGAATAGGAGTGACTTCCTGTCCTGGCTTCTCAGGATTGTCGACTTTAGTTGTTGCCTGAAAATTAATAGATAAGTATTAATTTTTTTACAATGTACAATATAATAATTCTATTACACGTAACATATAAAATATTTATATTAATAACAATTCCATGATTTCCTTTCAAAATTTTTGCAAATAAAGTAAATATTTATTCATATTTTATATATGTGACTTCTCGTATCGAAGATGCATAACCTAAATCTGTACTTAATATGATCTATGTGACATGAATAAATCATCGTTAGAGCAGATATACTTTTCTAAGTGTACATTACGTTACTTCAATCACTTACCATGTTTGATTTCTCGTACTGATCGAGATAACCAATTTATAAAGTAAAACTGATCAGCGCTGAATCAGTACACGAACACTCTCCACGTGCAAAGCACAAAAGAAGATGAGAACGAGAAATAGGATTTCCGGTTAGAGCCGCAGCACTAGGTCTGTTCGCGTTGCTTGCACTTTTTGCACATTTTTGCACTTACCATCTTCGCTTTCTTTTTAAAGCCGAATATACATCTATCTCACTTTAAGTGCAAAATTATTTGGGGATTTCATGCAACGCGAACAGACCTACTGAGCACACACTTTTGCATAAATGCAGGAAGTAAGATATAAGGAGACTCCACTCCGTAAAATAAAAGTGGACCCATTTTAGGTTTCGAGTTCAGCTTCCGATTCTGATGAGTGCGAGTAAGAGAAATGATCATTTCTCTTACTCGCACTCATTATGCGCAGCACTACTAAATTCACGAGCGCTGCGAGTGTCGAGAATCGGAAACGGAACTCGAAACCTAAAATGGGTTCATGTCTTGTAGACTGGCGAGACCGAGTGGAGTCTCCTTATATCTTCCTTCATGCATAAATGTATGACGCATAAGAGCCAATTTCACCAACGTCGGTTTGACTAACCAACAGTTAATTTCAATGGAATTATCCAATCGCATTTGCTTTGACCAGGATGAACTAATCACGGTTGATACTTTAACCGTCAGTTAGCTTAACCGACGTTGGTGAAATTGGCCCTAAGAGAATCAATCAATCAAAATGCTTCTCTTCCGTGAAGTGAGAGGAAAAGAAGGACTCTGATTGGTTGATTCTCTTATGCACTATGCATTAGACTGAGTCCACAACCTCGCTTTAAGAGGCCCTATCGCACATGAAATGCATAACTGTGCATAAGCATAACATAAGGCCGCTGGACCAATGAGCATCCAGCATAAAGACGCCATATTGATTAACATAAGATGCTCATTGGTCCAGCGGTCTTACGTTATGCACTGTTATGCATTTCATGTGTTTTGGGCTTTATGTATTACCTCCTTCATAAACTTCTAATCAAATTAATCGATGATTAAGAGCCCCAACACACACTTTTGCATAACGCATAAAGGTACAATTTCATGTTGACGCTTATTTTTAGCGTCAAAACAGATCACGTGATCAAAATTGATGCTTAATATTCGTCAATTTGTATCACGTGATCTGTTTTGACGCTAAAAATAAGCGTCAACATGAAATTGTACCTTAAAGCATGTGGAATTTCATTGGCCCATTTTCTTATGCATTAGTTAATGGACCAATCAAATTCTTTATGTATATGGTTTATGCGTTATGCAAAAGTCTGTGCTCCCCGCTTAACTTGGCAGAAATGCCAACAACAGTTTAATGTTCTAATAAGAACGCCTCCTCTCTCTTTCTCTTTTTAGATAAATTGTGTTTACTTCTCACGTTAGCAATTGTGATGATTGAGGGCGACTGTCACCAACGCCGATTAACATAAACAGATGACAGAACGAAACGTTAGAAATGAAGAAATCGTCATCGAACATGCTGCGATACGCTGAAATTCAAATCGGAGCGTCTTTCGCGCCGGAGCCTCTCTTTGGTACAGGCTTTGATCAACGGATGGCGTGTATCTTTGCGTATCTTGGCGCGGGGCAGGTCGCGCTCCCAACGTTCAGCACGAGCGTTAATTCAAACCGCGTACACTCAGAGCGGAGGTGATGAGGACACCCATCCATTTTGAAAGTAAAAATATACCGTGCGATTCGGAATCTTTCGTGCCATCGGTTGGACGGCGCACGAGGGTTAAAAAAGCCGTGGGATACGTGCTAGGTGGGTCGCGAGACCTCACACGTGCCCTTACGCGCGGAGTGGCCGCGCGTAAAATGACGTAGGGAACGTCTGATCAGATGCGTGTGAGCACGCGCGCGCGATACCGACTGATACCGACGTGTGTGTGTGCGCGCGCGCGAGTGTATGCGGGTGTGTATATGCGGTGAGCGGAAACGGTGCGCGGTGTGCCGTCGCGCCGCGCCGCGCGTTGTAGCGATCGGCGGTAGCGTACGGGAAATTGGCCGCGGTGGCTTCGCCAATGGATGCCAGGCAGCACGGGACGCCATTTTGATATACGGGCGCACGTCAAGCGCTTCGCCTCGGTCGCGCTCCGCAGTGAAACGCGCTCTGACGCGCTCCGTGAGTCGTTCACCGCCGGCCTGCGTAGGAAGCACAGCCGCGGGCTCGAATTCGGGGCGTAACGCCAACTGCCCGGGCATCGCGAGACGGTTGGTGCTGTGGTGCGTGGCGCAACGGATCCCCGTGAGTTTTCGTTGACAAGTGACAGGTGAATCGATCGGGGTCTACGAGAGAGAGAGAGACAGAGAGAGAGCGAAAGAAAAGCTCTTCGTCGTTATCGTCATTGTCATCATCATTGTCGTCTTCGTGTTTGTTGCGGTACTTGCGGTGTCTCGGGAGCCAAGAGTGGAACGAAACGGAGCGAAGCCGAGCAGATCGGAAGAACCGAGCCGAGCCGAGCTGTATTATGTCGTGTCGTGTCGTGTCGTACCGTGCCGTGCCGTGCTGTGCTGTGTTTGAGCTGTGTCGTGCTGTACTATACTCTACTGTACTCTGTACTGTCCTGTCCTGTCCTGTTCCCCTGTGTAAATGCGAGTCCGTTTGTGCTACTCGCGACCGCTGTTAACTAGTCTCTAAGATCTGAACGGTGGCGCATACCGAGTTTTCGTGCACGCGGCGTGAGAGTCTCGTGTCGCGCGCGGTAGCGTATCGCGCCAGGTAATCCGGAGGCGGCGGTACGACGGCAAGGAAAAGCCGCTACCGCTGCCACTACCGTCGTCGCCTCGCCTCGCCGCGCCGCGCCGTTTCATTTCGCGCGTGCGAGCGAAAGAGCGAACGAACGCGCGGTCGACGAATAGGGGAAGAAAAAGATAAAGAGAGTGCGCGCGTGTGTGCAGAAGAAAAGAGGTAGAGGAGAAAGAGCGTGAGAGATAGGGAGGGGGGAGGGAGAGAGAGGGAGAGAGAGAAAGAGATAGAAATATCGAAGAAGCCACCG
>NW_017276368.1:2108576-2166076 GCF_001594065.2 Cyphomyrmex costatus | reverse complement strand
ACCACTTTCATCTGAAACTTTTCAACATTTTCGAAATATTTTAGTGCATTAATTAAAATAAAATCTATTCTTTAAGTTTCTTGGAGTGAAATCTTACTTTAAAGAGTTGTTATTACAATATTGCCACTATTAAAGAAGAGTGAAAAATTTGCACTCTTGAACAAGAGTGGCAGATTTTTTACTCTTTTAAGGGAGAGTGGATGAAATTTACTCCAAAAAAGGAGTAAAAGTCTTTCCTTTGGAATGAATCTCATTCCAAAAAAGAGTGAAAATCTGCAACTCTTATGTATAAGAGTGCAAAGTTTTTATTTTTTACAAAAGTGACAGTATTTTAACTCTTTTAATAGAGTGAGATTTTGCTCTAAGAAATAAGGAAGTAGTACATATATCAGTATATATCTACATATATAATGTATTATATATGTATATGATATATGTATATGTATACAATATATACATATATTACGAAAACATATAATAATTCTTAGAGAGAAGAGAGAGATAACAAAAACTCCTATACAATTCAAAAATAAACTTGGAAAGAAAAGGGCACTAGGAGTCAAGCACAGACAATTAGCACAATTATTCTAATAAATAAGTTTTGTTTGATATATATCAGCGTTTGCGTAAAGTTGTCTGCGCTTGACTTCTAGTGCCCTTTTTCTTTCCAAGTTTATTTTATATTACAAAAATTTGTTACATTTATATGAAAACAAAAATACTAGAAACGCATTTTACTATTTTAATATGATTGTTGTTATTCAACGCATTACATATTTTGTTAATGTTTAATTTTTATGTTAATTTTTTTATATAGTTATGTTAATATATTTGTTTCGATATAATTTTTAATTTTAGATGTTAGACTCTTAAATAGCTTTTTACCTATTTATTATATTTTTTGAATACTAAGAGTCCTTTATTTATATATTTAATTTAAAAATACTAGTAATTTGTAGCTTAATATAAAGATAATACTAATGTTTGTATAAAAACGCACAATTTTAGATATTTTTATTACAGATTGTAAAATTTTTACTACATATTTTTATGTAATTTTACATATCTTTACAGAGTGTAACTTGCGCGTTATCTCTTTTCATAATTTTTATAATAGAAGAAGATAAGAAGTAAATTAAACCAAGATGAAAATTAATCTACATTAATAGGCCATCAATTAGTTTTTCTTTGAAAAAAAAAATTAAAAATCTTTATTCGCAATCTTTGTATAATAAAATCCGTCAACAAATCCACTCGCGTTCACGAATCGTCCTCAATTAAATCTCGATCTTTAAGCGATCGAGAGTGCAACGAGTATTTTTACGGTGTTACGCAAGTGTGTTGCGAGTGTACGCAATTTTCCGAAATGCCGATCTCCTCTCATCTCGCGCACTCGGCGATAGATGTACCATTATTAGTACGACTAACTATAACTTATGAGAATTTGGCATCGGGGCGAGCATAAGATAGCGCGGGCACGACGCGACGCGACGCGGACATGACCCGGATTCCGCGTGAGTAGTGCTCTGTATACGTAGTGACTTTAATTCCTACGGTGATAATCGCACGTCCTCGCGTTACGGAGCGCGGAATTAAAACGCTTTCACCTATCGTGCGTTTAAACGCAATAAATCGCTTCTTGGAGTACCGATGGCAATAACCGATGCAGTTCTCTGTCGAAGCAAATGAAGAAAAAAGAGAAAAGGAAAGATTATGAAATGTGGTTACGGAACGAAAGTCGGACATTAGCATTAGCTTTCGTTCCAAGAAAATATCTAATATATGGAAGATATGTTTTAAGAATCGTAAATATTTGCCCTTATTGGTTGCGTTTAGCAGATAAAGAAGCTTTTGCAACTATTGTAAAATTCTTTAATGATGAGATTGTATCTCTCTTCAGTTCCTCTCACTGCATTCGAACATGTAATAATATAAATCAATCATATTAAAGAAATGTTACAATAGTTGCAAAGCTGCTTTTTCCGCTGCACGCAGCCATTATGATTGTGTTCCATCTCGGTTAAAACAGTTGCATGGCTGCATTTTGCTGAATGCAGCCATATTGATTTTTCAAATTTGGTATTGGACCGTTTTTTCTGTTTTATTACGTTGGAAGGAAAAGTGCGCAGGTGCATTTTACATTTTTTCCTCCGACATTCAATTGGGTTATATCCCAATTTATCTCGAACGCGGGGAGAAGAAGAAGGAAAAGAAAGGAAAGCGTAATGTGCCGTCATTGAGAAGTGACAGATTGTGATACCGATTCGATTTCGCGGATATTTCACCTCGATAACGCGGATTGTAACTTGCTTGCATGACGGCTGGTTTCGTGGCTGCGTTCTCCGTCGCATTAATTTTCCGGGCGACACGTCGTGCTGTCAACACGCTATTGTCGTATTCCTTTCTTTACGAGCATGGCCGTAGCGAACGAGAGAGTTCGATATGCTGCACGCTCTTCGTGGCTGCGGCTCAGCGTGATTTCGCTGCGATGTTTACGACCAATTGATTATCGCGGACTGACTTTCGTAACGATGAAGGTTCTGCGCATTTGGTGAAACTACGCGGCGCGAGGTGACCACGCGTCAGTGCTAATGGTTATCACATTCACGTTTCTGCCGTCGACGAGCGTCGGATCAGTATTTATATGCAGCTTATGTGCTTGCTATTGTTCTCGGCCGAACAAGTAGTCTTTCCAATGTGGAAGGAAAAGGAGAAAAGATGAATGGTGCAAGAAGTTTAGCTGGAAAAAAGAAAAAAAAACAGACTTACGATCTCTCCAAAGCGGCGCATCGCTTTCACATAATATCACAAAGATTTAAGTAATAAGCCTTCGAATTCGAATTTACTCCAGATTGGCTTCTCGCTATTTAAACCGTGTTTGTCTTCCGTTCCGAAACGTCTTTCACGCCGCGAATGTATTGTCAGTCCGAAGTATGTTCATCGAGATTTCATACGCTTGTACCTTTTTTTTATATGTTCTACTCTCTTCACCTTTTGGCGCAATGCATTATTTGGAATAGATGAATATTCTAATATGGAAATATCAAGGTTAAAAATTAAAAAAAAAAATTAGTAGTATTATTGATTTTATACAGATTATGTATCAATTACACATATATGTATATTCGAAACTATCGGTTTGAGTCATCGTGCAAACCATCCACGTCGATCAGACGTCTAGACGAAAACATTAGGACTACGTGGATGCGACGTGAGGTCAAGGTCGTTCATGGAGGTACCATACTGTAGAAGCGAGATACATCGTGAGGCAATGGCAAAAAGAAAGAGGGAGAAGAAGCGCAAAGGAAAAGGAAAAGGAAAAGGGAGGACAGGAAAAGCAGAGAAAGAGAATGGGAGATAGAGAAGCAGCAGGAGGAGGAAATGGTAGTTGGAGGTGGTACGAAGGCTACTCCTCAACAAGTGTGATCGAAGCTCATCGCTGAACTATATGATGTACAGACTAGTCCGGCTGCTGTCAGAGTACCTCGTTTGCGCGAATAGTTTCTGGCGCATCGCAGCAGCTATCAGTCTCTATACATATATATATATATATATATCACGTCTGTCTTTAGATTTTCGTAATGGATAAGAGGCCCCGCGAAATTCAGAAATTCTTGCGAAGTGACGCTTGTTCCAATTTCAAACGCGATTTTTGAACGTGTGAAAATATAAAGCTGCTGTAAGTCAAATAAAGTAACGAAGTTTAACAAAAATTCGTGAAGTGATCCTCGGAATGTTTATGCGATATTTTCTGATTATAGTAAAGATAAATCGAGTAAAAAGGAACCATATATGAATACAGAGTGAAAATTGAGCCAACAGTCTTTTAAAAAAGTGAGAATATTTTTGTTCTTGAAAAAGTGATTTTCAGTTTTTAGAGTGAGATTTCATTCTAAGAGATTTAGAGAATACATATATATGTGCCGAATGATTGAAAAAATCAATAATATATTTTTAATGATTACACAAACAATTATGCTGTCCTTTTGCGGTACATTCTTAATGTTAAAGAATTTTTCACAGATATGCGGCTTTAAAAAGATATTCTAAAAGGTAGAGGAATATCGTATATAACTTGGTATAACTATAATATATAAGATAAGTTAAGATTTAAAATTGCAATTTTCTTACAAAAAATTTTCTATTTGGAAGAATCTATCTTTTAATGACATATACGTTATCTCGGTAAAATTTTTTTTATTCTTAATTATACATAATTAAGATTAATTTATTTTTCTCGTTAAAACATTATTAATTATCACATATTCAAAAATGAGCAAAAACAGATTTTTTAAAAAAGCCTAGAAATTATAATTCAAAATAACTTTAGAATCTCTCCAACTTAATTTGCATACGTCTTCTTATAGAACTCTTGAATGTTTTTTCTTACGAGGAGCGTGTCCATCTCGTGGCAAGGCTGCGTACTTACTTTTTTACATATCGTCTTATTTCAAACGGCTATTCAAATTGCGATAGGAATTTTCTATAGAGGAATTCACTCTTAACCGTAGCTCATGCGTTCACTTTTTTTATAAATATAAATATGTTTTAGACCCGGTTGTACTAACATTACTTGATTTTAAGCAAGACTTAAAACTCTATTTATCTCCTATTAAAGTCGAAAGAGAGATAGAGACGGAGACAGTTTAAGTTTTACTCGCTTAAAATCGAAATCACGTCGATGCAATCGGGCCTTAGAGATATAGACGTATGCCTTATATAAAATTTTTTGCTTAGATGGAATATTAAGAGGATACCTCCGTTTATCGATGGAACATTTTTTTAGTTGTATAATATTTGTTAATAACAATAAAAAAAAAGGCAAACTAAAAAGAAATTAAATATTTTGTATCAAACTAAATTATAAAAATATAAGTTTATTGTAAATATCATTACGAAAAAGTTATTCATTTCAATTGTCGTAAGGACAGTCATATTTTCTCATCTTGTTACCATCTTAGGCTACGTTCAAATTCCCATCCGAGCGCCACTTAGGTATCACTCTATCTTTATTATTTACCGAATGTTAACCAAGGCTTACATGACACCCGGAAAACACCCGAATAGGAATTCGGACACGCCTTAAGTAATACATAAGCCAGTACAGTCACTTCTTTGAAGTTGGCATCTCAAAATTGGTTATCAAAATTTTGGTGTAGTCTGTTTTTCTATTTAAGATCGTCTTAAGTATAGTCTTAAGATGTCATAAACCAATCAGAGGACGGTAGATGATGCTAAAAAAATTTAATACAACCCATAGATATCTAGATTGTCAATACGCGAAAAAATTTGTCAACAAATCGCCATTTTAACTGTAAGTTCCCACGCATGCACGTTTTAATATATACTTATAGATAAGACAAAGATAACAAGTATTCTGACTCATTTTGGCTCTTATGGTTAAATAATGCGACACGTGCGGAAACTTACTGCAAGCATGGCAACATGCAGAGGCATAACAAGAATATTATTATAGAGGAAAGAACATCAGTAATCTAGATATCTATGATGCAATCGGCATAGTGTAAACATATTATCAATAAAATGTTCTTTTTTTAAATTTATATGTTAACATTTTTCGATTTACTGACAAAATGAAGTTTCGTGTCCTAATTCGTTTGACGATGCTACTAATTATTAATCAATAATAATATAAAATTTATATCTTTTCGTTAGTTTAGTTATCGAGACATTTACCTTAGCTTGCTGTAATTGGTGATCGGTCGAAACCCAAATTTTTGGTACGCCTAATTGAAAACGAAAACGATGATAATAATTAGATTGATTCTCTTTAGCAATCAGTTAACAATTGTCGACAAGACGTCTTCGCGCTCGTACAGTTGCAAGGGCGTATCATCGACGACGAAAGTTCTTCCCTTTGTACATGGGCTTCGGTCTTATGCTCGGAGCATCGGGAGCGGTGTATTGCGTTACTGGCGAAACTATTGTCCGCGACGTGCTCGGCGACGATTCGACTCGCACGACAACATCTACGCTGATTCGGTCGGCCGTCTTCCGCAGAAGCACCGTACTTTGCGAAAAGTTCAGTAAGCTCGTGCGCGCGCGCGCATGTGAGAGAGAGAGAAAGAGAGAGAGCTTTGCGGATTCTCTAAAGCTGCTTTTGTCTACGCTGACTGCCTCACCGGCGGAAGCGACCGCGTTGAGCTGTAATTAGTGTTTTACAGACGATGGCGGTATAAGGCGACGAAGAATTAGTATAAAAATGGCCGGATGATTTTTTCGCGTTGAGAAACCTCTTCTTGGAGTCAGCTGCGCCTGACGGTTCTTCATGACCGAATTAATTAAACGGCGACCTCTTCGATGAAAATGATCTTTTTCTTATAACGGTAGTGACTTTATATAGTATTGCCTTGCAAAAGAGTTTCATCTTTTTTAATATTCTATGAAATGAAATGTATAGACATGTTGATTTGAAAGTAACACATACAGTTTTTAAGCTAGTATTCATAGTTGGTTCTTATTTTCAATTTTAAATAATGTCTGAAAATAGTCATACGGCTTTGTGATTGCGTCTTATAATATTTTAAGACGTATCATACAATTAAGACACGGTCTTAAATATAAATAGCTCTATGATATGATAGCTCTATGATATGAATATCAATCTTATTATACGAAGTTTATAGTAGTATTTATTTACACTTCAGCTTTACAAAAATAGCCAAGAAGAGGACTTGGTTTATACGAAGTTTATATTTTTCCATAATTTTTAGAAATCCTGTGGCAAATATATTAATTTCGAAAATTTTTAACTATACGACGTTTAGGAAGAAGCATAGCTAATCAACAATAATAAAGTTAACTAAACCTTATGTGAATAACATAAATAAATAGAGAGAGAGAGAGAGAGAGAGAGGGAGAGGAGCATCAGATATATGAATTATTAAATACATTTTTTAGTTCTTTAAACGGGAGTTAATCGACATCAGCGCAGCTAACTTTGTCATTTCTACGAGAAATTGTATAGGGAGTACGTGTTGCGTTTACGAAAGCTGTACGTTGTAGAAGTTACTTTTTCGCTCTGTATTAAAGTTCGGGCGTCCTCTCTTGCATAAATACCTCTTTCTTCACAGGAAGAGTAACCTTGATGTTATTAGAAATTGCGGTCGGTGCGGTGTGGTCGAAGCACGTTAAGCCAGATGGTATCGTTTGAAAGTTCGCATAGAAGGAAAACGGACTTTTATCTGTCGGAACTATCTTACTCTTGGCGGTTCGCAGCTTCGCCCATCGAGCGTATTTGACTAACCGATATATCGCCATTGAACACGCATGTGATGTACGTACGCACATCTACGTTGTTTCCTCGGGCAATTCCATTCTCTCGTACGTGCGAAATGCGCGTGCGTTTGTCACACTTATCGCCGATCGTAAGCGTTTTATCTCAGTTCTCTTGTTTCTCACTAGTGAAGCAAGGAAGCAAATCCGCGTAATCGTATTACCATCCGCCTCGTCATTTCACAAAGAGCCATTATTATATGAATAATTCGCTTTTGCGTTACGTAAGGTCTTCGAAATATATACGATAGATTGGATTATATCGATAATCGAACGTGTTATTAAGGCAAGATTACGGAAAACATTGCCTTATGTTCGCGCGTCTGACGGAATAAATTCTGTCTTTTTCTGACTGACGATTACGGACGCACGCGGAATTTTAACGTCATTAACGCACGAAGAATCAAGGGGATATATAATATATAATAAATACTACTGCTGATACATATATTATAAAATATTACTGCTCATAATTGTTTTTAATTTTAAAAGCTAAGTATCCCATACTATTGTTATTACACAGATGTAATGTATTTTATTAGAATTGATGCTATTTATGTTGTATATTGGTTGTAATTATAAGTATTCTTTATTTAAATTATTGAAACAATGTTCACAGCACTATCTTTAATTATTCTTGAATTATATTAGGTATTTCCTATTATGTTACGAATCATTTTTATAAAGGGTAATTGGAGAGATAGTTGAATCAATGTTATTTCAATCATTTAAATTTAGAATTTCAAACGCTGCACAATTACAACTATATAATAATATACAACAATATAAGCAGCGTCAATTTTAATAAAATATTATCTGTATTAACAATAGTATGGTACAGTTAACATTTACTATTATCTTCTAAAATCGGAGTAAAATGTGAAATATGTGTTGTTCGAATAATTATGAGCGATATGATATAAGATGATTTTATCCAGAAACACTTGGCAGCTATTTTTTTATCTGAACAATGCAGCGATTGCCAAATGCACGGCGTCGCAATGAGTACCAGTTAGCAGAAGTATCTTACATAAATGATATTATCAGAAGTTTTCAAATTTGTTTCTTAGCGTTACGTGTTACAAAATATGATCTGAAATTTCTGAAACATCCGAAATACCTGAAAATATACCGATCTCTCGCGCGAGACGTGTTAAAAGCTATCGGACTTGCTCACCATCATAAAATTCGTTTTATCCTCCCGCGGAACGGATGCATTCTAATCCCGAGTGTTTGAGCAACCGTCTCTTCTCGCGAACCGATGCAATGCCGCGACGCGTCGACATTGCAAAAGCGTCGTCTCTCCTTCTCACACTTTGACTCGTATCGTAATTACATTCTCCTAGAATTCGGTATGAACGGAAATGGAGGCGAGCGAGGAAGTGCAGTGTTGTCGCTGCGCGAACGAATCAATCTCGTTCTCTTGAAGGAAAAGAGTCTGCAGTAATCAAACATCCTCTCGATTCTTTCAGTGCGAAATTTTGTATCCTATTCAAGCATGAATTCTACAATGAATTCTATGAGTGAGAGATTGTCATGCGAATCTCAATCTGTACGATTTGCAAAAATTTCAGGGTCTGAAAATTGCTATTAGGTACAGTGTGAAAACGAAAACGCATCTCGGCGAGTTTAGGGTTTAAAGCTGGCCGCGTGCTCACGCGGTTGTCGTCCCGCTCCGCTTCTCCTTTCCTCTCGTCCATGTTCAGCCTCATTATCGTTATCCGTCGGTGTGATTATCGCCACGGAGTTAAGTGTATCGGCTACGGTCGTACCGGTTCCGACGGTGATCCGAACGAGCTTGAAAGTTCTTGCGCAGGCAGGAAGGAAGAAACGTGCACATCGCGCGAGCGAGCGAGAACGCGGATGAGAACTGAGAGAAAGCGTACGACGCTTGCTCCCTCTCAATCGGTCCAGCCTTCTCAAGGGCGAGACCGGCTAGTGGTGGCCGAGGCTCGAGGCGCACCTCACTGTCTCCACTACTGCTGTCAGGCGTGCGTTATATCGATTCCGTAGTCTGGTCTGATCGACGCACACGTTGCGTACGAATCGAAATCGTTAATGCTGAGTCAGTCACAGGTGCCTCTCCGCCTGGCGCCTTGCGTGCACTATTTCGCGATGACGAAGAGATGGAGCAAGTCTTTGCAGTATAGAGAAAGAGAGAAGAAAAGAGCAAGAGACGGAGAAGGAGGAAAAATACAAGATATTGCTCTAGAAAGAAAGAATGATACGCTATGAAAATAGCAGTGGAGGAAAAAAAATAGAGAGAAATGTTTGTTCATTCATTTGCCCGTCCGTTCGTTTATTCGTTCGTTGTCCGCTCGTCGCGTCGTCCGCTCGTCGTTCTCCGGTGACGAGGGCACGGTCGATATGGCAACGCCGCGCCTCACCAGTCCCACCACACGCATACCGGCGCGGCGGCGGCGCCGGCATGGCATCACCGCCCGAGCGACATACAGGCAGTAGTGGCAACGTCGCATCCCCCGATGCCATCGCGGGGGAGGGGATCACGCCGAACAGCGAGGAAAGCGACCTCATGTCCTGCACACATGTGCGCGTAGCTAGGGAGGAGAACGAGGGAGACGGAATGGCAGGAAAAGAAGAAAGGGACGGAGTGGAGTCTGAGTCGGTCGGTCGGCTAGCTGTACTCCTCGTCTGTCCCACGCACGCGCTCCGTGCCGAAATTAGCGATGCACTTGCCCTCGCACGGGGATTCCTACCCTTCCTGCGGAAAAAATATAGCCCCGTCCGTCCACCTTCGTCGCGATTCGTTGGTTTCAAGTGGACGGCGCCGATGAGCCATCTCCCGCGGAGATTACGGCGAGGAGTCGCTTGTTTGTGTGTGTGTGTGTGTGTGTGTGTGTGTGTGTGTGTGTGTGTGTGTGTGTGTGTGTGTGGACGAGATATTTCTTCTTCTTTGAATTATTTCAAACAGATGCACGCGTTCTCTGCGAGGAGGAATGCGCATTCGCGAAACACCTAAACGTTTTATAATAATTTGACCGGTCAAGAATGCGTTAGGCAATTTAGGTTTTTCTTACAATTAGTATAGTCTTTCTTAATGATATCGAATTTTATTTCCTAATAAAGATAAACCTGCTTCTTCAGAGCAGGCCTTCATTTTGTTCGATACTTTGGAGCGTTCCTCGTTACCTAACATCTTATCCTTCTTTGGCTTCATATGCTTCATAGCGCGTCTTCTCCTGTACGGAGGAGTTAGTCTGGTCATTTCTTTTCGCTCGTCTGTTAATCGTAAGTAATGACACCTACTAACACCTTAACATGCGCCGTGCGTGAGGCCTCGAGCTCTCGAGGAACTCTCTCAAGAGAAGAGAACGCGCAGCGTGAGAAAAGAGAGAAAGAAAGAAAGAAAGAGCGAGAGAGGAAAGTCTAACCAGAGGCGTTCTGCGCGTGCGACGTTGTCACGCAGCCGTCTCGGCATGGCTCGGCTCGACTCGGGCTATTTCCGAGAGCGTACGTTCGGCGCGCGGAGGCGCCGGGCACTGGTAACGACGGCAACATCGCTATCTCCCGCCGTTGCGCTGAGATAAATAGAGATGGTCTGCGCTGTAGACCTTAAGCCGTCATCACACTGCAGGTCGCCCCGGTTACGGTTGCCGATTAACAATTTTAACCAATCACAGGGCAGCTAATGCGGACTAGTTGCAATTAAATTGGCTAAAATAGGATCGTTACTCGGAAACCACAATCGGCAACCCGTCGTATGATTGCGGCTTTACGGTTACAAGACACGCACACCGTTAGTCGAGAAAGGAGCGAGACGGGCAATAGATTGGCCAAAGAAATCATGCCGTCGAGCGGACCGCCGCGCGTTCGTCGTACCTCCTGCGAAAACTCGACTCCCGCTCAAATACAAATGATCACTCCATGTACATTGATTGCGTCGTGATTTTTAGACAAGTTTTCAACGTGTTTCGAAAAATATGTTCATATCTAGAAAATGACTCTTAAAAAAGGAACAATTACCTGTGCTTTTAATACCGGCTGTTTCTACCAACGTAGATTAACTTTAATTTCAGTTCAACTTAATCTTTTTTTAATTTTAAAAAAGAGAAGAAGATAAAGAGTAAGTTAAACTCCGAGATTATAGTTCATATCTATACATTGCTGGCGCGGCGTTTAGCTACGACGACAGCTATTTCATTTAGCGCTGCATTTCACTGCTGCTAAGTGCCACAATTCGTGATTCGCTTATATTTAGCATCGATCTTAACGCGTGTTAACGAATCGCGTGGCTGCTTTGATGCTGTTGCTTTTCGTAACAGATACACACTGTAGAATTTTTCTTCGTCGCGTCGTAAAAGTCATATATCTCTGATTTTTTTGACTGTCCCTTTCGGCACGCCGCGCTTTCCTTTGCGCACTGCCGCTGCGACTTGCCGCATGACCGTGTTTGGTGCGCATTTTTACTTCTTACGATTGCGAGGAAGAGCTCAGCGATTTGCTTACGTTTGCCGATAAAAGTACTCGTTGCATCAACCGTGACATAGCCTTGGTTAACCGATCCTAACAATATCTCTTCTTTTTTCTCGTTCTAACGTTCATATACTCGACAACGAGATAGTCTGTTCTACTACTGTTTGTTTTTGCATTTTGTTTACTTTTAATTATTGCACATTTTTTATTTCCGATGATACGTTACAAAAAAAGGATCAGCATTGCGAACTCAACATTCGTTCTACGAAAGTTCAATATGATACGTTCGTTATACCTATATAAATTCGTTAACGATATATATGCGAATATCTGGTTGAGGTTGACAAGTATATTATTATTAACGAGCACGTCGTCATCTCTTAACCAGATTACTAATTTTATAACAAAATAAAATTTCAAATAAAAATTTTATTTTTCTGAAAATATTCTAATACGTATATTTTTTAGTAGAATGTATATTTAGTATATTTTTTAATAGAATATAATAATAAAAAAATAGTTATCGGTTTATCTTGTATGTATAAATCCGTCTTGCGTTCGTTTTACGTTCGGGCACTTCGCGTGCGACTCGAGCTCTTCGTAGATTTCCATTAGAATTTGCCGTTCGAATCGCGTGAATTAATTACAAATTCCGACAATTCCCGTCGACAAGATACCTAAAACTAAAGACACGTGTGCGATCCTTTCGATTCTTCCTCTTTCTCCTTTACGCGTTGCCGCCTCTGTCGCGTAAAAGACATTGGTATTAATGGCCTTGGCCGACGGTACCAGTTGGTAAGCCATCATTCGAGCACGAGCTGCAGCACTTGGAGGTCACTGCACCTTTCTTCTTTGCTCTCCGTACATCGTAGGCCATCTCTCCCAAGTATTTACGACGCGCGCATATTTTGCGATACTCTTTCTCTTGTACCTTTGAAACTGGTTGCGCGATGAAGGTAATTACAAGGATGATTGAATTTTTGCAAATTCAAATATGAGTCCCGAACGAAAGTCCGCTTGCGAGAACGAAAGTATCCTGTCTCCTCTAATTCTCCATCTCTAATCCTATAATCGCTATTTCTAATCCTAAATATTTCGAACTCTAAATAAAAAACTTTTTTTGCAGAATTTTTGGTGTTTTTATAGGAGTGTAATTTTATAAAAGAGAGAAAATTTTATAATCAATGATAAAAAAAGTGAAAATATGGATCGATAAGTGAATAACACAAATAAGAGGAAGGAGTCTTTATTCAGTTAAAATGGATCTTGGTGCTTAAGAATATTTTTATGAAAATTCTTTTTAAATATTTTTTTCCGTTTTATAAACTACACCCCGATTTTGGTTGTCGACTTTAAAACACACAATCTTAGACTGAAGCTAGAATAGTAGTATCAATTGAATTAGTTGTCAACTTTGAATAATAATGCTAATAAACATCTTAAAACAACATTGCAAAGAATTTATTACGAAAAATTTTTATTATTACAGTAATTTTATAAAATTATGAATGTTTCACATATAATCATCTTCGCATTTCGTATAGATGATTTTGATTGATGAATCGCGTTTGCGTGCGACGAACCAAACGACGAGCTTCGTAATAATTGAAGTTTAGCGACGACGATACTCGATCGCATTACAGCTCTCATAGATTAGTTTATGTTACGCAATGTAAACCATGAAGCCGGGACGGAAAAGAATGCACAGCCATTGTGTTCCGCGACAGTCGCGTACAAACCGGCTGCATAACAACGTGGCACCCGCATGTTTTCGCAGATGTACCAACCAATATGATGGCGCGAATCGTTTACTTAAATATCCGACAGATACGACTCGGTCGGTCATTTTGATCGCAAACGTCTACAGTAATATTAATCATAGCGCGAAATATTTTTTGAGAGTTATCGAGACTTCCAGACGTTGCGTACCTACTCTGCAGCACTGCCATCATTTAAGACATTTTGTCAACTTTCTTTGACAAGTTATTATCAAAATCCACTATTATCCAAAATAGGTCACTATAATTACCTTTTTTCTTGAATCGATATGAGATTTATAATACATAAGCGTGTTCTATTTATATTTTTATTGTCTCATCTGATAATAATTGCTACTCGCTTATTCTTGCTAACTGGATACTAATTTAATATTAAGTTATTGTTTTCAAAATTTCAGATGTGAAACTAAAACGCGATATGACTTTCGAATAAATGTTTTTTTGCACGTTTAAAGAACACGTTTTTTGTTGTATCTTTAAAAATTTTATTTATTTTTTATTATTTGTTAAATATGTTTTTATATTTTTGCTATCTGTAGACGATAATTACGACATTAAGTTATCCAAAAATAAGATCAGGGGAAGAAAGTAAATGTTATTTTTTTTTTACTTCAATGGCCTGAAAAGTTAATAAAAAGTGTTATACTTCTGCTTATTATTTCAATGCCTGAAAGCTTTTGTCATTTTTTTCGACAACAGTTACTATTTGTTTTTTTTCGATTCGATGGTAGCACTGATACTGCTTAATTGATTAATGTATGTCTTAAATTTGCAAAATTATCCTGAAAAATTTCCAACTATGTCATTTAATATCGCAATATAATTTTTGTTTGTAATTATAAAACGTAAAATATAAAATATTCAATATAAAGTGAAATGTTTGTGCAAGCATCTGCTTATTAGTGTGTGCGTAAAGAAATCAAATCTATAATTAAACTTCTTTAAATATTATCCAATATTATGTAAAAACGTATAAATGTTTCGATCTTGGATTTGAATCCTTTTCAGTAGTGTAACAATCGGAAAAATAGATTAATAGAAAGGTTGTAATCTCTCTTGACAGTTTTTAAATACCAAAAAGCTTAAATAATAAAATGGTCAAAAGTGAAAGTGAAATATGTAAGTTAAATAAATCAAAGAGTTACATAATATTAATATATATGTTTATATATACATATATATGTGTGTGTGTGTGTGTAATACACACACACACACGCATACAATATATTAGTATATGTATACAGGGTGTTTTATTTTAATCGCCTCAGACGAATAACTCGATGAGGGAGATAGAGAAAAATGGTGAATACAAAAGTTGTATGGTTCGAGGGAGTACATAAGAAGGTACTATTGATTAACCTTGAATGGTGTCATTAAGGTCATGGCAAGGGCATTTTGAATTTTTTAAAAGAAATTTCCTTATTTTTCATTGTATATTCTCGTAGCTTATTTCGAGAGCTTTTCAAGATGATAATAAAATTCTTTTTTATTACACATATTTTTTTAGTTACAAAACATCTACTAAATACCGTCGGCATTAGAATTATTATTCGACGGCTAAAATCTGTTCAGTGTTATTCAGGGTCATGACCTTGATAACATTTATCAAGATTAAGATTATTACATTGGAAGTTGTACCTCTCATTTTTATTTTTACTTTAAATGCAAAAATGGGAATATGTAAGAGGAACAAGCTCTAATGGCCTTGATCTATAGGGGTACCAAAAGTTTATTTATAGATGTTGATCGTAAAATACACACGCAAACTCCATAGAACAAAATTAATAGCCTCAATAAAATTCTTTTATCGATAATTTGGAAGGGTTATTTATAATAAGTATAATAGTTTAATAAGTATTAATTTTATAAGCGATTTTTTTCTCCAAAATCTTGACACAAGTCTTGTGGGAATGTTTGTGAATGAGAGGAAATGACATCTAAAGATACCAAGCTATAATCATCTGAATGCTATATGCATTTTTTCACTTTTTTGTAAGTTTAAAACTACTGTTTGTATGGCTAAACGGAACGGGGAAACTATCTTTGAAAATACGATGTAAAAATGTAGGTAATAATAAGTTGTGTTAAGGACTGCCTATAAAAGAAATTATAATTCTGAGTACCCAGATTTAGATATATAATTTGGATTATACATATTTTTTGAAATTTTTCTAAAGTCAAAAATCAATGTATTAACAGGTGGATTAACGAAATATTTAAAAATATATTATCAATAAAATATTATTAACAATGTCTCTATAGCTTTTTGTTCATGCGTTCTCTGGCGAGATTTTGTTTATTGCTCGCAGGAGACGACTTTCGTCAGGAAGAAAAATGTTTCGAAAAGATGTTTAAATGCACAGCGAAAGGCGACGACGTGGCGACTTATAAGTAGTCTGAAACGGTGTCGAGATGGAAGCTGCGTGTTAAATCTAACGTCCGGTTACATTATGTAGCGTTGAGAGAGAGAGAGAGAGAGAGAGAGAGAAAGATGCGTGCGACATAAACCTGAGGACTTTATTAACCATCGTCAAAGTGGGTATTTTTTTTGATAGGCGCGGGGGTAATTACGCGATGTGAATAAAAGCCGTGCCCGTACGAATCCTCTTTTACGTCGTCTTTTTAACGTCCTGACGAGATATCGAACTATTGATGTACGGCGGCGTCCTAGAATGTTCATCCTAGGAATAGTAAGTAGTTCCGCGCACCCCCGAAACGGAATATTAAAACAGTCATATAATCTCTTTCTGCTTGCGCGTTTACGCGAGTTATCTTGCTCTTACGAATCAACACGATGACACGCTCGTTTTCGATGCCGGATAGATTAGTCGATTTCAGCTGATCACGTCACTTAACGCTAATCACAATTAATTAAATTCTTCCGTTCTGCGATTATAACAACCTCCCTTGAAGACGTATTGTATTTCTTCTCCAAGTTGTCTCACAATCAGACGTTACTAATTCGTATTCCATGGATATCTTTTGCGACGAGGTATTATTTTTTTAAATTTTTTTTTATCTTCTGTCTCGAGACGTGAAGTTTTTACGCTGTGGCTAACGACAACGTAACATCGCGATTCGCACCGTACGTTTTCCATCTGGCAGCAGCTTTTACGTTGCCGTTCACACGTAACGCACCGTTGGAACGTCACTTAGCGATATAATGCGGATACAACGCGTACTCAACTGCGGCGTAACAGTCGTCTTATTTGAGCCTACCATTAACAAAGGAGAACCAACGCGAATAATTGAGGCAATAAAGAATGACCGGATCGTATCAACGAGATATGATCTGCACGAACGTCTTCGGATTCGAACGTTTACGAATGTTTTTTTTCTGCTCATTGTACATATTAAGCTGCGTCGAAAAAAGTCGTGAAAGTATTTTAATATGTTAAAAAGTATCTAAGAGATAGTTGCCGAGAATGCATGCTACTTAATCTATTTTTTTATTGTATTTTCCATTTGGCAATGTTGTATACAAATCAACATTGGAAATTATAGCTTGATACTTTGGAGACTTCGGACACTTATTGTGTTACATGTTTAACCTTTCACTAATAACAAATTAATTTGTTACAAGTCTTTTTATAACTTGCTGCAAAAAGGTACTATTTAGGCAATTAGTCGCCTAAATAGTATTTTCTTTGAAGTATTGAATTTATGATTGAAAATAATTAAAAGATTAATAAAAGAAATCATTAAATTTATAGAATTTATAGCACAAATCTAAATTATCTCTGTCATCTATACGATTAGGGTGCAAAACATATCCAGTATTACACTTGTCGCAGAGATTTATTTATTTCAGCTAATTTTTCGTACCTAGATAATTTTTGCTACACCTGCAAGATCACTTTTTCGAGTGAACGCTTACGTCTACGCCGAGGATATAATGAAGAATATAGTTTTTCGCTTACACACACACCAACTGACGGCGTTGCGGATGGCACGTGTAGTAACTCTTATTGTGTATTAACGCGTCCGCATGATTAGAATTCTATTATAATTGAGAAGTGACGTATCGCGACAATATAATGGCGAAAAGATCACACCTCTCTAAAATCTTTAGAATAGAATCTAATTCTAAAGAGTGATAATTGAGCTAATGTCAAAAAAGAATAGTTCAATTGTCAATTTTAAAGAATAATTTCACTCTTTAAAGTTCGATTTCACTCCAAAGATTTAAGGATGGCTGCAATACGTAAAACATAATATTGGTTTATCGTCATTATATGAAAACGTATATTCGACTTTCTTATACGGAGAGTGGGTGCGGTATTACGTACGTAACGGTAAAAATGACAAAACTGCCAATAGATACGCGTATCGATGATCACGGGTATGTTAAGTTAGCACCCCAACTATAGTACTCAGGAGTTCTGATTAGAGTTCCCACTTCCTTTTGACGAGACGAAGAGTTCCCTATAGTTAATAACAAGAGTTCCGTTCAATAAACATTTTTTTTACATTTTTTAAAAATGGGGTGCTAACTTTTTATTGAATTTCGAGGTGGAATAGTTCTGAGCGGCTTAATAGCTTCAATTTGCGATTGCCTAGAGTTCCTGATTATGTAAAAAAAATTTTCGAATAATGAAAAAAAAATAAAAAATTTTTTAAAAATTAATTTTTAGATATAATAGTTCTGATGATAATTTCTGCTTCTTTTTGATGATACGAAGAGTTCTCTATGATTTTTAATGACATATGCGCTTAATAATCATTTTTTAATAATTTTTTAAAAATGGGGTGCTAACTTTTTATTGAATTTCGAGGTGGAATAGTTCTGAGCGGCTTAATAGCTTCAATTTGCGATTGCCTAGAGTTCCTGATTATGTAAAAAAAATTTTCGGATAATAAAAAAAAAATAAAAAATTTTTTAAAAATTAATTTTTAGATATAATAGTTCTGATGATAATTTCTGCTTCTTTTTGATGATACGAAGAGTTCTCTATGATTTTTAATGACATATGCGCTTAATAATCATTTTTTAATAATTTTTTAAAAATGGGGTGCTAACTTTTTAACGAAATTCAAGGTCGCATAGTTCTGATCAGCTTAACAGAAGTATTTTGTGAATACCTAGAGTTCTTGATACATAAAAAACATTTTTGAAGAATAATAAAGTTTAAAAAAAATAGTAGAAATCTTTGAAAATTTTTTTGAGAGTACCGAGTAGTTCTGAGTAGCGTTTCTTATAGTTCTCGACGAGTTCTATCGAAAACTGTCAGGTGAAAAAGCGATTGGACCAACGGTTTGTAAGATACAGCGACCGATCAGAACTACTCGGTACACTCAAAAAAATTTTCAAAGATCTACTATTTTTTTAAAACTTTATTATTCTTCAAAAATGTTTTTTATGTATTAAGACTCCAGGTATTCACAAAATACTTCTGTTGAGCTGATCAGAACTATGCGACCTTGAATTTCGTTAAAAGGTTAGCACCCCATTTTTAAAAAATTATTAAAAAATGATTATTAAGCGCATATGTCATTAAAAATCATAGAGAACTCTTCGTATCGTCAAAAAGAAGCAGGAATTATCATCAGAACTATTCTATCTAAAAATTAATTTTTTTAAAATTTTTAATTTTTTTTTTATTATTCGAAAATTTTTTTTACATATCAGGAACTCTAAGCAATCGCAAATTGAAGCCGCTCAGAACTATTCCACCTCGAAATTCGATAAAAAGTTAGCACCCATTTTTTAAAAATGTAAAAAAGATGTTTATTGAGCGGAACTCTTGTTATTAACTATAGGGAACTCTTCGTCTCGTCAAAAGGAAGTGGGAACTCTAATTAGAACTCCTGAGTACTATAGTTGGGGTGCTAACTTAACATACTCGATGATCACGGCGAAATCGAATTGTTTCGCGAAAGGCTATACACAATCATTGGATGAATTTACACGTCGATTTATCGGCTCACGCGTTTTCTCTCCGTGTTCTACAATCTGTAAGAACCTAGTATACTTAATTTTTAAAACAACCGCGCGATATACATATATAATATTTTAGAAATGCTAATAAATATATATATATGCTTTAAAATTTTCTTACAAAAATTTAAATTCCTGCAAAAATCTTATACCTTGTTTTATATTATCTTCTCACATCTCCTCCTATTTCTATCGACTCTTGTCGTGTGCATTCATCACGCACGATTCGCATAATGATCCAATAGAATTTTGCCTAAAGCACAAACTAAATTCTTTTTCTCCTTTTCTTTCTTTCATTTTTCCTGCCATGTGCTACATCATTCGTTTTGACGTTACATTCGGCCGCGCGTACTGGTGTAAAATTCACGTATATAAAAAATTCGGCTGTCCAATGTGTAGTATTTTCGTTCGAGGTCGCTGAATGACTCAAAACAAATTCAAGTACGCCATACGACGCAGCGGTACACTTGTAGATAAAAACGCTTTGTCGAAGTCCGTGCTTTTAATTATGCTGTAAAAAAATACGCCGCGAGTTCCTGCCCTAAGTTTTGACAACCGTCTCACTTATGTAACTTGTATTATGTATTATATTACGTCTTAATGAAACGAGACCGCGATGCGATATTTCTGTAGCATCGCGACTACGAAGCAGATTCATCGATCAACCGTGCAGTCATTAAGCGAGAATTTTCGAACGATAGTCTAAATTATTGTACGATGATACGTGAGGGAACATTCGCGATATTACGATATATATACATCAACGCGTGCGATAAAAGATTGCCTGTTTTATGGCCAGATCGATACTCGGCGTTCCGACGACTCATCGTGTGTCGCACGATACGTTTTATCACCGCACGGATACAAGGCAGCATTTCCCAATATAAAAACGTAATAATAACAGATACTTTTTATGTGTAATTACTGATACGAGTCAACGTGCGATTTGTGACTGTAGAAAAATTTTATAAGTTATTGTTTAAAGAGAGAGATAAGTAGATGTAAGTATATTGAATATCACAGACATGTATTGCTTCGTTGAAAACTGACGTATCTTAAAATTAATATATTTAACTTTTTAGTAGAGTATTAAAAAAAATTTAACTCGGTTTTTATTAAAATTTTAACATTTTAATTGAGATAATAAATATGCATATGTCACTTTCCTTCTATGTTGTATTTTTAATTATAATGTAAATTTTTTCTCTAAATTTCTTGGAGTTGAATTTCACTTCAAAAGAGTTAAAGTACTGTTACTACTGAAAAAGAGAGAAAAATTTGCACTCTTACACAAGAGTAGAAAATTTTCACTGTTTGTTTTTTTGAGTGAGATTCATTCTAAAGAAGAAAAATCTTACTTTTTGGAATAAATCTTATTTCAAAAATGTTAAAACTTTTTCTAAAAAGGAGTGAAAATCTACCGTTTTTATTCAAGAGTGCAAATCATTTTTTTTTTGTTCAATAGTAGCAATATTTTAGTTCTTTTGGAGTGAAATTTCATTCCAAGAAATTTAAATAGTTAGAAACTTTATTATGAGTTTTCAAAATTCGAACATTGTAACCCTATACATATAGGGTGAATCATCCCTTAGTTACATTGTTTATCCTTTAATTATATAATTTAATATTTTTTAGGACCTGAATAAACAGTGTTTTCAGATGAATTTTTGATCGCTGAAAACGAATCCAACCGCGGAATTAGCCTAACACATCAGGTTTTCAAGAAAATTGAGGTTAAACGTATCAAAACCTTAATTTTTTCGGAAACCTAATGTGTTGGACCAATTCCGTAGCCGATTTTGTTTTGAGTGATCAAGAATTCATCGGAAAATACTTTATTTGATTAAGGTCCCAAAAAAGATCCATTTTTGTATAATAGTGTTATCAAAATTGTAACACCTTCTACATAAACACACTCGTTTAAAAGTTACAAATGTGTTGTTCTTCGACAAAAATTAGTCTTTAGAATCAGTTTTTTTTCATTATATCTCAAAAACACTAATTTTATATTCGTGTCATCTTCCTACCAACGGAGTGATGTTGATGATAATTTCAGCGAAATATATTTATATTAAAAATATAAACTGTTTATGCACCGCACGAAGTAACCGAGCAAACTCAGCTCTTTCACGGAACGAGAATGCATGATGCATCGTTCATCATCCACACCTCTGAAGGATGTACGCGGACCGTAAGATGTATTTCAAGCATAAACCTGCCTGGCGCACAAGCACGTCGGTACAATGAAGGCTCTCTTTGTCGGAGCAAATCCGTCACTCTTCAGTGGAAGCTAAACCGAGGGATCTCCCTTTTTCGTAACCGCGTTTCTCGTTACGGCAAACATGCAATTCCTTCACTACGGAGAAATAAATAACGACATTGTCGAGTGCGCCTTCGTGTACGAAAAGTGTAAATCGTTGACATCGCAAAAATAGACAATGAAGACGATCCGTAACGATTCGTTTATTATCAAATTAATTACATAATGCGCGTTCAATTTTATGAGCTACAGCTCGCCAACTCACCGATCGACGATCTCTGGAATTATCGCCGATATATCATGAATATGTATCATCATTTCTTTCTGAGAAGGCTCTTCTAGGAGTTTCGTGTAAATTGTAAGAACCGGCGTCGCGCGCGCGTAATACGGACTTTAGACGGACCGCGCAGTGTATTCCCAACGTTTCTCGCTGGCTCGACCGAACGACTTCTCCGACGCGCTTCCGCACGCGCGAGGAACCGCAGACACTCTCGTGCTTCCTCGCAAGTGCTCGGGCTCACGGCCAGACGGACACGCGCCGCGCTCTTTCGCCCTCCTCCTCCTCCTCCTCCTCCCTCTGCCTGCACACACCGTTCTCGCTCCCTCTCGCCCTCTTCCCCCGTCGTGCGCTCACGCCGCACGTGAGTACGCACGCGAAGACTTCTTCGTCCGTTCCCCGCGCGTTCATTCACAGTTTACAGTCAGTCAGTCACCAGCACACCTCCACCGATCAGCTGATCCTGCCGCCGCCGTCACCACCGCCGCCGCCGCCGCCGCCACCATCACCACCACCACCACTACCGCCACCGCCACCGCCACCACCGGCCGTCGCCGCCGTCGCCACCGCCACAGATGATGACGACGACCACGTCGGCAACGGCGGCAGACTGCGCGTCGCCAACCCCTCCGCCCTCCTTCCCTTCTAGATTTCGCGCCCCCTCCCACCCTATCCACTACTACTACCACCATCTCCTCCTCCTCTTCCTCCTCCTGCTGCTGCTGCTGCTGCTATTATACTACCGCTGCTACTACTGCTACTACCGCTGCTATTCCCTCGAACCCCCTTCCCTCCCCGTGTTCTGGTGTGGACGATCAGCTGACTGGGAACTGTCAGTCGCCACCATCCGTGGGCCTGCGAACCCACGTGACACACGCTGCGGCTATTCCGTTGCGAGCAAGCACCGACTCCGTTCAGTTTCGCGGGACACAGCAGCCGTCAAAGACATAACGACAAATTGCGACGCACCGCGGATGTTTTGTGACTAATATAGGTGCCGTGCTTCTTGTATCCCCATCATTCTACTTCGAATTCTTGTCGCTGCGTTCGATTCGTATCGCAAAAGTACAATTATAAAATAAAACAGAACCAACGATATTTAAAGGTATATGAATCAGCGCTGAAGAGACAATTGGTTAATAAATTCTTTTGTGAAGCACTTGTCATTGTTCGTGTAGTAGTTTTTAGGGATAGCAAACCTATATAGTCGCGAAACTTCGTAAAGTTAACTTCCGTTTTTGTTTTAACCTTCCATATAGTAATTGAGCACATATGCTAGCGCATGAGCATTTGTTTACTTTTACGGAGGTCTGTCGGTTTCGATAAGTTACTTTTATGGAGGTTCGGCTGTATAGCTAAATTTATATATTTTTATATAATCTTATCGGGTGAGAGATCTATGTTAAATGTACATATTGGACATTCACGTTAATAAACGTGCGTGCGCTTCCAAAGTGAATTTGTAATTAACAATTATTACGGTATCACTTTGATTTTGTTAAAGGAGAATCCACTTACATCACTAGTAGTAATCCAGTTTCGTGTAATGAAACACTGCTATTGGAAAAAGATGAATTCTCGAGTTACGTGCTTCAGCTGGCCTTCTCAAATGAGTATTACGAGTGTAGTACTGGTAATTACGACATCTCGTTAAACGCTTTTAAATTGGTCTTGTTTCTTTATGTCCTCGCGAGAGGTAATGACAATAGGAAGTTTTTGCAATATCGTTTATCCAGATACAGTGAACGCTAAAGTCACGTTATCTTTTTTTTCATAACTATTTAAGAAAAGGATAACATGACTTTAGCGTTTACCGTGTCTGAATAAACGGCATTGCAAAAATTCTCTATTAACAATTTATAATTGCATTTTTCTCGAAGTAACAGCGTTATCTATCGGCATATATTAGATTAACAAATTCTTATCAGATTATGTAATGAAGATTGAGATTGAAGATAGAAAGAGTGAAATTTGACTAATGAAAACAATAGGAGCTAAAATTTCTTTGTCCTCATTGGTCAAATTTCAATCTTCAATCTTCAATGAATAGTCTGATTCTGGTCTTATAATATTTAATAATATTATGTGTATACCTATACCAGGTATTAATTTTGATAGAAGTCAGATATCCTAATCTGCAAGATTATATCGAGCAATCAAAAGTCTTAGTTTGGCATTCAATTGCAATAATCAGTTTTTTGCTTTCATCGATATCTAATATGATATAATCAACTACGAACAACAAGCTTATTATAAAAAAAGTGCATGCATAATAACCGCGGATAGCGATTTTCTTGGCAATATATTATAATTGTTAATCTTTGAGAAAAATTAACATCTCACTTATATAATATTAATCTGAACAGAAATTTTGCTCAGTCTCTGATAGGGATTCACTTGTAAGCATGCCCGTACGCCAGGGGCTCATCAGGTAGCTGTAGTTAGGTCTTGGCCGTAAATGTAAGGTAGAAAATTAAAGCCTGATTATGTTTTTCTTATCAGGACCTAACGATTGCTCTTTATTGCGCTTAAAAATATAATATAATGTAAAAAAAAAAATTAATAAAAACCGCTACTAAGATGATCCACGAACGCTGAGTATTCATGAATGTATAGCTGTGACATATCTGGTCAATATAGTCCTGTTAGACTTATTTGTGCAATTTAACTGAACAGTCAGTCAGTTATTATTTACTATCTAATATTACTAATTTTTCTTGATATACAAAAGTAAAGTTAATCAGATAATTATTCCATTTAATAATCTCAGTTCGAATAATCATAATTATATTTAGTAAATGCGTTTTTGTACGTTTTTCAATGAATCTGGCAGAAAAAAACGTTGCTCTACCCTGAGAAGAGAGATATTAAACTTAAATTAAAGTTAATGACTTTATAGGTTAAGAAATATGCCATGTGTGTAAGGCGTACTCAACCGCTTCCCGACTAGATCCAAGCAGGAAATTCCCGAAAACTATAGAATGTCCTATCACTTCTTGGTCGTAGCCTGACTATGCTCGTACAAATTTCTGCTCGGGATCAATATAATTGATACAGTTCTTCTCTAAAAGAATTCTAAAATTCTTAATGTGATCTTGTGAGCAAATCTCTTTTTCCTCTTAAGATTTTTAGATAAATGGTGTTTTTACAGCTCTGTGAAAGATTATTATCAGAATTCGAAACGATTCCACTGAAAAACGTTTTTGAAGTTTTCGCGGATATTTTTTTTAAAGATATCGAAAGGTTATCGCTGCGTTTTTATTCATTCATTGCTAATGCCAACGTTTCGTCAACTTGTTATTTACTTTGTTATTCACTTCATCAGGGCGAGGGGTATACTGATACTGGAAGTAAAAATATTACTAGTGTAACGAAAATATGAAGCAGTTACTGTATCTTGTATTACGTATTTTTTATGTAGTTATCAGGACTTTTTTCAAAACAAGTCAGGAATATTAGTAACAGAATTGGAGATTATGCGTCAAAACTTTTCAAATTACGAAAGCAAGATGGTATTTTTAGCACAAGTTAATTAGTATTATCACCGTCACTTAAAGCAACGCTACTGTTCAGAATTCTAATTGCACTCGCCTTACAATCATGCGATCTATAAGATAAGGAGCGATGTTTGCGTCGCGTCGTGTTTATGCATAAGCGATCGTCCGTCGCAAGGCGACGTGGTACACGAAGTGAGCCACATATAAATTTTGTTGCCAAGCGAGGATTTCCAAAATAAGAGAGATTTTACTTTGCCGTGACAAATTGCTTAAACAAGTTTGAGTTTGGTGCAATGAGACACTTGATTCCCCTTGAAGTAGCTCATAACTTGAACTTAATCTTGCTTGACATTTTGTCGATTCCATGGATTAAATTTCTCACGAGATGATAGGAAGGAAGAAAAATAATAGAAAGATATAGTATGAAAGTATCTTACTAGAGTAGAAATCGGGCCAAGCGACCGACATGCAATCAGTGAAACATCATTCGTGCGAAATCGCATCCCCGAGGGTTAAAGTGACGGAAATCGGCCGTTACAATTGGTAACCTGGTATCTTGGATCCTACTGCCTAGATGCGCGCTAGAAGAAGAAGCGGAAGACGCGGGAGAGTCATAGGCGCAGCGCGTGTTGCGGCAGCGTGTTTGGCGTGAAGGAGTGGGGGGAGAGCAAGCGAGCGAGCGAGCCGCGAGAGAAGAGGGGGCAGGAGAGAGCCGGCGTGCAAGAGAGAGGGAAAGAGAGGGACCATGTCCTACCCCAACGACCACGTGGTGCCGAAGACATTTTCATCATGCAGTGTGCTTCGGTACCCACGTGGATACATCGTTCGACGCTCCCGAGGAACTGGTCCGCGGTGCGCGTGCGTCGCTTCGCGACCACGCCGTGCTGTTCGCATTGTTGCATCAAGGTCGAGCAAAGTCGCGCGATTACAACCTCGTGGTACCGATTTAATATTGCGCCTACTCGGTAAATCAACTTCAAGCAGGAAAGGACGCGCTGTCCTCCAGCGCGTGCATCTTCTTCTTGTGCACACATCGCGCGAAATCTGTTATTTTCACAAAAATTAATGTTCTATTCTTTAACCGTACCCTCTTGATTCTAATGAATTATCTAATATACGACCTGAAGAAGATACTTTAACATGTAAAGAAACATCGTATAACCATATCGTCCTGATAAAAAGTTTTTTATACATAATTATTGGAAATAATTAATCTAATTTTGTTGTTAAAATACTATATATTAATTAGCGTCACTTTCTAATGGTACTATTTCATTTGCGTGTTTTTGTCGTATAATACAATAAATATGTACAGAACAGAATGGTCCTTGGATCTCTCTATTCTGTAGCTGATCAATGGCTTGAAAAATTTGTCATACGACAAAAACACATACAAATGAATGAAAATAATACTCTAAAATGAGGAAAAAACCAAATCTTTTAGTGGCATAGTAGGTATACTCCGAATCTTTAGAATTTCCAGGAGACTCCAATTGCAGGATGCTTTCTTGTAAAACTCCTGGACGTTTTCTTCTTACGACTAGCGCGTCCGTCTCGTGACGAGACCGTATGTACTTACCTCTTAGCATATCCTTTTTTTTCAAGAGGCTATATATCCAGGTTATTATAGAAAAATTTATTCTTCATTATATTTCGTGCATCTATTTTTTCATAAATAAATGTGCTTCATTAAAAATTTTTTGTTTAGAGAAAATGTTACGGGGAATTATCAGTAAAACATTGTATTTTCGGAGTAAACTGTTGCAAGTACGTTGAATACGAATGATGTCTTTGACTGTAAGGTTGTTTATTTGACTTTTTAAATTAATATAATCATATAATGTACGCTATGTCTTTGTCTGCAAAAATTTTATCTCAATGATTTTGTAGAAATAAGTTTAATATCTCATCAATGCTACGTTATTGACATTTTGCATCCGCGTTCTTAAAATACTCGTCGCGCGGGTCGCGTGTCCTGTCTCTCGTCAACTATTATTACTCGGTTATCGAGCAACGCGCTCGACCGGACGTTTGCGGTCGTCCACGGTGCGGCGCCACGTTTCCGATTCATCGACAAGGGTCGCCGTCGCGGCGATGGCGACGACGCGGACGACGACCAGAATAAAGCGAAGACACGGGCGCCGATCCAGGGAGCACTGACCTAGTATGCTTGGTCGTCGCTGAATTTACGAATCACGACTCCCGCGCCACCTCCAACCCCTTTCCTTCTCTTCCTCCTCCTCTTGTGTCGTCGCTGTTACAGCTTAGAGCGCACTTTGAGAGCGCAGGACTGCCGCCGATGATTCTACATCGCATGACCACGTGTCGTGTCTGTAGAATCACGTGCCAAGTCCGTGCGCGCGAACGTTGCTTCCGGAATCTTGTATATTGCCGAGACGGACAAACTTAGGTGTTTATTTGTACCAATATCGGCGTAATTTACTTTTATTTTTTTCAAGTTCTATGAATTAGAAAAAATAAAGAGTAAATTAAATCGAGATTAAAATTAATCTGCATTCTCACAGAAATGGATTTTCGTTTTTTCTTCCGTTAACATTTATAAAACGTTCGACGTACTTTATACCATTTTGTTATAAATATGCATCATTTTGTTACATTGATTCTTTGTATATTTTCTTTTATGTCATACATGTAATTCCTGTCATACATAATTTTTTGTTTAATTTCTTTCGAATAGTGAATGATAATCTTGTACCAGATTTATTTCTAAAAAATTACTTATCAATTAATCGCTCATGACCGTTTATTAGGTACACTCTTTATCATATGTATTCAGAATAAATGAGATCATTATGGATCCATGCCACTAATTAAGAGTGAAGACATCTTGACGTACTTATATATTTATGCTAAATATATGGGGTCAATAAGAGGGAGCTCAACCTTGCATCTGTCAAGGTCATGACTCTGACTGTCAAGGTTATGATTCTGATATATATACATATATATATTGACTTGCCGACATAGACTGTCTGTTAATTATTTATAAAATTTCCAATTTTTTTCTGAAATATTGCTGTAAATAGAGATCATTGAGGAACAAGATCATCAACTATAACCTTGAGATGATAAAAGTAAACGTTGATCTTCTTAAATTATTCGTAATTGTAAGTGCCTTAAAATAATGGACGAGGTGTCGAAGTAATACAAATAACGTACGCGAGTTTTGTATATGTTATTTATAAACAGTTTTATATAAACGCAATTCATTTTACAAATTTTAGAACGATGTGTAAATATTCCATATCCATAAATAATCTTTACACATGTTTTTTTTATTAATTACAGGTTAATACTAGAAATGAATGGGCATCATTGTGTGAACAGTTTCACCTGCCCGGCGGTTGCATCAATAGCGGAGTCGGCCTTAAACAAATTTATCTTCGGTAAGTTTTTTCTTGTAAATCTGATATGACAAAATTTAATAAATATACTCTCTTAGTAAGAAGCTCTGGAGCTGACACCAAAATCTGTTACACAGTTACTGACATTGACGTCTGTGAGATCCATAATGTACCTAATTTGACACTAATTAATTTTAAAGAATTAAAACGATTTGTATAAAAGAGAACATATACTAAATTTATTTTAATAATAATAATAAATTTGCAAATAAAATATATAATTGAGAGATCGAATAAACCCACGTCAATGTTTAGAAGAGCATCTTCTCTGAAATTTTTTCTCTCACTGAGTTTATTCATTTATTTGTTGGTGCATGCACCTTGCGAGATTTCCTTAAAAGATGCGGTCCAATTGAATTTCGATCGTCACAAAGGACCACCTTTACCGTTACCGACGGCGATCTAATGAACGCGGCATGGAGTGTCACCGTCCCGCTTGCTACAATGTTCCATTGCGTCTGACAGTCCGCGAGCGTCTGCAAGAGGCAGGGAGTAGCAGCATTTTGCCGTACGGCCAACATCGCGCGTATCGGCATTGGTCCCTACGCCCCACCACCATTTTCCGTATCGCGTACTACGTACGTTCGTTCATTCATGCCTCGGCCTCGCTGACGAGAGCCACCACGTGGTTCCTGAGTCTCGTTTTCCTCTCTCTCCCGCCCTTGCCATCCTCTCCCCCCCTCTTTCTCTCCTCGCGCGTGCTCCCGTTCTCTCTTCCTCGAGAGAGGCGAGCCCTGCAATCTTGTTAGCGGCACGCGTTAACTGACAAGCGCGGACCCGCCACCGAGTCGCCGGCTCCTTACTGGCATGCTATTTGTGCTCAATTTTTCGTACCCAACTTGCAAATGGGACGCGGAGGTTTTCGCTTTTATGCACGTGGATTGCGGTTCGTACACTCCTAATCGGTACAGTTTCATCGATTTAACCCTTTCGCTTCTATCGGCCGCTACTATACTAAGCTGTCTTCCACAGAGATCTATCTCTATAATTTGTATACAGACCTCTACAATAACTATAGAGGTTAGTGTGTATGAAAAGTCACTGTAGTGCACAGCCGATATAAATAAAATATAATGTGGAAAACATAAAGGCATAAGGAAAAGGCACCACACGTAAATCACAAACAGGATGGTTAGATTTGAAAAGTAACAGTCTTTTTTCCGCGATCAAAGAATACAAATATACGTGTTGTCAAGTTTAATGCTCGGTACGCACTCTCTTTGTCGAAACATCTAGGCCCTATTCGCGGGGCCTCGTTCTTATTGGGCGGTGTGATCACGTGATTTCGTCACGTCACACAGTCCTCGCTTTTGTTCCTATGTTTACGGAAATTCGACTACAATAATAATTGTCATATATTTTTAATAAAATATCAAACATTCAAGTATAAGCAGCATAATTACATCGAATAGTTGTATCGAAGTAATGTAAATTGTGATGAAATTTAATTATTGTTGTGAGCGATCCTTTGTTTCGACATATCTTCTTTGTATTGTGTAAAAGATTTCAAATCTATAAATCTGATGTGATTCGTAAAACAAGTACAAAAAAGGCATTTAAATTTGTATTAGCTGAAGATGACTCCAAAGAAAGTAGAAACGTTCTAAATTTTGTTATTTTAATGGAATAAAGGAGTAATTTGAATAAATTTACTTCTTATTACTGTGTGTACTAACAACAACGCTGCACTTTCATTCGCCCTTAATTACTGGATTTCATGATAAGTAAAGACTATGTTGTAAGTACAGTCTTATGCTCATTTCCAACACCAACGTAAATTAACCTCAATCTCAGTTTAACTTCCTTTTCATCTTTTTCTAGTTTTAAAAACTAGGGAAAGATGAAGAGTAAATTGAGAACCGAGATTAAAGTTAATCTACATTGGTGGAAATGGGTATTAAAAAGTCATAAATTAATTAAAGAACTGTTTTAGCGTTTTAAAGGGGGTTTCTATACCTTGACCGAAAAATACATCATTTTTAATAATTTTTTACACAAAAACTATTCAACAAATTATAAAATTTTACACAAAAACGGAAAAAAAAAATTCCAATTAATTTAAAAATGATGGCTTTACAACAAATAAAGGTACGATTTTTTTTAATAAGAAATGAACCTCTTTTTAAACCAAATGAGACAATACCATAGCGGTCTAAGCTGGATCACGGGTGCTTCTAAATAATTATGTGTGTATTTTACATACTACGAATGTAATTCTTCGATTGCACGCCGAAATTTTTTCAGACTTGAAACACGCAACACTAATAAACTACCGCAGTAATATCACGAATTAAATTGACTAACAATTTAACAATTATTATTGATGCTGTTTACACATCTTATATCGATCTTACTAATGTTGAATAAGTTATTAAAAACTGTAAATAATTAATTTTTCACAAAAATAATACCTCGGCTGGGAGTCGAACCCAGATCTCTGGCAATCCGTACGAGTCCTCAGCCTTTAGACTACCGAGGCTTGAATCTTTTTTGTTTATTAAAACTATTGAAGATTTTGTTTTCTCTGTAGTTTATTTGGTGAAAAGTACTTTTTTACGTATGCCTGTACCTAAAATTAAAAACCGATAGCTTTATTAGTTTTCGAGATGGAAGTTCTGTCATTTCGTAAAATAATTCCGGCTATTCTTTCTTTTCTTTTCCTTTTTTTTTTTTGTTGAGAAAAATGGTTTTAAAGTTTTAATTTATAGATAACCGAACATATCAAATAGGAATTTTTATACTCACTAATTAGTTATTCCAAGCATAAAGTAAGCTCTCTTCTTTTTTAAAAAAACTCATTTTAGATTGCTCTTCTGTTTTTGTGAACCATTTTTGCCTTCTTGAAAGATTCTGAATGACGTCGGTTAGCTTATCGTATTCACTAACGCATTGTCTCTGTTGTCAGCCATCATTTTAGCCTAACAATGAAAGCGAATTTTAATTCTCATAATCTCCATTATTGTTAAGAAAGGAATGTAGCCTTCTTTGAAGAGATAAGTAGCTATAGAAGCTGCAATTTCGATATTATCCATACTTCTCGCTTTTATATTGTACATAGTAAAAGTTGGAGATGCACCGGATCGTAAAATTACCGGATACCGGATATTGGATGTCCGAAAAGAATGTGATGCCGGATATTCGATCAGGCCGGTAGGACAATTATTTGGCGAGATATCGAATATTTTACCGGATATCCGGTACAAATTCCTCAAAATTGTAAAAAAAAGTAAGGAAAAATAGCGGTAATATTTTTTTATCTTCCCAACGGGAAAAGAAAAAGAAAAAAAGATGAATTGTACAAGAAATTCAGATGAAAGGAATAAAAATGCTGCAGCAATGATGCAAACTTGCGATATAAAATTTTAGTCGGATATATTACCGGGTATTAATATTTGGCTATCCGTTCGGTTAGTAAAAAAACTGAATATAGAATACTTTTTGGATATCCGGTGCATCCTTAGTAAAAACAGTTGAAAATATTTGCATCCAGGTTAATATAAGAACGTACTGGCAATCAGACTAAATATGCTTCTAACCATGCATTCCATCACTTATCTATTCTCTTTTGTTTATTCTACATCTCATAATCAGTCATACGTGACGCCGCGGCGCGGGGCCGTGTGTGATCCAATTTCTATTTGTGCGCCCTACTCTTGAAATGCTCTACAGATTTCATTTGCGAATTCCAGCTTAAAATTTTACGAATGTGTGTATTCTTAATACTTAAAATTTTCAGAAAATGTTATTAACAAAAATCAGTTTTTTTTTTTTATTTAATAAGAAAATCTTAAGACGTTATTTAAGATGGTTTTATAATAAGAATAGACTATAAGAGAATATAAGATACATATATCAGTTTTAAAATAAACAGTGACAATGGATAAAATGGTATAAAGTTTTAAATATTTAAAACTTTTAATGATATGTACAAGAATTTAAATAAATTTCTTATTTATAAAAATCTAATAATAAATTTATTTAGAATATCATACATATCATTAATAGCTTAATATTTGAAATACTTTATTACTTTATTCAACAATTGGTTCACGCGCGTCCACTAAGTAATATATTTACCTTACTAGCCGTAGGCTTTATCTGTAGTAAAATATATTATAGATATACTCTTGACTCATTTTATACAACGTTAAACTATGTCGTCGTGGTGAAAGAATTAAATGGTTTATACAATAATAAGTATTTCCTTGTAGACTTGTCCTTATTAATTTTTATTAAAAGTTCTTAATATATATATTTTTTCCAGTGACAACATCACTTTCATCATCTTACGAACTGTGATATTTAAACCGATAAAAGGGCAAAGAACGACTTTTGAAACACCGAAATGTTTCCAGAACTCTCTACTCTATACTTAATGACACTTAAAATATTTATCTATCCTGATATTCTTGCATCTAATTGTGAGCATATTAATATTTGTTATTATTGCTGTTTGTATTTCATACCACACGATAGAGTACTTGATGTGCTTGATGACTCTTGCGTCATCAGATTAAGCCGGATTAAGCAATCGCTGCTCTTTTCGATCTGAATTACAGAAACAATAAAGATTCGTTTATTCAACCAAGATCGGTGTTCTTTGTTCGATCTACATTAGAATTATCAAACAACAAGGGATTACTCTTTCGAGAGAAATATCATAATATCTCTAGGCTACTATTTCGCGCTAGTAGTCCACAATCGTCATATACGCGGCGAGTAGCAGCAGCAGTAGTAGCACGCTGCTGCAGTAGTCGGAGTAGTGTTCAATAGTCCGTATTCGCCAACGGCCAATTAGGCTCTGGACTGGTTGGTCTTCTCCACCGTCTGCACCTTCCGCACTGTACTTTGATTGCATGAATGGATCCGTTGCATCTACCCCCACTACTTTCTTTTACCACCCACGACTCAATGTCCTCTGTTCTCCTCTCTCTCGATGCCTTATGATTCCCCTCTTCTCTTTTTCTTCTCTTTCTCTCACGCTGTCTCCTGCGTTTACCCTGTTCACGCGAGTTCATCGTACTTCCGACGACCTGCGGGCGATCGGTCGGTTTGTCTATCTGTCGGTCGTCTTGAAAAGTTTCTTTCATCAGCATTCGTTATCGACTACTGTGCCGAGTTATGTAATCTCTAGATAGAATTCCGTATCACGTGCTGATAACCGTCGCACGTCAACCGGTTCTCCTGTAGTGCCAATCGATTCCAATGGGTCGAAAGAAGTTTCAGCCAACCTGTTTATCCTTTAAAACTATATACATAATTGTATTAAAAAACCCGCTGGTTTTTGAATATGTAATTGTTTGATTTATTATTTGTAACATAATTTTCCGACGGTATAAATTAGAAGAAGTAATCGACGAACATCTTGTTCTCGTTCAAATCGTCTTTCAATTTCTGAAATTCTTTTAAGAGTTAACATTCTCAGAAACTTATGTTACATCCGGATGTAGAGCGTCTCGCCGTAGCTATTCTTTTCTACCCAGATGTTCCATACCAACCTTTATTAAATTCATATAAATCCTGCACTCTGCAAATCAATATGAAGATCGCTTGTACGATATTTTTAAAGACACGTTAACGGCTGTCGGTCGCCCCTGCAAGGTGTCTTTCCGAGTACACTGTACTCATTGCACTCCGAAACGGCCCTGAACGTTCTTTAATCCTCCGGAACTAATTGTGGATCTATTGGATTCATTCAATTATATCCTTCCAGAGCCAACGGTGAATCTATAGACTTTATTCAATTATTTTCTTTCTTCAGGTTACATCTGAAAGTTTGAATTATTGTTGTTAAAATAAACTTAATATTTATTCTCTTTTATATGAGTTGTATAATTTTGGTTTCTTGAAGTTAATTAGTTTCTTTTAATATTATACAAATTAAATTTATAGATCCAGCATCAGTAACTGTGCAACAGATATATTGACTGAAGCCTTTGAATGATTATATGTAAAAAAAGAAAGTTGAGAGAAAGAGAGAGAGAGATATCATGTATGTATCAATTATTTAACGAAAAGGTGCATGGATTCGGGCAAAATGCAATTTCATATTTTTTTTTGCATACGAAATATTAAAGAATCTTGATACTGTGCTTTCCAGATATCTCGATAGATACGAGAAAGTCCACTTCCTAGGTGAAGATGGTCAACAAGCTGATGACGATGATGAGGATTCCAGGCATCGGAAATGGTCGGCAAGAGCACTGCACTCCGTTCCTCTTACTTATAATCATCATCAGCACAACATCGCAGGTAAGTTGTGATTAACATGTGCTAAACATCTTCGATACAACTTTTAAAAATTTGATGTCGAAGAGTCCCCTTAATGCGTCATACTGTATATATAATATCTGAATATATCGTCCTTTTATTACGTTTGTTTTTTGAGAAATATACAAATTTTTTCGCCGAATGCGTCGGTAGTTTCGATAAATCGTTTTTGCCAATTTATGCCGGCATGCACGTCTCGATACATTTCGCGAACATGTACGCACAGCCGGGTATGTACCAATGCATTTTCCATTGTTTTCCTCTTTGTCGCTCTTTTATCGTCGCGTCGCGCAACATTCTTTCTCTCTCTACCTTTTTCTCTGTTTGTACGTACGTGTGAGTCACGGTTCAATAATTCGCTACGTTAGCAATTTCCGGCTGTCAGAATTTTTCGCCCGCTCGTTCTGCATCATCCCTACAGCTCTGCGTAAAAAATATCGCACATTTCGGTCCCTCGACAGGTCCTTCCGCAATTTTTCCTCTCAAGCCCATTTTCATTTATCACGAAAAATGTTTGAATTTTACACAATCGTATTTATTTGCAAATGTACTGTAAACGAGAGAGGTTATTTGACAACGCGATAAGTTAAGACAGCGGCTCGCTCTACTAATAATAATATACTTGAATAAATTGCCGACGTCGATATGAGTATCGGTCGGCTAGAGACTATATATATTTTCTGATTTAAATATTTACAGAGATATCACCGGAATTGCCGATCATAAAGCTTTGCATGTAGGAATTAATTAAATTGAAGTGTCTTTCCTTTCTATCGCGCTTTGCAGTAAGTCTTCGCAGGAGACGCGCACTATACATACATACGTGCTGCGCGGCCAAGGCGGCAACGGGTTATTGACGTGCTGCCGCTCGGAGAGCAGCAGCGGTGGCGGGCTATCGAGCCAGAGAGGGATATAGAGAGATAGATAGCGGAGCAGAGAGGGCGCGCGCGCGCGCGCGCGAGTTCGCGGCCCGGCTGGGTGCCGCGAATGCATTCGTGCACACCAAGGGTTCGAGGAGGGGTCGCGCGAGCTGCGTGTGCAAGATAATTTAATGGGCTATAATAATGACAAACATTCATATAGGGTGTATCAAATATATTTGATAGTCTTGCGTTCTGTTGCCTCAATTTATTTTGAATCAATTTTCCTTTGGCAAATATATTAAAATTCTCTAATATTATATATGCATACAAACACGCACACACATGCGCGCGCATATACATACACAGGGTGTCTCAAAACTGACGATAAATATTTTAAAGACATATTCTTTGTAATTTAAGACGAAATGCCTAAAAGTGATTCTACACGATTAATAATACTGATCACTGATATTGAGTCAATAATACTGACAGTACGCATAATATTTTTAGTATTTTCACAACTTTACATGATCAGTATTATTGATAATATATTTCACTTTAATTTTACATATATTATTTATTGCACTATAACATGAATCCTTATAAAAACGATACTGATGCTTGAAAATCAAAATCCAGATACTGACAGTATTATATTGACCGTGTAAGTTCATCTTAATATGGAGATGCTAAAATTATAATAGTTTTCAAATGGAAAGAGTTTAAAAATTTTGAATGAAGGGCTAGAATTTCGCGCTGATCAGTGGTAAAGGTACTAAATTTTGTTATTTTCAAAAGCATGAAGTTTAAGGGAGTACCTTCACACTATTTTGCCATGTACACACACACACACCACATTACTGTAGGCAAAAAATTTGTAAACTTTTTAAAACGCTTTAAAAAGTTGATATTTAAATACTTATTCAAATATTCATACAGAAAGAATGATTTTGTTGAAATATCCAAAGAATTGGAATAATTTTGTTGGACAAACAAAATAATTATGTTGGAATTTTAAGTATAATACTGCAACAAATTTTGACATTTTAGCAATCATCTGAGCGTCCTACATAATTATTTTGATATTTCAACAAAATTATGTTTTTTTTAGATCTGTATCTAGCTAAATTTTTAAATATTTCAGCAAAACTGTCCTTTCTGCGCAATAACAGTTATTGAATTTAAAGAATTGTTGTTAAAAATACATTGTTTTGGATATTTGAGTAAATAATCCTAAAAATGTCAATTTTTTTTAAGTATTTCCAAATTTAGGCCTAGAATGTATATATATTTGTAAATTATTTGGATTACTAATTCATTTGGAGAGTTTATTTCGTTGTCTAAGATTCTCCGTCCAAGATGTACTTCGCGAGAAATTCCTCGCTTATATCTGGAGAGTTGAAATGTACATAATTTTATTTATTATAATTTCCTAAAAATCAATTTACAAAATCTGTATCTGTATGTGCCTTTATAACTTCATAAAAAAGGAGCCAAAAGATTTCGTGACACAATATTACTTCTAGGAGATAAAATATCAGTAAAAGTATGATCAGATCATAGTAATATTAGATAAAGTATGAAAACATCTACGGCGAATAAAGAGTATATTATATTATTTATTACAATATTTGTAATAGCGAAATTGCAAAATTTGCTTCTTTAACAGAGCCAGTAGCTTCGTAAAATACAAGCCAAAACAAGTATCATGGCAAAATATTTTTTCTACAAGACAAAATATGAAGCTTGATAGAATGTAGATGTAGCTGCACCTTCTGCGCCGTAAATAAAGTATAAATAAGTTAATTCGTCACTTCCATTGATTCTAAGATAGATATCAGCGCTTTGACCTTTCACACCGTAGATATGCCGATTCCAGATTGGCTTAAGAATTGTCGTCGGGAGGATGTATAGGGTTTTTCTAGGACATCCCGTATACATATATAGAGCAGAGCGCATATATGTCAGCCGCCACACCGCGCCGCGCCGGTGCGTTTCGCCCGTTGACTGGCGGAACGCGCGGGTCTATACTCGGCGCACATGCGCACCTCACCGTGAATAGCCTCGCTCGCGATGCCGCCCGCACAGAAGCTCTGCGGGGTAACCCGCCGGATGAACGGCGGGGAAGGTGGGACGTGAGATGACAGGGGGAAAGTGAGAATGTTATGAGCGCGCAGCGCCCGGGGGCTCGTCTGTATCAGGAAGGGGTGCGAAAATGACGCTTACCGATATCTAGTGTGTACGTAACGATTGTTAATTTGCTTGCCGGGGTCTTAGTTGCGCGCGATCGCGGTAGCTGCGGCAATGACGACAACGACCGCCTCGACTCCCCGCGAGCTCCCGCGTAAGTCGCAAGCGACCTCGGCGTCCTGTTATGCCCTGTCTTCCCCGCGCGATGCGAGCATCCTCGGAACTGGGGCAGTAAAGGTTCCCCGAACGGGAAGCTATTCCCGTTTCCCATTCCGATTCATTTTCCTCCTCACTCTCTCCCTCTCGTTCCCTCCATGCATCGATGCGGCCATCGTTCGTCTAATCATACGCGTTCACTCTGTCATTAGGCGAACGACACGTATAATATATACATTCTCTGTTATAACCTTTGGAACCGAAAAGACTTGATGCTCTTTTTGGCATATTGAGAGAAAAATTTACATATTTGTGACTATTGATATTTTATTATAATTTAGTTATTACTGCTCTATAATGTGTGCGTGCGTGCATGTGTACACATATATAGATAGAATGTCTCATTTTAATTACCCTAGGGAAATGTCTTGAAAAATACATAAAAGATACGAAAAAATGTTTCAAATGCAAGTGTAACGGTTTCAAAGGGAACGTATTTTTTGGTCGCTTTTTTTTCTTGGTGGAGTATTTATTATATATTTAAATGTTTTGTGAATCATTGAAATTTTGGAATATAAATTTTGAAATACAGTTTTAATTCGTTTTTTTTTATGTTTCCGTTCTCCTGCAGTCAAATAAAAAAAAATAACAATGAACATGTAGGAAATGAGCGATGACATTTTATATATAAGACTGTCCTAAATATAAGATCTGACTGAATGCCGATCATAATTATAATTATCGAGATATTTTTGTAGATATCATGATATTAGACACATCAATTAAAGAGATTTTCTAATGGAAAATGTGGAGCATTTCACACCCAGAGCTCCCAAAGGTGTTGAATTCTACACTCAGAATTCAGGGCCTTTATAAAAAAAAATGTTAATTTTTGACAAATTTTTTAAAATTTTGAGTGATTTTACAAAAAAAAGTGACTAGGTGTATACATAGAAATATATTTCGTGCATACAACAAAAGACAAAATATTTATGTTATTTTAAAATCCCCTCCCTCTCTTTGGACTCCAGGGAAGTCAAAAATTTCTGTCCCTGGCTTGATTAGTCATCGTGATGAAAGATGATACTTGACGATCAGTGCTTATTTCATAACATATTCTGAGTCAGCAATTTGCACTTTTTCGTTCTTAGGTCTATTTTTGGTTTACTTTTTATCCATTTGAAATTTACGGAACGTTGCATTTATCAATTTAACCATATTATCTTTGCCACTATCTGAGAAAAATGTAAGTGAGAATCAATATTGCTGTAAACACTTTGGTGCTGCCCGAGGAGATCTCGAATGACTACACATGGCGTCATGAAAGTTTGTTTTGTCTTTGCTACACCGTACGAACATGTTCATAGAATCGCGTGACATGGACGAGTTAAATCGCTTGACGAGTGATCACTCACGATGCGTGGCCATCACCGCGTGGTCTATATAATTCTTTTGACATGTATTTCTTTAACCTTAAAACGTTATTTTTATAAAATAGTATTGTGTTGATACATAAATTTTATATCTGAGGAAATAGGGTACTCTTAGTTAATATAACACAAGATTATTTTATACATTTTACATTTCTGATAATATTTATTTATAAATACAAATCACTTGATTATTAATGTAAAAAGAAGGAATAAACACACATATACACACTATTAAATTTAATTTTGAAATGATATGAAATAGTCCAATAGCACAGAACTATTTAAAAATTAAAATTACTTATCACTCTGTTATAAGACTGGATCATCAGAAGGTTTAAACTGATATATAATGGATTGAATATTTAAAAGCTTGCCCTCACTTTGATGGATAGCACTAAAGTGATGTTCAGTTTCTTCAGCTTGACAGATTTGACTGCTGATCATTGAATACTCAAAAAATGTTGAGAGAGAGAGAGAGAGAGAGAGAGGGCATTTTTTAAGCAAAAAATTTTACACGAAGCACATGTATATATGTATGTATATAAACCTTATATATATCTATAGGTATTTATAATACGTATTCGTATATCATCTATAAAAAAAGTGGATAAATGAGCTATGATCAAGAGTAAATTCTTCTATCGAAAATTTCACTATAATAATTTGAATAACCTCTTAAAATAAAAGGTTATGCAAGTTACTCGCGGTATACTCATCACTCATTTGTATGTAAGAAATAAGTTTGCGACCATGCCATGAGAAATATGTACTTCTCGTAAGAAGAAAACGACGTCCACAAGAGTTCTATAAGAAGGCGTATGCAAATCGCGTTGGTGAGTCTTCTGGAGATTCTAAAATTCTTTCAGAAAGCATGCTTTCTGGATCTCTGAAAGAATTGTTTTTTTGTTCAGAATTTTTTCGTGTGTTTTTAGAATATGATGCTAATTAATAGTATTCCATTATAGCAATAAAACTGAATTAATTGTTTATATATAATTATAATATGTATAAAAAATTTTTTGCTGGGACTATGCGCATATCATTCTAAGGCAGATTCTTCTAGCATTAAGAAGATTGTAATCTTAAATCTAGCACTTCTCGTGGTTATACAATATTTCTTTACATTTTATCTCGTATTTTACAGTTTTTTCTTGTGGCCGTATTAGAAAAAAAATCCGCAAAATCAAGAAGATATGGCTAAACAATAGAATCTTTTTTTATGAAGGTGTAACTTAGGGCTTAATGAGTTTGCTCGCTTGCACGTTAAACTTATAGCGTTTTCTCGGCTTAAATTAAATTTCCGTTTTCTTCATCTACAAAAGATTATTGTTCTCGGGTAAGAGGATGACAAAACAAGAAGAGTCGTGTTTTGTAAAATCTAGATTTAAATCTTAATTAACTACCAAGATTGACAGTCTCGTCACGTGTGTGCCATGAAGAAAAGTGTGTCGATGCCATGGATGATGAGAAAGAGGTTGGGATGAACGATGCGAGAACGAGACACCACGGAGTGTCACAATCAATAAGCGTTTGCGGGATAAGTGTTCCGTCGGTTCTTGATCGTCCCGGCATAATGTTGCGCTTGCGTGATGTTGGCCGCGATTTCAGCGAGATAGAGCCCATCCTCGCTGTGCTTTGTGTGCATACGTCGTCATGTATTAAATTAGGGATGGCTATTTAGAAAGGAAAAAAAAAACTTCGTAGCATTTTTTTTTCAAACAGTAAGCTTGTCGTCGACATTACAATCCGTAAACATTATCACGAAATTTCAGCCTCAAGGACTCTGAAACAAAAAAAAAACCTTTAGGTTGTTATATGGAAAACATTATTGCAACAATCTTTATTTATCCTAAAGTACACCATTTTCCAATTGAATATGATTAAATATGATTAAAAAACTCCAAACAATGAAAACAAATTTTTACAGAAAAAGAATTCTTAATATTGACAGATAAAGTCATCAAAAATACTAGAGAAAAAGTTTTTAAATAGAATACTACTAACATAAAGTGTTAAAAAACTTGAATGGAAAAATCTTGTTGTACATTAATTGGAATTAGATTCAACTAGAAAATCACAAACACTTATAGATAAATCTATCAAACATTCTGATCTAGATAATCAGAAAATTCATTAACCAGAATTTTCATTCATGTGATCCAATCGATTTGTCTCTTTCGTAACTAACACAGCACCTTTTCTTTTATTGTTGACAATATGTTTAAAAGTATTTATACATTTAATAATATCTTAATTAAATGTAAAATAAATGTATAAAAAAATTATTTCTTTTTTCTCACACAAATTTATTTATCTATCTTAAGAATCAACTAATTGAATGAATTAATCCTGTGAACAAACGATACAGAACGTCTATAGTGAGAACTTACGTAAAATGTTTTCATCAAGTACATACATATTAGATTAACTTTCAAAATCCCTTTACGTACAATAATATAAAGGAGAGTAAAATCTGATTCTTAAAAATTGACAATTTTTCAATGTTGTCGCTTCTTTTCACATTTTTTAGAATTCGATTTCACTCCAAAGATTTTAGAAAATATGTATAAATATAACAAATGATTAAAATAATCTCTGATTTCTAACAATAAATGAGTTCTTCACTTATTGTTAGACCTGTGGTCGCGGATTATGGGGATACGATTAATGTGATGACATGATCCGAGGGGTAGGCGGTCACCGCGTGCCAGCACGGTGCCATCGCTGCGCGCGCCTGCCTCGTTACGAGACGCTTGTTAGCGGACTGCGACGCCAATTAATGCGCGGAGGCCGTGGTTTCACCCCCGCGAGTATTCCGTTGTGCTCAAAACGAAAATTGTTCCGACTCACGCAGACATATTTGACGAACTTAATCTTAATTATATACTCACAGAAAACGGCTTGTGCTTCGTATACAAGAGCCATCTGTGTTTCTATCAAATGTCAAATTTTTCAAAGTGTCCTGAATTTTGAAATTGACAGATGCACGCAGCGTTGTGTGCGGTGATAATGTCTCGATTAACGCGCCTCTCGATGGGTTACAAGTGGGAATCGATCGGGGCCTCTACGCATTGCGCTTGTATCGCTTATTTATCGATGTTTAATCATAGAGCCGTTTGATACTGACGTAGGTGGAATTGGATTGATTGAAACGCTGGGAAACACAATATCATGCGATGACAGTGCGTCGGCCGCGTATTGCTTTTATCATAACGGTGGATTACAAATAGCTCCGTTAACATTTACTAAGCGCCGTCAATGCAAATCAACCGCATTTCACTCTACTACGGGGTAGACATACGTTTCAGCTTTTTTAATGTAAGACGTTAGTTTTTTTTTAAGTTATATTTGAATCATGATATTAAACATTAACAGAGAAAAACAATAAATATGAGAGTATAGCGTGAATGAAATAAAATATTATACACAATCATTTAATTGTAAGTAAAAATTATATATCACTTGATATACTACATTTCGACTCTTTTTGCAGTCATCCTCAGTTTACAATTGGTGATAATTAATATGTTATTAATATTAGTTTTTTTTTTAAGTATAAAATTAATCCGAAACGCGTATTACTTATTGTTTGCTTATTAAACATACTAAATTTTTATAAAGATATGCAATGGAAAAAAGAGCCAACAATTTGGAAAGTGTTTACGCTTAAGTGAGGGTATAATTAAAACGGGGAAAGAGACTTTTATCCGATAATGGTGAGAAAATTGCTATGAAATATTTATAAATTATTATTATAGAATATGTTAGACGGAGACGAAGAGCGGGGAGAAAAATATAATGCGTTTTCATGCGACGAAGAGCTCTCTTTTGTTCATCGCGCTTACGTAAAAGTAACACTCCCTTTATTACGCCATGGAAACAAGGTGTTCAACTTGAAATCGATACTCGCTACTTCGCAGCATCGTTGACGAGCCATGATTTTATTAACGAGCTTCTGGCTCCTTTGGAACCACTCTCCCTCCTTTCTCGCTGCCCTCACCCGCGAATCTCCTTTCATCGTGCTTACCGATTCCTGGTTTGTGTCCCCTCCGTTTCCGGTGAAACTCGACACTTCTCCTGGGACGCGATATTGATCGCGGTTTTGCGGCTGAAAAGATTACTACGATCCGCGATAACGTTGCGCCGTGTACACATAGTCCGTATATTCTGTTCGCGTTTAGAATTGTCGATATTTCTCGTTATAATTCTGCCCGAGCGAAGGAAAATAATTCGCTCCCCGTATCATTGTATGAGCATGCGTGATTAACATCTCAAAAAATCAATTATTATTATCATTTATTGAATAGGAGCAGTGGCGACTTAAATTAGGTTAAATTTGACACTAGATTTAATAGTGTTAAAAAAAATTCGATAATTTTTAAAGGAATATTTTTATCTTGAAAAATCAAGGTTAAAAATTACACGGGTTAACATATGACCTTTTTTGTATTAAAATGTGAATAGTCATTTTCGATGTATTATACTTTTTGCTTGCTGAACACGAATTCGTTACTTATTATAAATTTGATTATCCATTAAATTTTTGATGTATTTTTAAGAGAAGTGGCGTCAAGGATGCAAAACAATGATTTTGAAAATATTTAGGACAAACGTGCAGCAATTTTTTTTAATTTTTATTGATATCATGTGAAAAAAAATTGTCAACTTTTATCTTTTATATGATGGATTCAACAGTAAAAAATACATCAGAAATGATTATTCATACTCGTAAAATGATATTGGTGTGATGTCATTATCTAATTGTTAATTAATTTTTATATTAAATTCAAATTTTTTAAACAAACATATAGTTAGTGTATCATTAAAACTAAAGCTAAGATAAGCTTAAATTTCTATTGACATATTCGTCAGCACTACAAAATTAATAAGAATTACGGCTGTTTTGATGCATAATACAATTGTACAACTAGTGTAATTGATAATTTATTCCAATGAAGAGGAATTACTTAAGATAGGATATGGATGTAAGCTATAAATATTAAATAAAAGGATGGACATACGAGTAGTGCAAGATATTATCACTATGTTTATTCCTCGTCTTCATTTCGACGGTCAAAAAGTTACGAGAAGAATTTTGTTCATCAGTAAGAATTATGTAGAACATTGTTTTTGCGCTTGTAAGAAACTTTTGTAATTTAAAGAAAATCAGAATTAGATACTGGAATAGTTAATTCTATATTATTTTAATGCGATATATATATATATCTCCACGTCGGAACGTGCCATTCGTAGAAATCTAGCTTTGGTCGAGAGTACAACCTACTTGTGGTACATCGGAAATGGGAGTCAATCGTCTTATCGATTTGAATTAGACATTACACAGGTATAATTGATTATATTATGTAAGCTGCGTTCGGTTTGGGCAAGTAACGGATGTGATAAAAAGAGAATGAAGTTTACAGCGCGTAAACGCTCATATTGAACGCAACCATAACGTAAAACATTAATAGATGAGTAATTTCTGTTCTTTTCAATAGTTGTCTTCAGTCATTAAGCTTTGTCGTGTTCGGTGGTAATAAAATGACGAGATAATCATCATCGGGCAGAATAAATCGATCGTTGTATGTAAATCGGACGCTGGATTAGTTGGTTTTACTATTTCAGATATCGCGACCCCGAGATATCACTACTTTTCAAATAAGCGTTTCGCACGACAGTCGATAACCAATCTATCGACCCCGCCTTTCGCCTTTAATTATTATAGTGTATGTGTATAGCCTTTTGAAATAATTTATGTATCTCGGCCTGTGTACTTCAGAGATCGAACAAATGCTTTTTTTGTTCTGAATTGTCTATTGCTCCAACTGATTACACAACGTTTCTTATGATAATGTCTCAGTGTTAAAACCTTTTTAAATGAACGCGCATATTTAGTTTATATTATCTGAAATATATATATATTTTTATCATATTTTGTTAAACATTATATATATATATATATATATATGTATATATACACACTAAATCTGAATCAGTATATAATTACTGATGATATGAGTGCCAAGACTGCCAAGTATGCCACTGATAACTAATGGATTAAATGTCAGATTCTTAAGCTAGCTAATCTTTATTGTGTGATCTAACTAATCTTGCTTTAGTGCATAAATTTAATGAATATTAGAATTTTAAAATTAACGTACAAATATCAGTATTTTAAGTATATAATGTTCAAACTTTCTTTTTCAGTTAAACTTCATAGATTGTCCAGTGCCAAGTGTGTTACTGGGTAATCAGTGACTATCCACTGATTCAGATTTAAAGAATATATTTTATTACTTATATATATCGTGTACTTTTATTATATTTTATCATATATGTATATATGTTTACGACACACATATGTATCTATTATTTTTTTAAATATGAAATTTAAAAAAATATAATTATTTAAGAGATTATATAGGAAATTAATTCTATTTGAAACACACAATAATTTTGTTTGAATATTATCTATAAATCCAATTTTTTTAAATAATGAAACAACGTAAATAGAAAGAGAGAAAAACTTCTGAAGTTAACCTATTTTTTTTAAATCAATATAATTCGTGTATTCTGACTTAATATCCTTTCTTAAAGAGTTGTATATACTGTTGTTGCTATAAATGTAAGTTTATGTAATTAAAAATTTGGTGTCTTTTGAAAGTGATGGGTATAGCATTTCGAAGATTTTCTTGAAAAATATTAGAGCGCAAATTGATCTTAATGGAAATAAATAAGTTACGATTGATTTCTGCAATGGAAATGATAAGTATATGGCATTTCGCATCTTTGGAATTTTATTTCCTAAAGCTTTTAATTGATCTTTTTGAAATTTATTGGAAACTCCGAAATTCTTTAGAGTAGAGCCAGAACTTTGCTAATAATATTGTGAAAATAGATCGCCAATTTCATCTACTCATTCAACAATCCGATATAATATCGTTGTGATAGCTCCGTTTTCTTGTTGCATCAACCAGCCATGACCTGCCTCAATGCGCAGGTCGTCAAGCACTGTAGGATTGGATTGGCTGCGTGACAATTCCGACAGCGACGATTGTTAGAGATACGCTTGTTCTCACAACGCAGAAAAGTCTGCCCGCGGGGAAAAAGATATTCTAATCACTGCGCTTGGAACAGAAACATCGCGTTTCAACGTATAATCTCGCCGATAAGATACAACTGAGTCATTAACTGATTTTTTGTTAGTTTCAATAGAAGAAAAGAGAAAGAAAAAGCAAGGAGTACAAATGCGCTTAAAGAGTGTAACTCTATAACAACTCTGTTATCCTTGTTCTATTTTTTGCGCTGCACAAGTTTCTGTCTATAAAAATAGTTTTATTATTTTAGTTAAAATTTTGCTGCGTGTTTTTATATATTCTCTTAGGAATATTTTAAAAGTAACATTTTACAAAGGCGCGGTGTGACGTTTTCTTTATAAAGGAAAGTAGTTTTATTTTGTAGAATTGTGTTCTTTTAGTATTTGGGCGTATATATTCTACTTTTATGTATATTTATTAAATTATCTCCGTCAGATATATATTTGCAATGCATTGCCGAAAAGGAAATTTAAACAAATATCTATAAAGTAGATATATGTAGTTATATTTGAATCGTCCGATGTTAACGTTGACTTTATGAGACAATACGTGCATTGTGAAAGACGCGAATGATTTTATAATGATTTTAATTAGCAAGATAATAACTGTGTTTCAATTATTTCAATTGAAACCTTTGCGGCAAATTTATTGTATGCTGTACGAGTACACTTACTGTCGATCGGAAGGTTTTGCCATGGACATGACAACCTTCGCAATCATTCACCCAAAGTAAACCTGCGATGTCCATTAATATTAATGTAATCATAACGAGAATATAATTAATATAATACAGTATATTATTGAATATGTATCCCGATAATTTTCTTATATTCCGAAAATTATTATTGTATTCGTTGATACTTTTGATTATTTAAATTTTATTGCTGCGTTACATTGACTCTTATATCAATCTTATACATTCACGAATGTAATTTTCTAAGACGCATCGAACACGTTTTATTAAAAAAATTAATTATAAAAATTAATAGAAAAGAAATAAAGATTTTTTATTTAAAAATAAACAACAAGAACACAAGGGCGATATAAGAGTCAAAACTTTAAAATATAAAACGTATAATTAATAACTTCTTTCGATAATTAATTTAACACCCATAAACATTACTTAAAAACTACTTACATGTGCTTAAAGAATATAAAATATATATAAATAAGTTTCTCGTTAAGGAGTTTCGGCTCTTGGATTGAGCCCTCCTCAGACATATTAAACAACAGTGATTGAAGATCGCTCACACGTCTCCATATAGGAAATTGACATTGATTACAAACGATTGAAAAATCGTATGTACAACAATATCTCTGAAATGATGATAAAAAACTTTCTTTATAAATGTTAAAAACATGTCAAAATTCTAAAAGCAAACTCACCAAACGGCCATCAAGTGAAACAAATTGATTAACAATAATATTAGTTCGGTGTTAATTATAAAAATTTTCAGAGATGCTTTATCGAGAAAATTTATAAAGTATTGATATATTACATAATAATTGTTTTAAATCAATTTACCTTTTTAAAGAATTAAGACAGGTATTTCTTTTTTCTCTACCATATATGTAGAATCTTCTAGGAAGAGACTGACTTTATAAATAATATTTAAATAAGTAGAATTACATTTAGTAAAATTAATTTTTTCTGCACATATAAAATCTATTCTTTTGTCTTTGCTTTTAGAATCACTGCGTGATTATAATGGACTCTCGTCGGACCTTTACAAATCCTCGAATTATGACAAGCTGGCGTTGTCGCTCCTGTCGCCGCTGCCGAACGAGCAGGACTTCGCCATCAACGTTTGCACCCTTCTGTCGAATGAGGGTAAACACAACTTGCGGCTCGACAAGTATCCCCGTCTGGTGAACATCCTCCTGGCGCACGCCGGTGTCTTTGACTCGCCTGGCACACGGCAACTCTTTATCGAGGTGTACTCACGTATTCGTAACTATTCCATTAATTCCTTCTGGTCGGATGTGCTCGATTCCCAGGATGTGATAGATCTCACGGACGAGAGGACCTTCATGAAAAAGCCACTCACCAGTCTGTCGACGTTTTCTAAACGGAAGACTGTTGAGAAGGAGAATCAGAGCAAACAAGACGTTATTGCATTGACAACAGAGAACGAGGAACCGACGGTGCCGAATGATGTCGAAGTGGTAAGAAATCTTTTGCCTACACATGTGCACGCGCACGCGCGCATACGTACACACACACACACACTCACGTGCACACGTATAGTGATATGAATCGTCGAATTGACAATGCCATCGTGTATAATAGAAAGATTTAGTTTTATATCCTGGTTGGAGTATTATTTTTCAGAATAAATATTTTGCAACAGTTTAAGATGCATTATTATTATTAAATTAATTATCAATTTAATTTTTGTGATATTATTATTCCGATTTCAGTTCAGGACTGTATTTCAAGCTTGACAAATGTATATATATGTACATTGTGAATGTATATATACATATATAATCAGTGCGCAGTTTACATGAACTGGAATCAAGATCAAGACATTTACTTCGTTATTTACTATCTGGAAAAAAAAAACACTGGAAAACCTGGAATTTTCAAGGGATTTCTTTTCTACTTCTAAAAATTGGAAAGATTCATGGAATTTTATTGATATTCAGGAAAATTTTTTTATCTTTCTACTTTTAAATGTTATGTCTTTCTGAAAACATTATCATATTTCTTTGATCAATATTTTCTTGATAATGCAAAATGTCAACATTGATTAGCGATAAGTGTAGCGTACATTTATGTATATTTTCGCGAGTTTAAAAATCAAGATGACAGTAGAAAGAGTAGTAGAAAGGTAGTACACAGTAGAATAGAATAGTTTTTACTAATACTATATTGTATTGATAAGCCTCTCCTATAGATTTTATGGAAATAGAAAAGATTAGACATAGTTTGTGAAATCCTTATTTTCTATACAGAAAAGAGTGATATTAACAGCACTGGTTTAACTGAAAATAAACATATGTCAGTTCGATATTAATGAAACAAATATGGTATACTCTTTTTTAAATAAAATATTATTTAAATTATTTGTCATAGAATTAACAAGATTAGTTTCAATTAGATTGCTATCGGCCAAATTATACTGTTAATACAACATAATTTTTTTGTGCACTAATTTACAATATACAGTTGTTTTTGTGTTATTTTTAATGTTGCATTAAAAATTCTTTAATCTTACCTGGAATTTTAAATAAAAGTATCCTCTATGTTTAGGGAAATTTTTTACAAAATTTTAGTAAACAGTGTGAAAATCAAACTTAATTTAGAATCTCTTTGTTGTCTATGTTTTAGACGTAATATGAACTATAAAAAAACTTTATCGATTTCTTCTTTGTTTTCGAGGTCCTAAATATTGTTTGTTATGTGGTTTGCAGATACTTACAGATTGCCCACGGCTAGATTTACTTGTCTTGCACTCGGACGAGAATCTGAAAGATCAAAACCAGAATTCTATAAAGTTTGAGGAGGAAGACAAGGATCTGTTTTGCGTCGGTCGGACGTTAGGTACACAGGATCCGTACGGGCAACGCGTGCTGCAAATCGCCGCAATCCTACGGAATCTTAGCTTCACGCCAGAGAACGCGACAATATTAGGCAGGAACCGTTGTTTCCTGCGATTCGTGCTGCTGTGCGTGAGAGCGAGGTGGAGCAATCTGCATCAGCTTGGCTTTGACATACTAGGCAACATAGCGAACGAAGTTATTTTAAAGGAAGCCGGCGAGAGGATAACGAACGTTGTCCTAACGTGTGTGGCCAAGGGAATTGAGTCCCAGGACAGATTTATCGTTATATCTTGTCTGGAGGTACTCAACAAGATCAGTCAGCAAGACTGTAACGAAGAAATTGTCACGTTTGGTCTGGCAGACAATGTATATGAACTTATATGCAGGTGAGTGTATATTTTAAGTATACATATAATTTTTTCAGCTGGTTGTTTATTGCAGATATAAATTTTTAGAAATTTCTGTAAAAAAAAACTTTTGCGTTAAAAAGAAATGTTTTTGTTTTACTCTCAAATTCAATAAGAAAACTGTTGTATACAAATAATTGTAATATTTAATAATGCCCTGAAAACTTATACAATTACCTTTTATTAGTACTATTGATATTGGTTGCGAGTATTTTTAATGTTGCTGCGTCGAAGTTGCAAAGCATACGAGATTTCGTTGTGTTTACTTGCAGATTTCTAGCTCTAAGTGACATAGCCCTCTTAGTGTATACTTTGGAATGTCTGTACGCTTTAACGTCGTTGGGTGAGAGACCATGCACGAGCGTCGCGCGGGTCCGCGGTGCCATCGATACGTTGGTCGCCCTCGTCACTGTGGAGGCGCAGAGCTACGGCCCGAAGGCTTGTATTCTCATGCGAGTTGTTGAGACGGTGTCGACAGCAGCAACACAGCAGAACACCACAAGTCAAAGTTCTGTCCCCGCCTCTCCTGCCACACCAGTCACAACGACTGCATCCGCGTCCACTCCGTCTACGCCGGCAACGATTACCACGACACCAGCACCTGCCAGTCCAGCGTCTTCTCGACCTACGACTCCCGCCGCGACCTCGACCAAGTCGACAACGCAGAGTACGTAATCGAAATTTTTTCTTGTTGACAATAAAATCACATGTTTTTCTTTTTTCTAAATTTTTATTTCTTTTTCACTGTTTACAGAAGCGGTGGAGACAGCAAATGCGATTCAACAACAAAATGCGCATCAGCAGATTATTCAAGAGAACGAACAGTTCGCTCTAGGCTGGGTAAAAGCGACCTTTGAACTCACACCCGGTGCACGCATTGAACAGGAGGAATTATATAAAAAGTACCTAGGTTGCTGTACGAAGATCGGTAGACGAGGCGTGATAGCACCATTGCATTTTCCCAGATGCGTCAGGTGATTACTTCGAGACATAAATCATTATCACAATCCTTGTTGTCATGTTAATATATATCTATTTTAATAAACGCTGTACTGTCTGTACAGATCCGTTTTCGGCAATATCGTGGGGCCGAATCCGTTGAAGGGCGAAAATACCGGTACCCAGTATTACGAAGGCATCCGAGTACGGGCTACACCCGCGCCGATAACTTATCCGAGCCAAACCACTGCTGTCGCGACTAATACACTCCCGATTCCAGCGATCAACACTACTCCAGTAAAGGTGCTTCCCGTTCAACAGCGTACAGTCAAGAATATAAGTTCCGCACCCGATAGCACGGCCGCTCCCCAGGTCGATAGTCCCGCCGCGTCGTCCGGGACGCAAATGACCTCTACCCCCGCGTCTCCCATCCTCAAGGCCCAATTGTCCGCACCGCCGAAACCCCCGTCCAACAACACCTCGAGCCAGTCCCAAAATCCAGTGACCAAGGTTGATTCTAAAAGTCAGGTGGGTCCGAATCCTAGTTCTCTCTCTATACCATTCTCTGCCATTCTCGTTTATGACCTTGGTTTTCACTTTGGTTGTATTGTAGCTTCGTAATGCTATTCTTACTATTGGTTTTCCCTTTTAACACGAGCTAGAGATACTTCCTTATAACACAGAGGTGAGGGAGTTCTTTTTGCATGTCTCATGAATCTTCAACTTAGCGTTCTGTGATCGCTGAAAGAGTAAATGAGAGAGATGTAGATAAATAGAGAGTAATTATAAGAGCAATATTTGTTTCCTTCTTTTTGCGAAAAATTTTAGTTTATTTGCTAAATTATTTACTATTTTATAAAATTTTATGTAGGATGAATACTTCATATTTTCTATTCGCAATCATCGCTGCGGTTATGGAAAATATCGACCAGAATTATTTCCAAGGAATCAATGTATTGTCTGTGATTTACGCTTATCAAACGCTTCTTCCAACTGCGTAAACAGTAGCTACGCTATAATATACGAGATAGATCGCAGCATGTTGCTCATGTAAACGCTTGAACTATACTTTCCGATGCTGTAATTCGCTGTGGTGGTTGAAATTTGTATGTTGCCTCCTTGTCGATTAGGTATCAGTATCGCATCCGCATCTGAGTCAAGCGTTGCTAGCAAGCGGCTCCCAAACGCAACAGCAGCCGCAGCCACAGTCCCAGCCGTTACAGTGTGTCCAGGTAGTTGCTAAGGAAGATAATCGAAGTGGTACTACGTCGAGTTCCATAATAAAAAGCCTATTGGCTACTAAGGTAACAGTCAGCAGCGACTGCATGCCCAGTGCTGCTGCGACTTGTGTGTCTACCCCTACTGCCTGCGTAACAAACACTACTGCTAGCATCGCATCCAGCATCAGTGCCAACCAGCTAATAACCAGCAACCAGGTATCATTGTTGTATATTAACAAAAATAAGTAGTTCACTTTTTTGTGGTTTTTCTATTTTTGTCTGGAAAGTACTACAAATCAAGATCTTAAGAGTTTTATTTTTTCTTAATATTTTTATGATTAATTACACTATCCGAAGGATATATAATAAGAACGTATATTAAGTATACTTAAAATTAATTACATACGTAATACATAATATAATTTAAAATAAAAAGAAGCTGCTATATAAATTATCTTATGCGTATGAATTATAATTGTTTTATTATTAATACATACACAAGATAAACTTTAACTTTATTTGCTTATCTATTATAGAATCTGTTACAGAAATATTACAGAAGAATCCCGTATCAAAATACTTTTCTATTTTTTGTAAATTATTACAAGCTGTCTATGCAGGAATTTGTAATAAATTATTATTTATGTTTTTTTTTTAAGTACTACTTGTCAAAATGTCTGCTTATGATGTAGTGTTGGTTGATGTACTCAGACTTTGTTATGTATTTCTTTGTTTTTTTAGAATATGAATTTAGATCAGAGAATGTCCTTTTTCCTTCCTTTCTTGACAAATATATTACGATAAAAGAGCCATTAGCAATATTTAACAGAGTGTTATTCTGAAATTTAAATGAAAGTATTCGTAATATGAAGTACTAACAACAGCATGGTTTTCGATTGGTGAATTCGATTGTTCTTTTGATATTTATTCTATGACAAATATAATAAAATTGTTGAGCGCGTGAAAAGTGTTACAATTATGGGGAAAAAAAAATTTCGAAACATTGATCCCTGATTAATATTAATGGATATCTCTTAGGTTGCCCAACGTCAGCAACAACAGAGATTACTGCAGCAACAAATGTCGAGTATAATACAGCCTGCTGCACCCGCGGCCACCCCGGCCACAATACTCCCAAAGACTCTCATCAACACTAAACAAAAATCGGCAATCGCACCCATTTCTGCCAAAAAGATACAAAGGCTCAATGGGGCCAAATTTGTTGTGACTAATAACTGCGAGAAGGTACGTAATCATCACTCTTACAAGTTTATAGCTTTACAAAATCTTGCGTAAAATCCTATTGTATGAGATATTTCTTGTATGTTCCAGACTGAGATGAACGATAACGATAATACCAATCAAATTATCACATCCACGACCACGGTGGTGAATCCGACTGAAAACCACATATCCTCCTCACCGGCGAAGATCTGTCGTCCGCCCTTAACGATAGTCAATGTCGCCACTGCTACACCAAACAAAACGAATCAACGCATGACATGCACTTCCATTGCCGAGGATTCAGATTCTACCAACAACTCTTTGGCGTCGAGCAGCGGTATCGGTGGTAGTAGAGACTGTTCCTTCAAGGTCGAAGAGGAGAACATGCCAACGAGCTTCGAAGGTATCCTACTTAACGGTGCGCCGGCGAGCAATATGGACATCGACGCGCAAGACGACGGTTCATCCAAAGATTCATCGAGCGTGGGCTCGAAGGACAAGCCGTTACAGAGTATGATGTTGGTGGACTTGCTCGAGAGGAAGGTTGATAAAGAACCGATCCTGAACGGCGTACTCAGCAAGAATTCAATTAACGAGAAAGAGTTGGATTTAGTGGAGAATCACATCAAGAAGGTATTAAAAGAATCTCCCGCTGAACTAAAAATTAAGTCTGAGATAGAAAGTAGCAATGTTATGCAAAACGAAGTGTCCGAGGATACTCTAATTGAGGCACCACGAGGAATCAAGAGATCAGCTAGTGAGTCAGATGAGCTGGATATCAAGAAGCCAAAGTATTCCAATGGCACAATGTCTCCTGATCCAGCAGTTGATTCGACCACAGCTGAATCTACGGTATCAAGCATAAAATCTGAAGAGCAGGATGACGATAAGGACAGCGAAAAAGCAACTGTTTCTTCCACTGCGGCGAATCTGTATGCTGCTCTGGCAGCAGACTGCATAGAAGACGAGATGGATTTGGAAGAACAAGTGAACGTTAACAAGGTTATAATAAAGGAAGAACCAGTGACGGAGACAGCAACGGCGATAACGACAGCAACGGCAACAGTACCGATGGTAGCGACAGCGACGGTACCAATGGCAGCAACAGCAACAGTGGCGGTAGCAACGACATCTTCAACTTCTCTTCCTCCTCCTCTTCATGTAAAGACGGAAGCGACGCCAGTTCTTTTGAAAGAAGAACCACCGACTTTACACATCAAGGAAGAATCTCATATATTCATCAATCAAATTGCAAGTATGAATCAAGTGTCGCAACCGCAACCACCGTCGCTTCAACAACAGCAACAACTTATAGTTACAACGCCTAGGCAGATAGTCGTGCAACAAACAATCCCGTCGAGCAATCAAATGATTATTCCTACCACATCAGTGAAGGGCAGACCGCCTCCACAACAACCGCAAGTACTCCTACAGCAGAGTGCAGGTGGACAGCTGCAATACGTAGTGTCGGGCGGTGTGCCTGGTCAAAACTACGTACTCGCACAACCACAGACGGCCTTAGTGCAGGGTCAAGCGCAAACCGTTCTCGTGGCACAGACAACACAGCAGCAGGGGACTGGTACTAAGACTATTATCATATTGCAACCGCAGGCTGCTGCGCAACCGACTCCTCAAAAAATGGTGGCAGTGACGCCGCAAGGACAGCAAGTGGTCGTGACACAAGTTCCTCGTCCGATTCTCCAAAGCCCAGCCCTTGGCAACATCCCGCCACCTCTTGTACCCACATCAGCTACTATCCCGCAGGCCTCCATTATAGTCAACAGTTCGGTAGCGCAGACCAACCCGAACACGGTAACCGTCACGATCCCAGCGATGACCCAGCAAACTCCAGTATCCACCAGCGTGCCGTCCAGAGTGGTGACGCCTACCCCGGCATCTACGCCGCCGCCCACTAGGCCCACAACTCCGCATCAAGCAGCGGCTACTCATGGTGTGTCTACTGTCAAGCCGTCATCCGCTATCAAGGTTGTGAAGACGGTAAGTTCATCAACCTCTACCGAGCCTGAGTCGAAACCCTCCACAAGCCAACAGCAGCATCAGCAACAGCAGCAGCAACAGCAAACGCCACAGCCAATGCAAGAGAATAAAACTATGATTAAAATCGATCCTAACGCTTACCTGTGCGAGTGGCGGGGCTGTCTTAGGTAAGTTCAAAGATAAATTTTCGAAATTAAAAATTTTATTAAACAATTTTGCAAAAGCTATCGAATGAAACATAGTTATATTAATGAGATATTGCGAATTTTAATGAAAAATATCTTAAATAATTTTAGACAATTTAAAACACCGCATGAAGTTTATCTTCACGTTTGCGAAGCCCACTGTCCGAGTGGTGGTGAGGAAATACTATGTCTGTGGGCGAGCTGTGACGCTCTTAAGAGACGAAAGTTCTCGTTAATGACGCATCTTTATGACAGGCACTGTAACGCGGACGTAAGTAATCTTGCATTTTACTATTCGTGATTTTTTATTGATTTTGAATAGAAATTATATCGGACGAGACTTGGCACCGTGAGATTTACATTCATGATTTGCATTTTTCTCTTCTCAGACAATGTCGATGAGGAGGAAACAGTTGACAGTGACGGGTAAAACCGAAGTCTCTACATCTACGCCTCCGACTCCGCATCATCCCGGATACGCACCCAACGCGGCATTCCATGCTATTAAACGGCATGCTCTGGAATTCGTTAATCCTAAAGAGCTAATGGTAAATTTTGTTTAATTAATATTTTAAAATTCCGAAATTTATATATTCGAGAATACAGAATTAAATTTTACTGCTTTGTTTGTTTTCCGCGCCTGTTTAATGTTTATACATTATACGTTGGCCCTGCTATACGATGAAATTAAATTTCGATACGTCTATTGAATTATTTTAGCTTACAGTTATATCTTTTGCACTAAAATTTGATAATCCAAACAGACTTTAAATGAATATGTGAAGAAAAAAAATGAATATGAATTCTGAAAATGTAAATATGTATGGTGGTAGGATTTCACAAAATTTATTTTTGCTATTTTACTTGATTTACTTTATACTTTATTGTCAAATACTATTAGAAACTGCTAAGGAACTTCGATACGCTCACTGATATACATAGGTGACTATCTTAATATAATCTGTAACTGACCATGTTTAAACATTTCATATCTCAGATACTCTTTGTTTAAAATAAAAATTTATAAATAATTTTTTATTTTTCAAAAACTTTTTTGCTATAGTATT
>NW_017276368.1:2105359-2108036 GCF_001594065.2 Cyphomyrmex costatus | reverse complement strand
AGTATATATATATATATATATTTACACAGAAAATATTTAAGCATTAAGGCCAATATTCATAGTCGGTTCTTATTTCAAGACTGTCTGAAGTAATGTCTTAAGATGCTAAAGCGATTGGTTCGTAACTCCTCAAGACTGAACTTAAGACAATCTTGAATATAAGAACTGACTATGAATACCGGCCTATGACCCACACTTTGATCAAATATAGGAATTCTCGTATTTAATTAGATTTATTCTCATCGGTCTAAATTCGTACCATATTTTTCATTATCTTTGTTTAATTTTATATTTTTATTATATTTTAAATATCATTCTCAATTATAATCTATATACTGAATAAAATTAAATTAATTGAACGTTTAATAAGAAATTTATCAAAATTAAATAACGTAGTAACAAACAAATAATAATCTAAAAAATCGCGTACACTCGATTTTTAAACAAGGAAGGCATCATACAATATGTTAAATGTATATTTAAATAAATGTTTTGGTATAACTTTAATCAATATATTTTAATCAGTACTTTTTAATCAATGTACTTAATTGGAAATGAACGATCAGAGGAGATCATAAAATCGAAAAAATATTAAAAGTAACTTGTAGAATAATTGTAATTTAATAAAAAGAAGATAAATTACAATATTTTCATTTTTATCTCTACAAGTGAAAATAAAATCGTAGAGAGAACTGAAAGAACAGAGTTGAACAAAATTTTATTAAAATATTCTGTATGTCTCGTGTAAATCTAGTCTAAGGTAAACTTTTTTCCTGTGATAACAAACCAATAATAGATATACGAATTATTATATATAGATACATAAATTATTATCTTATAATGCACTTGATACACCTTCTCTTGATTACACATCTCGAAATACACATGTTACAATCTTTCTATCTGTCATGTTGATATTCTGTTGATGTAAAGTCGATTCTGTAAAATCATTCGACAGTCTTCAATTCTGTTGATGATTTTTGACTGGCTAATTTAACGAAATTTCTTGTTCTCTCTTGGCGAAGCAGCAAAGGCCGACCAAGCCCGCTGCAGCCACCTCAAGCTCTTCTTCCCCCAGACCTGGGCAAAATTCTCCACCAGAACAGGTAAAAATTGTATTGAGAGTTGAAAAGGAAATTACGACACAGCTACAGCTCCTGCAGTGCGCCGCCGCTGTTGTCGTTTCTTTGTGCTTTTTTTATTCTCTGTTTTTGCACACCTTTGTCATCCTCCCCCGAACCCTTCATTTGTTTTACCCTGCCGTTTTTGTTGTAGCACGTCTTTTTTTATTTTTATTTTTTCGATATTATATTTTTTAGCTAGCATTTATTGTGTTTATATATGCGTCGAACTTATAATATTCATATTAGGAGGGTGTTGGCACAGTGCTCATTTCAATAGAGCAACAGAAAAGCCTTCAGAACTCCTATTTACTAAGTAGATGTTGCGCTAGATCTGTAGGTGTGAATATATGTGTTTTTATGTGATATGTGTGTGTCCTTGTCATAATGTTATAACGTGGTTAAGGTGCAAGAATATGATTCGTTGCCATCTATTACATGACACGTTGAATGACACGTATGTACAACTGTTCAGGACAGATGAACTGCAGCTTCATTGAGAAATTGCAGCGCTTCTTACACATTAATACAACTATCATAACGCATTCATAGAACAACATCATACAGTTTGGAGATACGTATTATATCCATGCATTTTTTCACAAAACTCTTTGCAAATCGTAAAGCATTTTTTAGAATTTGAAAGATCAGTGATTTCATTCACGTTGTTTGTCATCAGTTGTCTATGCGAAAACTAGCGTGCGTGGACTATCGATTATTAACTATGTGTCTTTACCTTGCAGGATGACAACGAAGGTCCAGTGACCAAAAGTATTCGCCTAACGGCAGCTCTCATTCTTAGAAACCTAGTCATATACTCAACACATGGTAGAAGGTAAATACTTTCGCTGCTGTACTTTACCTTATTATTTAATTCTCGTGTTACGCAATCTGTCTGATGATTATTCATAAATTATTTGTAGGCATCTTAGAGCGTACGAGCCCCACTTGGCAGGCGTGGCGTTAAGTAATGTCGAATCATCGAGAACAATCGCACAAGTCCTTTACGATATGAACGACCAGAGTAGCAGTAGCCATCATAGGTGACCTCTTGAACTAGGCCTCTAAAAGCTCTTTTAATCTTGTGAGCAGCGATCAACTTACATTATTTCGAATTATACGGAAAAGAAGCGTATAAAAGGGAGTGTATAAGTTTATAGTCACTTGCCGTGCTAATACATGCACATGGATGTATGTACATGCATGCATGTATGCGTGTGTGCGTGCCTATGATGTGCGTGCGTGAGTAAGTGACAAGAGTTGGCTAAAAGAGTAAACAATGAAAGAGTACAGTGAGTGATGTGTGCCCGTGCAGTTTGATGGATTGAAATTAGAGAAGAATGATACGGAGGATAAATGTTCCATATATAGAAAAAAGAGGCCTATAAACTTACTAGGCAAATCATTTTGCCAATTTAGATTATGATATAAACTGTAACTATAGTGAAATACAAAACAAAGACAGTTAAGTCAAATATGTAAAAGTGATAATGAGTTTGTATGCGCGCGCGCGTTGTGTGTGTGTGTGTGTGTGTGTGTGTGTGTGTGTGTGTGTG
>NW_017276368.1:2009839-2105235 GCF_001594065.2 Cyphomyrmex costatus | reverse complement strand
GGAGGGGGGGGGAGAGAGAGAGAGAGAGAGAGAGAGAGAGAGAGAGAGAGAGAGAGAGAGATGATATTTCAGATTTAATATTAATATTTATTTTCTCAACAAGAAATGTGGAAAAAGTGTTTTTAGTAAACGTGTACAAAAAAAAGAACGAAGAAGATACTTTATGGACGTTATAGTTAATTATAATCAATATATTATAATTAACATTATATTATTCTATTATTAATTATTATGTTTTTTTTTTCGTAAATCACCAAGGACCTAGGATATAAAGAAAAAAACGAACCTTTTTATGAGATGTATTTGTTAGGAATTTATGTTTTGCTTATAATTGCATATTGCAATTACGTGGCTATATTATCGTCTTTCTTTGTTTTATTATTAACTAATCTAATTATCGACAGAAATTAGTAAGACATAACAGTACATACATCGGCATGCTAGCGAGTTCGTCATTTACAGCAAAACATTCATATCACTGCATAAATCTAATGACGTCTAGTTTAGATCAGTTTTAGCTCGATGACTTCTAGCCATTCGACTTCTGCAATGTGTCAGGATACTTAGAGAAAAATTTTTTACGCTCGCTGAATAGTGCGGCATATTAAACAACTTTATAAAATGACTTTGTCATTAGTGTGTGACTTCTAATCAAAAATATTTTGCAAAGAAACATTCTGAAATCAGTAACAATATTGCTAAATAAATTACGAGTAAGCAAGCAAAAAGGGATGTTCATGATACATGTTCCATGGACAGAGGTCCATGTTCTAGAGATGAAACTTCTGAAATTGATAAATTTATTCAGAGTTCGATGAAATTTATCGTATTCAATACCAAATTTCATTTTTTTTATCACCAAGAAAAGTTGAAAAAATCATGTTTAAAAGTTTAAAGTTTTCTAAATCCAGTCGCTCTTGACTGTATTTAGTTCTTACGATTTATCAACGATTAATTTATTAAAGGTTATGATATTCAAACGTAAAAATTGTTTTATATATAGGTTTTGAACGTCGCGAAATTCAGATCTAATATTCTAAGATTTTCAAGCTTATTGAATCCAAATATAATATTAGAATTTCAAAATTCAATATGCTGGACGGAAAGATTAATCTCTTTTATTATAGTGGAATAGATTCTACCGCTTTCACTCTTTGCCAAATTTAGAAACAGCAATGAACTGATAGCAAAGACATTCCTATTTTTTTTTCGATTCCGCCATATTGAATTTTGAAATTCTAAGATCATATTTGGATATAGCGAGCTAAAGAATCTTTGAATATCCATTTTCATAAAAATCTATTTACTTTCTACTTTAATCTATCATATTGAATTCATCATTTTTGAAAATCTAATATTAGCCTTTAACAAATTAATCGTTGATAAATTGTAAATAGTAACAGTCTAGAACGACTAGACTTGAAAAACTTCAAACATGATTTTTCCAACTTATCCTAGCGATAAAAAAGTGAAATATAGATTTCGTTCATCATATTTTAAATGAATTTATTGATTTTAGATGTTTTATTTTCAAGGCAACCTCTATATACCGTAAACATCCTTTTTTCGAACGAATATTCTTTACGATATTTGGGTATAAAGGGCCTAAGGATCTCTTATACTTTATATAATGATGATAATATTGAATTTTTTTTCTTCTTTTGATGCTGATTTAATTGAAGAGTTTCATTATTAATATCCGAACGAAATTAGCATTATATTTCTTTTTTATTTTTATGGCAGATCTTAGCTCTTACCTGATGCAAACGTATTACATTTCAATCATCTCAATTGAACATAATTCAAATGAACAAATTTATATTATATAATACAACACAGACAAAATTTATTGTGATAATGTGTAAAATGTAATATAATCATTACAACGCATAATGACAAAGTTGTCTTCGACATAACTCTGATATTATTTACTTTTGAACAAAGTTTGCTCTGGAAGATCGTAGAATTTCTATTTATATTATATGTATAGTGTATGCGAAAAAAGGTACTATTAAAAAAGATATTAATTCTCTGAGTCTTATATAAAATCGATTAAAAGAATTGTTTATTATTTGGCTAATCGGAAAATACACAATATGTAATTTATGATATGTAAAATGAATTTTTATTTTATTTCGAACGATTTAAAGTGTCTAAATAATGACAAATATTTTATGTTTTCGAATATCACTTCATAAAAAAATGTAGATTGCATTTATCATTTATTGAGTTTGTTGAAACACCACTATATTGCATTAAAAAAATAAGAATAAGCTGATCGTATTAAAATTTATATATATATGTATACATATATGAGTACATGTATATGTATACATACATATATAAAAATATATACATATTTGTACATAATGCCTGTATTTCATTCATGATGTTAAAACCTCTGTGTAAATTTCTTAAGATTGTAAGGTTAATGCGTCTTTAAAAGAAACAAAGTAAAAGATTCTTGTATTATAATAGATTGTGACAAGACATAGAAGTTGCAAGAAATGGATTTTTGTAATTATTTAACTGGTTCGGTGAAAAAAAAAAAACAATTAAAGAACGGTTTCGTCTTATATTACAAAACGGCCGTTTAAGAATAGATATAAAAAGTATGATAATGGACCCTGTGCGAGCCTCTATTATGTATTTTATATATAAATATATAAAAACAAGTTTAATAGCGCTGAACGTTTTTAGGAGGACGAAAATCTTGTGAGAGGCTTTTTATTTTTATTATTTGTAATTATACCTAGTTTACATGTTCACCGTTTCGTACGATCATCGAGATCATAAATAAACATCTGTGTAAAGGAATAAAAGAACGATATAATAAATTACTAAATACTGAAGGAGAATATGGGAAAATATATATAGACTGATTATTTGGGTTGTTTTTTCTCTCCATCGTATCGTGCAAATGCATAAAACTGCAAGAAAAATTATCAAAAGAAAAAGAGGAATTGTGGAAACATAAATCTTTATCGTCTATAATCATCTACACGTACGTATATAACAAAACTATGAATATATAACAGTCATTTATTTATCTCACTCAGTTTTTAATTATTTTCAAAAGTTTTTATAATTAATATACATAAATTTTTTTAATACAAAAACTTGTAAAAAGTGTAAAAGACTTTATTGCAATACGAGTTGAGTATAGAAAGACTTAAAAATATATAAGTTTGTACTTGCACACACTTATTAAGATACTTTGCGCGAGTTAAATTATTTTCGTATATATAAATAGTGTTTTCTTCATAGAATTCTCACTCAATACATGTTTATGACATTATCTTTATGACATTTAACACAAGATTCATTATTACTTCAAGTTAATCATATTACTTTTAATTGTTTATTTACATATAGATATTTTGTAAAATCTACTGTAATGTCGTGCTGATTAAATTGCTAAAAGTGTTGATTTTTCTCTATTCTCTTTTTCTTCTTCGTAATGTATCTAATGCCCATTTCCACCAATGCAGATTAATTTTAATCTTGGTTCAATTTGCTCTTCATCTTTTTCTAATTCTAAAAATTAGAAAAAGATTAACAGTAAGTTAAACCGAGATTAAAGTTAATCTGCTGTGGTGGAAACAGGCATAAAAAGCTCATGCCCGTTTCCATCAATGTAGTTTAATTTTACTTTCAGCTCAACTAACTCATCTTCAATTCAATTAACTTCTTTTTCTAGTTCTAAAAATGAGAAAAAAATGAAGAATAAATTGAACTGAGAACGGACATTATTGTACTTTCTTATCATATAGCCGTTATACTTACAATTCTTTAAAAAATACCTGAGTTTTTAAGTTATTCTTGATTAAATCTATAACAATTTCGTTTGATTTTAACTTATTATTTTCTAAGTACAAATTGTATAATGTAATTGTTTCGTGTAATTTTACATAATTCGAAATACATATTTGGTAATTAACTAATTAGATAAATTATTATATACGAAGTGTCCTCGAACTCAGTACCGAAATTGGTACAGTAGCTTTAGCATATGAAAACTAAGTGAAAATTAAACATGTCCAATTTCGAAATATGAAGTAAATGTTTACAATCATTGGCTGCGGATAACAGATCATCTTTAACATGTTTTTGCTTACATTACGTATGAATATTCGACGATTGACAGTGACGCGGGATGATACTGCGCTACCTAAATTTGAACAGGTAGTTTACATTGTTTTAAGGTTCCTGAGTAGTCATCACAGCCATATTGAATCATGATGTCGGAAGCGAGAAATGACGCGTTGATTTTTGTTACATATCATTTGTAAATAAAGATGATTTGGATTTTTTTTACATAAAAATTAAGATAAAAGGAACAACCTCCAATGGCTTCGATCCTGAATATTATTCAAGTTATTGATCCTGTATTGACACTCTGTATATATTTGCAATCATCCGCACACATTTAGATGATCATTAAGAAATATTTGATGTTTCTTAACGTATAATAATGATATAAGTCATGTTACCAAGACTTGATATATTAAATCAATTTATATATTTTGCGCTTTGCTCTATATATTATCGTTATTCCTTTCTTGCTGCAAATATTTATAGACTAAGAAACATCGTGTACAAATGTTTTATATCACTACATTTAAATCTACATTGAAACTGTCTGGCGATGAATTTAGTGACCTGCAAAAATAAAATAGAGAAGATAAGTGTCAATTGCACGAAACATATACAATTTATTTCTCGCGTCAAAAAATTTACTAGCATATATTATTAATAGCAGAAATCAGCTCGCATCAAAAGACGATCATTGTAAAGAATAAAATTCATATATTTCCTACAAATATGTATATGTGTGTACGCATGTGCGTGCAGGCGTCTGTATGTGTATACGTGTATAGCATAAAAATTATCTCGGAAATGCTAAAGGTTCTTATAAAACCCGAAGAACATTTTTAAGACATTATCAACTAAGTATTTACTATACTTCCCCTGTTAAGGAAACTTCTAGAACTTTTATCTGTGTCATCAGTAGACTTGCGTTGCGAGGAGAACGTGCTGGTGCATGGCACAAAATTAGCGGAGATACATTTTTCAAAGGAGGAACACCGACACTCGAGCAAAAACGACATAGGTCGATCGTGACTCGTCAGTCCCACCTGGCTGGGATCGCGCACGCATGTGTATTTGGGAATCACAGTATACGGTTTTTTTAGCCAATCTACTTGCCTAACGGAAATTGTAATTAGCTAATTAATCAATTATAATCTATCTTTTGAGCGCGTCGCGGTCATTCTCGCTCTACCTGAACGTGGAGGTGGTACCATCGTCATTGGGAGTTCTAATATCCGATTGAAGAAGGTTCGTGCGATCTTGAAATGACTTTTGTTGAGGAAGAATCGTAGATTCTTGCGAATGTCTAAATTTTGGAATGACCATAATAAGTAATATCCAATAAAATGGGAGAAAGCATAAAGCGGAGGATTCGATGGAAAAGAAATAAACTTGTAGTTGTCGAATTTTTTTTAGTGATAAAATACCTGCGACTCTCTTCCTCCTTTCTTGCACGGTCAAACCTCTCATTGGTGACTTGTCTACGAAGCTCACTGATCTGTTTGTTGTATTCTGCCGCTTGATTCTGATACTGTCTCAGCTCTGCAGATTCTGATGAACTATAATCATAAGATGTAAGCACATGATATAATATAAAAATAATAGAGTGAATTTATGTATATATGTATATACGCACGCACGCACGCACGCGCGCACACACACACACACACACACACACAGGGTGGTATCCTAGAAATAGGGTAGATGTCGCATTGGGAGTATGAAAGGAATCAAGGGGAATAAAAATCTTATATTATTTTGAGATATTCATTGTAATTTTAGAATTAAAAAATCTAAAAATCTAGAAATAAAAAGTCTAAATCAATGTGCAATAACGCCGTACTGCACGAATCGTAACACGGTCCATTGCTCCTCGTCGTTTAATATACCTAATTGTGTTAAAACCTATTTAATCGTACTAAATAACGTGATTCATAACAGTCAGAAATGTGTAAAAAAATCTTCAGCTAAAATAACATTTTTGAATAAGCGTGATATAGCGAAACACATACGATCACCATTCCCTCGCTGCGCGGCGTTATGGCACATTGGCACGTTTTAATTTTTAATTTGAAAACTACAGCAAATATCTCAAAATGATACAAGACTTTTTTATTCCTTTTGACTCCTTCTATACCTCCAATGTGGCACCTATACTATTTCTAAGATATCGCACGCACGTACGCGCGCGTGTATTTGTGTGTAAAAGAATAACATACAGTTTACTTCGAAGGTCGGAGACTTTCTGCTTTAATCTAGAGACTTCATTTTGCAGTTCTTGATTGGTAGCCTGGGCATTAATGGACTCCTGTCTCGCTTGATTTAGAAGAGTTTCGAGCCGTTCCACAGTCACGCGATCTCTAGTAATTTGATCTTGAACAATGCTCTGCTCAGCTTGCAGTCTTGACAATTGTGCTTCGTACTGTATGTAAAAAAAAATAAGGCAATAGATAAACTGAAGCAACACGTAAAAGATAGAAATATATGAAATAGAGAGTAAGTAAATTTACATGTGATTTCATAGTGTCTTTGTCACCAAGCTGTTCCATAAGCGTATCCTTTTGTTGGTCCAACTTAACACATAGGTCTCTGACTGCCATTAGATCGGTTTCGATTCGATGTTTTTGTTCGATTTGTTGCCGTAGCTGCATTTCCATGCTGGCAACACTCTGCGTTAGACTGCTTATCTAAAAAAAATCATTAAATTTATACATACATGAGAATGACGAGATATTTACATCTCCATTTATCGTATTTCTTGATTTAAACTAAATTATATATATATATCATGATTTAAATTAAATTATTTTCAGTTATTAGGACCTTGAATAAGTTCTCGCTGTTTTCCAACATATGGTGTTAACAGAACTTGCACTGCGTGCATGTAGTTGAAGACATATCGATAAGAAACTACGATAAGCAAGCTTGAAATTCAGTGTATGTCATCTCGCCGAAGTGTAAACAACTTTTTGTTTCATAGTATTAAACATGTCGAGTTTTGTGCCAACAAAAGAGTATTTGCGGGGAATTTTATTGCACTACTTTATTCAAAGAAAATTTGCAGCTGAAGCACACAGAATTCTTGTTGAGACTTACGGTATAAACCATGCTCTATCGGAAACATGCAGAGATTGGGTTTAGACGCTTCAAAAATAATGATTTTGATGTTGAAGATAAAGCAGAATTGGAGGCATTACTGCATGAAGATTCATGTCAGACGCTAGCTGAACTTGTAAAATCATTAGGAGTTGATTACACAACAGTTTTTAAACGTTTAAAATTATTTTTTTAAATAAAGCATTACTTTTCACGAAAAAAACAGCGAGAATTTATTCAAGGTCCTAATAAATATAACACAATGTCGTAATGAGTAAAAATACCAATATGATTCTTTGTGTGTTTTCCTCGCATAAGTTATAAAAAGAGCGAAATACCTGTGTCTCGTAACCCTTTATCAAACAGTCTCTGTCTGCTAATTGACGTTCAAGGTCAAGTATCTGATGCCTTGCAGTTTGAAGGGCACCTCTAGCTTCCGCCGCCTCAGATTCCAAACTGTGATTGTTGTTCTCCAGAACCGTTGCCTCTAAACTAAGACTTCGAAAATGGTTCAACATTTCCGTCCTCTCATTCTCCTAGAAAGATTAAAGTAAATAAGCGAACGTTGTTAATAAGATTCCTTTTGAATATACCTTCCGATTTAGGAGTTCCTCAGCACGACGGACCTCGCTGACATAAGTCTGCAATTGTCTCTTCAAGTCATAGCACTCAGCACGCGAGGTTTCCAGCTCGCGTTGCATATTTCGTATCTCGCAAGTCAACGCTGCCAGATCGTCCTGCAGTTTCCGGTTCTCCTGAATCGCGTTCTCGCGATCTACCGATGCAGCCTCGAATTGCCGCTTTACCGTCTCCATCTCTAGCTGCAACGACCTGAACTGACGTTCTTGCTCCGCGCTTTGATCGACACATATTCTACAATAACACCAATTATTGTATGTTAAAGAGTACAGAAAAATTAAATATCTAGTAGATTTAGAAAAATAATATTAAATAATAATAAATTATTGTTTGATTATATTGTAACTATTATAATAATTTCTATACATAAAAATAACGGCTTTGTTGAAATATTTAAAAATTTAGCTTAAAATTTCATTGAAAATTTTATTAAATTATTGAAATAATTACGTAAGATACTCAAGCTCTACTTAATTTAGCTGGAGAATCATTCAGAACATTCTCCCTTACATATCTAAAGGACGAGATAATCTAAACTGTTTATTTACTAATAGTATTATAACTTATTGAGTACAACAGAATTATTTTGAGATCTGTATTTAACTCAATTTTTAGTTATTTTAGTAAAATCTCTTCATGTACTTAATATAATCTTTGCAATATAATCTTGTATAATCTTCCATTGTGATTTCGTGCAGCAATGTTTTGATCCGTCTGAAATTATTTACGAATCAGGTGTTCATTTCTGACGCAAGATACGTTTCTGAAAGAGGACAAGGGCAGCAAAAACGAATTAGGCGTTCGTTGTTTTCCAACTTGCACAACTCTTTCGAAATGAGGTTTACTTACGTGATTGGATTTTCGTATTATTATTTGTACAGATCCAATTTCTCAATGCCTATAACTCCTTAATAAGTCGCCAAAAACGAAACTGATGAAGTGTCAATCTATTCATGCATATGTCACGTTTATGAATTAGCCGACGAGTACAAATGATATTGAACCGAATAACAGCATTAAATATTCTAGATAGAATTTTCTCGGAGAGGAACTAGATGAGAGATCCGCAACTTTCATCACGGAAAACGTTGACGCATGTTAATTGAAAGCCAATCATTCTCGACTTTTGACGAACTAACAAGTGGAAATAACGAATTGAAACTTCAGCTCTAACAATAAGTCAAAGTCTTGCGGAGGAAGACAAACGTGTGGATCATCGATCATCCGCACACCGATTACGCGCGGTGCGGTTTGCATAATCTCAAGTCCTGCAACGTGGCACGTGCGAAAAATATCCGGACGCTGAACGACTTTCTCTCGCCTCTCTTCTCAGCAGCAGCAGCAGCAATCGCCTCCCGCGGAAGATCTGATCTGAGCATGAAAGTGAAAACCAATTCCGTCACGCGAATCGAGGAAAACATTTTCCGCGGAGTAGTGACAACCTTCTATTGAACGGTTTGGCTCGAAAGAAAAATTATTTCTTATATTGCTTTACTACTGAATGTTATAACCCGTAAATGGCATTTAGGTGTGAATTCGCATCAGTAAAATTTCTAACTTGTGGGTATTTGAGAAAATTGATTTTGCTTAAATAAAAATACAGTTTTGAATGAATAACATTATTTTTTTTAAATTACCGATTGATTGATTAGAAAATTTTATATTTACAAACACAGATTTTATTTTGATTTCGTTTTTAACTTCCAGAAGATATAAAACATCTGATGCGAATTTGCACTCGGGTGGTCTCAACAAGGACGTGTCCTTTATAGATTAATAAGCTAAATGCATTTCACTTTAAAATAAAGAATGTCAATCTTAATAATCAATAATAAAATGTTAATACAATATTATTAAGCATCAAAATCCGCTTTGATCAGTCGATATTTTTCACTTATGATTATTTAAAACTAAGTGTACAGGGTTTAATAGAATTCTTATATAGAGCTAAATATATTAGAGAAGTGAGAAAAAAAATGGAAGCCATTATCGCGCTGACGTCTTCAACCTGCGGGAAATTTCTCCTTACTTCGATAATACTGCGAGAGAGAGAAATGCTGTGGATTTCATAATCAATTTTCTCATTTGATCGCGTGCGTATCTTTAGTGATAATTCGTCCATTACATCTCAGGACGGATTATTATGAAGTGATAATGATGAAGGATATTATGTTACGGACTTTGTTACAGAAGAATGCATTTCACAGTGCCAAAGGAAATGTGATTTTTATTTCCACTGCAGGCTTACGAAAAGAAATATAAATTTCTTCTTCACAAGCGAAGAAGTTTTATCGTGAGTGTATAATACATCGATGATGAAATTTCTGGTAGTAAATGTCGATTCCGGTAGTATACATGAGTTACCAGTTTTTCCACATTTTTGTACTTTCCGATGTGGAAGAATTCCCTTTGTGAAACATTCCAAAATTATAAATAGAAATTAGAGTTGTATAGATTAAGCATTTGTGAATTAGAATCGAATCGAATCTTTGATAATATGTTTAAAACGAATCAAATCGAATTTGAAATTTTTATGTCGAATCTTTTTTATTCGAAAACAAATTGAATTAGAATCAAATTTTTCTAGATTTACATTAAAAGATAATTTAAAAGTAATAAAGTGTTTTCAATAACGTTCTAGATTTTTTAAATAAACGAGAAAATAAATCATTTTCAATTTACGAGAATTGTGTATATATGAAGCAAATAAAATAAGCGAGATTGATTCGAAATTAAACCACTGATAATTTGAAATTTCGAACTTATTTGATTTCGAGTCTCTCTTTGAAAACGAATCAAATCCACTCGATATGATTTGATTCGATTCCATTCAAATTTGAATTATTTGCATACCTTTATAATAGAAATATTGAGAATTAATCTTAATAATTTTTAAAAATGCAAGACTGCATAAATCGATTGGACCTATTTGCGATTCGTCACTTAATTATCGCGCATTGCTGCTGTATTTTATTTTTTAAATGTTGACGTTAAATACATCTTACTCTCTCCTTCTACAATGCTAACATTTAAAAGGAAAGTTTATAACGATATAGCACAAAAGGAAAAGTGCCATAGAAAGCATCACAAGTGCTCTACAAATGTTCTGTTAACGCATGCAAGGATGCTTCTCGCGACATCAAAATACTTAACTTGGCAGATATTGGCTTAATTCCAAGTAAAGTACCTCATTCTATACGTTTCATAAAATGCCCAATTCATTCGTTTCTATTTGTGACAATGTATAGCTATTACCGAAATTTGTATGATTTGAATGGTAATGGACGGTACATAATGCACTGCAATTATCACAACGCATTAAATGTGAAAGCTATGCACAATTCAACAGCAACTTACATTTTCTATTCTATAATCCAGTCATGCACATAATAATAGCGCAAACAATTCGAAAACCGTTTAATCTGCAATAAAATCTGCATTCCTATAAAAAACGAGCACCTATCCAAAAACGACGAAACTTATTGTGAAAGACTGTCAGAGAATGCATCAAAGTTCACTGGATTATTTCCTTTCATGATTACCCAACAAGTCAAAATTAATAGCTATCTAAGTCAATTCAGGGAACTGTTCTAAAGAAGATACAGCATACACCATGTATTGTGAGCATTGTATTGATTCATGAACGACGTCTACAATTTTAAGTCTCTAAACAATGAAGTTGTTCTCACTGAAATTCTTTTACTTTTAAAGATTTGAAGACAAATGAATTATTTATGAAAATTTAGCTCTAATGCTACACTAAAAAAAATATCCAAGTTTGGAAAAAATTGGACTACACTCGTATTCTTTCAAAAAGTAACAAACGGATATTTCCTAGATAAAATACCTGTTCGGTACTTTTTGAACGAATAATTCAATTACATTTCCAAGGAATATCAAATCTTTAAATTAATTTTTAAACAAAACTAAAAATTCAAAAAAATTGTACCTATACTGTCAAAAAGGTAGATCTTATTTACTTTTCTCATAAAACTCCATTTTAAGAACTTGTTTTTGAAAAATTATTACATTATTAGAATGTAAATGAAAAATTTCATAATGAAGTGCATAATATTATAAAATCTTTTACGTATACGAGTAGGTATGTATAAAAATTCTCGCGGCGGTGCGATGTCGTTATTTGCAGGTGAACGATTTTTAACGAATCGGATATTTTCAGATCTAATGTAACATATTTGATCGGATAAAAAATATTCTCTTTTTATCCATTCAAGTGTAATGTTCGATTAAGTTGTAAGTTTATTTCTGATAAAATTGTAATGATAAACGTATGACGGCTTATTTTTCGTCTATATTTTATCGAAACAAAGCATTTGTCACTTCGTAGGATAATCCTGAATTCGAAATCGATCGAAAAAAGCACTGAAACGATTATTTTCGATAAAAATCATTTTTCTCAGTAAATCTTCAATTTGTTCAAATATCATTGAATGAATGCTTGCTACTTGAAAGTTCCACAGAAACGAAGAGAATTTGATTCTCTAGAAGCAGTTTACAACAGCTCGAAAATGTATGTACGTGCCGCTTTTGTTACATCATATAGCTCACGAAACCACGTGCAGGAGCATAAGTGCGTCCTTTCGAGGATTCTCTAGTTTGTACAGTATTACCGTTACAGGCAAAGGGCATTGTACGTTTCCTCGAAACCAAACTTATGTAAGAAGAGCTAAAGAGTCGAAGAGACGATGCGTGAAAGAAGGAACCGTTGTAATCCTAAGACACTAGAAATTATCCGAATGAACATAATCATTTATAGCGTAGATTTTAATAAAATTATTCTTTGCGTTTCTCTGCATACTCCTATTTAACAAATTGAAGCGTGGTACGAAAAAAAAAACAAGAAAAATATTGTGTGGCTGTAGCTGTATTTTTACCAGAGACCGTAACTGTTATAACCAAAATAAAAAAAGTTGTAGCATAACAATTATATTTCTCTTAATATGTTTTCTGGTTATGAATAACCATTATAAATGATTAAAATTATTTTTAGCCGCTAATAACTATTACTGATGTTGGAAATTGTTTTGGTTACAGAGTAACCATTACTGATGGCGGAAATTGTTTTTGGTTATGAATAACTATTATAAATGATTAAAAATATTTTCGGTTGCAAATAACCATTATTGATGACGGAAATTGTTTTTGGTTACGAATAACCATTATCGATGATCAGAATTTCATTTTGGTTACCAAAGGTCTTTGATTCCCGGCAAGCAATATCGAATACGAGCATGTTTTCTATCTTGATAATAACAACGTTTCGATCCAAATTCGGATCCTTTTCAAGTCTCGAAGTCCATATAATAATTAACATTGTTAACATTGTGCTCCCTTCATTTTAACTCACACGAACAACCAGTGTTCTGACTCGATAAGGCATTTATCATTTCTCTTGGATTTATTCAACCGAGTCAATTTTATTAAGTTATATTTTTATATTCATTCATTTTGTTTTGATAAATGCATTTCTGAACACAAAAAACGGATCGAACTAATTTATACACCTAAAAAATTTTCCTTTTGATGAATTCATCATAATAAATAAATAAGGTTGATTTTTCATAATCAAAATTATACAGTATACTATAATTATAAATATTAGTTATAATTATTTAACATATCACATTAGATATTTCTCTATCGCTTTTGATATGTCTCTTTTTCTCTCTTTTTTATTAGATGTATTGTATACACAGTAAACCATCGTATAATATCATTTCCTGCAACGTTTATGACAATCCTTTTATTATATGATTAATCCTGTTCTTTTTTAAACTGCGGAAATTTTGTGTGGTAATTAAGTATATATTAAATATCATTATAACAATGACAGCTATTTTTAATTTTAGTAATACCTAAGGTTAATTGTTATATTTCTAGATTTAAAATATATAAAATTTATTATATAAATTATATGAAAATATAATTCATATAATTTGTATAATAAATTACATATTAGCAAACATCAACTAGTTATAGGCTATAACAGCTCTTTATATATTTTGAATTGTATTCAACATAGTCTATAACATATTATTGTAATTTCTAGCTTTATTTTGTTTAATAATTTTATTAAATTAAATAAATTTTGTAAGCTTTTTCATTTTAAGAGAGACGAGATAAAAATATTTTTTTATATGTTATATAACATTAAGTTATTTTATGTATATCTCTATAACGAGTATTTCCGTATTTTAGATTCTGAGTCTCTACGATGCGGTTATAAAATGTAGAATGCATCTTGCGTCCAATCTTACTGAAGTATGTACGAAAAGTCATTATTATTTCTCGACAAATGTCATTGTTATTTCTCGGCGATTAAACCCAATTAGAAATGATCTTATAATTTCTCAAGGCCTTGGTAATTTAAAACGCTGATAACAGCAATAATTTCGAGAAACGTGGCGATAATCCGCTCGCGCTTGCCTCTTCATATTAGATGAATGTTAAAAACAGTTATGCGTTTCTCGTTACTGGTTTTGATTTCAGGTCCAGTACCGAATTATGCAACATATATAAGTAATCCACCAACATTATAAGAAGCCCACGCACTGCTCGCAAGCCGTAATGATCGCTGTTGATCGACAATGGCGTTTTGGGAAAGGTCCAATGACGATGAAAGTTCTCTTGGTGTAACTGTTGTTGCGTGGAAGTGTCGTAATGATGATTTTTGAGAAAACCTTGAAAGAGGGGCAAGCGGATTATCACTACATTACGCAAACAAAAAAGACATAAATTTGCCCCGAAACCGGTTTCCTTGTTATAAAATTCGTCGTTATTTTTTATAGTTGTCTTAAAATGTTCATCAGATTTAAAATTATTACAATTTGAGCAATGCAATCTATATAACTACATCCATGATGTTTGTTCGTTCAATAAATTTTTTCTGTCAAAATTCCGTTCCGATAAATGGAATCAAATCGTAGATGATCTCATTGGATCTACGTTTTAGACATCTCAAAATCTTACGCGCAATATGTTGACTATCGATGTCTTCTTCGTCGCAGATGCATGCATAGAGAAGTGCGAGGCATCTCATTGTTGATAAACTGGATACAAAGCGCATCCTATACGCTTGCTTCAAAATGCACACATTTCTATACACATTAAAATTTTATACCGGAAAAGTGTTAGGTTCTACAGTGCGCATTCGTTGCATCGAATATAATGCATTACATTTTATTTATTTTTCCAAAAATACGAGCGCACATAGATGAAAATTTTTATAATATAAAATGTTCGAAGTGCCACTATAGGCAAGTCAATAAGTTTTTAGAAAATCTGTCAGAAGGCACTCGCAGTGTCACAAGTGTTTTTGACAAGTAGCATCTTTCAGCTGATTACTGTCAAATTTTGAGCGGAAGTATTTGAGAGGTTTCATTTCTGTAGACGATTAAAGCGAACTACCTTTGGAAAAAAATGAGTTTCGTGCAATGATCAAACGTCTATAGATGAATTTCTGCGTCGATTCATTACTGTAGACGAAACATGAATTCATTATTTCACACCCGAGACGAAGGAACAGTCAAAACAATGGACTTCACACGGGTGAACCAGCTCCGAAGAAGGCGAAGATCGTGAAGTCGGCTGGAAAGGTGATGGCCACAGTTTTTTGGGAAGCACGCGGTATAATTCATATCGATTATCTTCCGTCGAAGCAAACGATCAATGGCGATTACGCAGCCTTATTGGACCGTTTCAACAATATTTTAAAGAAAAAACGTCCTCATTTGACGAAAAAGAAAGTGCTCTTCCATCAAGACAATGCACAGGTTCACACGTGCCCGGCACCGATGGCCAAATTCAACGAATTCCGCTACGAATTGCTTCCCCATCCAGCATATTCGCCAAATTTAGTCCCCTGCGACTATTTCCTGTTTCCAAACCTGAAGAAATAGTTCGGAGGAAAGAGATTCATTACCAGAGAGCAGTTCATCGTCGAAACAGAGGCTTATTTTGAAGGGTTGGACAAATCATATTATTCGGAAGGCTTGAAAAAGTTGGAGAATTGTTGGATCAAGTGTATCTAGCTAAAAGAAGACTATGTTGGAGAAATAAAAATGAATCAGATAAAAAAAAATGTGTTTTACTATGTTTTTCTAAAAACTTATTGACTTGTCCTCGTATTACATCGATTTATACAATGTGAGAAAATTTTACAGATAACGAATTGAAGTTTATTTAATCGGCGTAAATCACACCTAATTCAGACATCACGGATGCAACAAAATATGAAAAAAGATATATTAACGACAGAAAGAAGATTTGATGTAAATTAAAAACAAGTTTATTTCAGCGCGAAATTTAGTTTTTGGTTAAAATGTTATTTACTAGATACTATATTCAAAATACAGAAAATTAAAAAATTAAGAATTGTAAAAGATGGAAGTATAGCGTAAATTAACAATCAATATTTTTCTAATGGCACAGAAAACTTTCGTATATTTTTAAAAAATTTTGTATTCTACAATAAATTAATTTTCTACATCTCAAAGATAGAATAGTAATATAAATAATACCTTAACGAGAAGTGTATCCATATATTCCCTTCTATAATATAAATTTGCAAATTTTGCCTTCAATTTGGCCATATAAAAATCTTCTGTCCTTCTCTTAACAACATTAGTCAACAATAATCATGTTTAGTTCAAAGTAATCTTGTTAATTCAATAACAGGATTGATAAATCAAGTAACATTTTATTAAGATATTTATTTTATCAATACTCTGTTATTTAATAAATTCACAAAATCATTTCTAAAAAAAGAAGAGGAAAATACGCGGAAGGTACACTAGGATTTTCCCCGGGTTGCATTGGATATTAGTCACAGGTCTGAACAAGTGGAGGAGGATAGTCCATCCCTCGCTTCGGCGGATTCGGTTTTCGACTCGGTTTCGATCGAGTTAGGTAACAGCATAGAGAGTCGTGGAGTTGGGACGAACACAAGTCAGTCTCGCCGAGCCTTTTGCTGCGATAAGATCGACGATGATGACGGGGCACGAAAATAAGGTTTAACGCAAGATTCTGATATAGAATAAGGACCGAGTGATGAACTAACAGAAACGACAATTCGCGAAATAGTGTAGTGACAGAGGGTACAATTGCGATTATCGTTGATGAACGGTAGCTTGAGGATGAGGTATGTTTCAGCGAAATTAAAGTTCTTTGATAATAAAGGTCCCGAGTAGAACACAAAAGTCACGTGATATTAGATGTCATCATGAATTTATTTGCCATTTAATGATAATGACATCCTTTTGATATCATATAATTTTATTTAAAAAAAAAAATCTTATTGCATTACTTGAAATTCTGATAGATTCAATCAGAAAGATGTTCAGATCAGACACTTATGTTCATTTCTACTAATATATAGATCAACTTTAATCTTGGTTTAATTTACTTTTTATCTTGTTCTGATTTCCAGAATCGGGGAAGGACAAAAAGTAGATTAAACCGAAATTAAAGTTAATCTACATTAGCAGAAGTGAATATTATGGCGAGATTTCGGTTAAATTTCAAATAACTTAATCAACAGTTAACTCAACCGGTAGAATCGTTTAACACAAAACCTCTAATCTACAATTTGTTGCTCTTAAGTTTTATTCGCTATATTAAACATAATTTTATTAACTAATTTAATAATAAACTTTATTTGTATTATTTTCAGTAAAAGTATTGATTACAAGTTAATCAGCGCTAGAAGTTTGATCAAAATTATCTTTCTACTTAAATTTATCACACATTCTAATAGAGATAACCAGAAATTTAATTATAATAATCAAAATTCTGATATCCATAATCAGAATTCGTTTAGTTTGCACTTCTTCTCAATACAATCAGAACAGTTTTTTTTAGTGTTCTGTGTTCTACCTGAGATATATATTGCGCTTAATAAGTATTATGATGTCTAGTTCAGACATTGAATAGTAAGTGATGATTGAATAAATCTTATTCGAAGGATTAAACAATTCGACATTCGATCTTTTCGCTATAATATATCGGAGTTGCAGTTGGATGTGAGAGGACGACTCAACAACGTCTGCAACATGATATCCTTGAATTCCACGGAATTCGAACTTCGCGTGATAAAAGTGAAGGAAATTACGGAGGAATTGCACAGAAAGGATTGCCATATCTATCGCCTTAAAATTAAAATCGAACGCGCCAAAGACTCGAAAAAAATAAAATTAACATCAGAGAATTTGCGTATTTGTCTTCACCGAACAAAAAACTACGCAGATGATTGATGTTATGTGAATGCGTTGTTTGTATTGCGTGATTTTCTGCGCGGCGTAGATCGATTGTACGGTATTAGCAGACACTTTCTTTTTACGGGAACGTAAATCCACCACGCTTCCGAGGCACAAGTACGCGTGATTATATAAGCACGATCCTAATGATAATCAAAGCAATTCGAAACATCTCAGAATTCCTTGTGGCATAGCGCAAGTTGCGAACGCAACATCCACATGTGTACGCATGTAAAACGAGTGACTCGAGTAATAACTGGTTATTACAATTTAACGACACGGAAGGTGGAGAAAGTGCATCTGGTGAAGAAAGTAAAATCATGACGAATAAATAATATTTAATAATGTGTCACAGAAGTGTCGCGGGCTTAGCAGAATACTGTAATTTATGTTCCACTACTATAATTTTGTTAAAGATGTGGTATTATGCCTTAAAAGTTGCATGAATCAAATAACACGTCTGCTAAAATATTTTGTATCTTTATTTCTTTCTCAATTAATAAATTAAATACTTATACTACAGAAGACAAAATTATTTTTTATAATTTGAAATTTATCATTTAAGAAGGCAGATATATTTGAAAGAATGACAATTAAAAAATATTTTTTTAAAGAAAAGTAGAAAAAAGTAAAAAAATAGAAAATTTTAAGGAGATAAATTGTTTTCTGTGTATTTAAATTATATAAAATGTGGTTTCTTAATGTGTTAAAAAAAAAAGTCTAAAAGAAATTTAATATATCTTCTTGCGATTAGAAACGAAAAAAATAATTAAAAAATTAAACATTTTTATTTTATTCGTCATCTAATAGAACAGAATTTGACATATAGAATAGAATAATTTGATAATAGAATAGAATTTGACAAAAAGAAACCGAGAATAAATAATTGCAAGACGTGAAACTGTAACGCTATACACATATATTAAAAGCTTTGATTTATATAAAAAACTCTTTGTTCCTTTATAAAATAATTTAATTGAGATGTGTTCCTTTTCTCATCAACATATCTAAATCATTTTTTTTTTTAAATAATTATCTTCATATAAATCGATATTTTTTTTTAAATAAACTGTTTTGGAATTTTATTTATAACTTTAAAAAAAGTTAATAATCCTTTTCTATAACTGTAATTATTTATAACTTATGATTTTTTAAAAACCAAAATGTCAAATTATAATTCATTCATGTCTGAAGAAATAAAAAAAAATTTATAAAAATTGATTCAATATATTTTCTAAGAGTAAGATACCTACAAAGATAAGTGACATTGTCCTATAATGTCGCAATTGTACCTTTTCCCTTAAAATAAAATCATCTCATTGAATTGTTCTCATAGAATACCTTTCGAAATTACTATAACATTATTACAAAAATGCATATGCTACAATAAAAAATGTACAACAAAATTTCATTAATAGTTGAACGTGTAATAAAGTGTACATATATATACCATATATATATATTATATTACGCAACATACTCTGTATTAATTATTGACACATCTACTAAAGAATGTTATCACCATAAGACAAGCAGTAATGAGGACACATCATATGACAATAATGATAATAGCTTTCGATCGAGAGTAATATATGTATCTTCTATCCTCCAAAACTTATTGAGGAAGATTTGTATTAGACAGTGTACCGGATGTCACATGCACTCTGTATACTAAGAATTTCATGCTAAATCTTGTCATGATTACCACTATCCATGGTATTCGTGGGATGGATGCGTTTGCAATTTGCATTGATAGCGCAATTGTTTACAAAAACGTACGTGCTTCCCATGCTTTCAACATTCGATCCGACATTCTGTGTTAAACAAAAATCAGTTACTCGTCTTATTCGTGAATTATAAAATCGGATTAATTTCAATTATTCTCATACTTTATCGGATCTGCAAAACAATTTTAAATTCACTCCGCTATTTTATTTAATTTTTATTATTAAAAATACTGAAAAAATTTATGCCTTTAATTTTTAGCCAGATATTTTGACATCTTATCTCTATTTGTCGGGGTGTACACAATGTTGATTCTTCGAAAAAAAGGAATTTTTTCTATTCTCGAAGATAAGATATCACTATACACGTTTAGAACAACTAGATTAAATATTTTGTACTTTATGTTTAATAAGATTATTGAAGGAATTCACACCTTTAATTTTTTACCCAGATATTTCAATTTCAACATTTTTGTTCTGTTTGTATCAGGAATATTAATTTTGATTTCTAGAATCAATACAATGTTGGTTTCTGGAATTAGAGAATTTTTTCTATTCTTGGAGGAAAAAATATCGCTATACTCTAGAATACGCATATAAAAAATAGGCCATAAGATATCTTTTTTAAAGAAATAATTAAAAGATAAATTAAGAAAATTTAAGCATTAATTGTTAAATATAAATAACGATTTTATTGAACTCTTTCATATGTAAATATATGACATTTTCAGTTTTATATAAAGAGTACAAATTTCTAATTTCAATCACTTTTTGTAGAGACTATACATCTGATACTTGTCTTAAGTCATAGAAAATTAACCAATCACAGTTGAATACGAAAAAAATCGATTAATGATTCATCAATTTTTTACAATTTAAGTTACTTCTATATTGTAGACCCCGTATTATATTTTGATTTTGAACTTCACGTTATCTGGGGTGATTTTATTGTGATTACATTGAATATTTTGTTATTTGACTCTTTTGCGTTTATTACCAAGGATGAAATCCTCTAAACGAGAAAGTTTTGATGTAACTCGCTCCCACTGGAATGATCACTAATTAGACGATTATGTAACGATGCGTTCACACCTGCAGGCATCGATCAGAAGAATCTCACGGACGACGAGTGTAACATACAGATAATAATCTCGTCCATTCATTCACGCTCGATGGCTAAAGCGATTCAGCGACGTTAATTAGAGATAGGAAAAGGAATCTCTCTGTTCCGTGCGGCGTTCATTGTATTTATGAAAGGTAGAATACGATAACGTGATTATTTCTAGGACTATATCTTTACGTTTTATAAATGGCACGCAATTTATAAAATCATGCAAAATATTAGGAAAATTGAAATGCAGTTGCGACTAGATGATAAGTATCTTGACGACGCATTAGAAGAATTATTTCGGCATACATCGAATAAATCATTACGTTAATTAGAAAACAAGCATGAGATAAATTCTAGGTGCTATATAAAAAGTAATTAATAAAACACTGTAACAAAGAATAAAACTCATGACTTCACAGCCGTCGTGGAAAGTTGCGGAAGAAAGCTCGACCAGCAACAACATTGAAATGTTGACAAGCCTTCATGCTGTTTAAGTACTTCCTCAACTTAAAAAAAAAACACATGCAATACTACGTCGACAGTGCGTGTAATATGCTATTACTATACAAACAAAATGATATGAGCATCTAGGAAATATACTTATTAGGATAGCCCTTATTTTATACTTAGGGAAAAAATTTTTATATATTTGTTTACCGATTCCCCCAGAACAGTTCCAAATATTAAAAAAATAATCCGTATAAACATTTTTATTACAATCGGATAAAAAGAATACATGCCGACTGACACCTTGAATGTCAAATTATTTTATGTTGTAGATGCCCGTCAGCATATGTTCTTTTTATTCGATTGCAATAAAATTTTACAGATTATAATATTTGAGAGATAAAAAATATTTAAAAAGAAATATTTAAAACTGTTCTGGGGAAATCAGCAGACAAAATATTATACATAAAATTTTTTTTACTAAGTGTAAAGTAAGGGCCACTCTAAATTACTTATATACTTGTTTTATTAATAAGAGAATGGCTCCATCATTTAAAGCCACAATGCTTGTTTGTCTGCTGGATTGCTAGCTGGATCAGATTCTTGCCATCGAATTGACTGCGATACTGGCACTGTCAGTACTACAACTAATACAGTGGCAAGATTCTAATCCAGCTAGCAATCCGGCAGGAAAAAAAACATCGTGTGCCGCTGGCTTAATACAGATCTTATCCTTGTTAGAAAGAATAGTTATACAATGCTTGAATAATTACAAGTGCAATGTTATATCTATCCTATTCTTCTAATAATCTACTATATTTTCCACTTATATAAGAAATTAAAGAAGAAAATCTGTTTCTTACTTTGCATTTCAAAACTCACAATAATTCGATGATACTTGAATCAAGCGATTGCTATATCATAGGTAGGAAAGCCGTTGAAGTTTTGAAGAGCAAAGGACAATTTCGGAAAATACAGTGAGAAGCAAATTTCTTTTTTTAATTTTTTTTTTGCTTTGATGAGTGCCAGGATGGGATAATAAGTAATCAATTATAAGCTGAGGATGACTTAAAAATAAAGTCGAAACGTACGAAGTTTGAATTAACAAGATGCATAATTTTTTCGCAACCTAACAACCAGCGGGGGACTCCTATGGCCTTGAGGATATGTTTTGATATTTTGAAATCTAAGGAGTTATTTACATATGTTTTAACTTAACATTAAATTTAGATCTTTCTTTTTTTAATATTTTAATATTATTTATATAAAGATGCTAAAAGAATAGATTAACGTTCCATTGGTGATTATTTAAATATTGTGTGATTCTATTCCAACAAGAATAGAATTTGTATTAAAAATAAATATAACAGGCCAATCTTTTATTAATAAAAGCAAGTAGTATATTTCAAGTATTTACATTTTGTCTCTCTCTTGTATATAATACAACAACAGGAGATTCAGAATGTTGTTTAAACTGATTTAAATAAATTTGATCAAATATAAATAAATTAGATGGTGGTTTGGAATAGACAGAATTGTTTCATTATATTTCGAAGCTCAAATCGCAAAATATTTGCGTAATCCTCCTAGGATGATCAATGAGATCGAAGAAAGAAAAAAAGAGAAAAGACCTTTTGCTTTCTGCAACGTGAAAAGCATTTATACGCGGGTGTTAGTTATTCTTATTCCGCGCACATGCCGTCATCCTGAGCTCTGCCGTCAGGGACAATGCCATTGCCATAGTGAAACAGTGAAAGTATGGTCATTTTGTCCTCGCTGTCGCACGCATTTCTGTTCCTTCCCACTTGTGCTGCTCACACGCACGCACGCACAAGACGACACACGTATCGGCATTTCGCGCTATCGCGATAGTCTCGTTTTGAATGTCACATTCTATTGAAGTGCTCTCTACCTGCAATGCAGCGGCGAACTCGATGAAATTGCTTCTGCATTTGACTGTCAAAGATGAGAGGTAATATCTTCCATTCGTGTGGTTTTTTTCGTCCTACAATTTGCAATAAGTTAATTGAGATACGTATTTGTCAAAAACTGCGATTTTTTTCAATCCTTAATTATTAAATCCCTTCGTAGCGGAATAAAGTTAATGCGACAACTTTCAGCACGATGCGGATCCTTTTAAAGAGCATCGTATGTCTTCTATCAGTGGTTAACGCGAGGACTGTGATAATGCCGCCACCATGGGCCAATCCCTCAAGCAACCCCTGCGCCGCACAACCACGCGGTTGGCTGCTGCTTTACTGGCCAGCAGATGGGAAATGTTACAAAATATTCCAGGTGCTAATCTTCTTTTCCTCAAAATTTATGACTCTGTACGTATGCGCAATAGATTTATGACATGCCACGGCTGATCTAAAAGACTCGTTTATGTACATTTCTACCAAAACGCTTATAATTCAAAAATTATACTCCGACATTTTGGTACTAGAATTTTCGTCTCAAAATAATCTCAAGAATCTCCCTAAGCATTATTCGGGTCTTTACTGGATACTCTATATATATGGGACCTATAATTATTAATGCCGAATTCAAACGGCGATGGCAAAGGTACTCTCGGAGATTTGCCTTTCGAGAAGCGACGATCAAATAAAACTTAATGTTTTGGATGTTTTTGATCCTGAATTTTTGACACAGTCACGCTACGCTCTGCGTTACGATCGCCACTTGGTTAACTTACTTTGATTTAACTTACTTTTTATCTTTATTTTAGTTCTAAGAATTATATTATAATAGAATAAGAAAAAATAATTTAAACCGAGATTAAAGTTAATTTCTATTGGTCAAAATGGATATTAAAGGAATTATTTACTTCTGACGAAAAAATGATATTTAGAAATATCGATTTTGATTAAATTTATTGTTAGAGTACGTTCAACTTTTACGCTCACACACTATATATATAGATATCAGTTCAATTTTATTATCTATCTATTAAACAAATGATGCTTACTGGCACTGTAAGCGCAAAACGAGACACATCCTTGATGAGAATACAGTGCGTCCCCAATAACTGACGTGTGACACAAGTAATAAACCGCACCAGTAAACATAAAAACACAAGAAAAATCAAAATTATAAATTCTGCAATTAAGTTTCTTAATATTTGCTCCGCAAATCATCCAGTAGTTCGATAAATAAGTCGAAGTAGTTCAGTAATTAGAGAGCCAGTTGGACTGAAAAAAGTAGTTCCAGCAGTAACGAATTACTTGTAGTGCACAGATGATATGTATTCTAATGTTTTTTTTCGTTAAATTTGTTTTCAACTACGTATAACACATAATTATTATTGTTTATTTTTTTCTTACATTCATAAATTATTTTAATTATCTAAAGAATTATTCGTGCAATAGGATGTGCGTAAGTACAGTATGACAATACATTTATAATGATTTTCTCACGCATTTATTTTTTCGTAGTGCACCTTGTGACACATATCGGTTGTTGGAGATACGCTATATTCTTAACATTTAAATAAAATCGATAATCCTAAAACGTGATGTTCTCTTGTGATCAGGACATTTATGATCTTTTGTACATATGACAGATTGGCGCCCCGTGCCCAGAAACTATGGAACTAGGCCCAGCAGCCGATAATGGAACAGTTGCGGAATGCAAGTGTCCTCCAGGAACTGCTCAATCGCCCAGGGATGCGTTGTGCCATCCGATGTTCACGAGAGCGTCCTGCTCCAAGGGTCAATTCTTTGCACCTGTGCCCGACATGTTCAATAAATCACAGTAACGAAAACAGCCTCTCTTTAATCTCGTTCGTAAACGAATGGAAACATCAGTGTATTCATGATAGCTTTTTAGCACAAAACAGCGATGGGGAATCTGTCGTGATCTCGAAACCTGCAAAGAGCAAGGCGAGATCTATTGGCCCAAGGATAGCAAGTGCTATCCGAAACTCAGCAGAGGTCCATGTCCACGCGGTGAACTTCTTGTCACAGGCGAGGACGGTCTAGCAATTTGTTCATGTTCGGCGAGTGGCGAATTGGCCAGATATTATTGGTTAGGAAACGGTGGTGGTTGCTATGAACACTATACCAAAGGTCCTTGTTCGGAGCCAGGAGAATTGTTTCTGCCAGGCGGAACATGCGGCTGCCATCCTCAATTACCTCACTACCACGAACTGAGCGGAATGTGCTATCAATTAGGTAAAACATTTCACATAATCGAATAAGATAACCTAATAAATTTAAAATGTAAAAATAAAATTCAATGTAATAATGAAATTGAAAAAATGGAAATGGGGAATCGCCATCTGCTTTAATATAAATTTTTTACGCCTTTAAAATTATTGTATTAGTACAAATTAGTTCGGTCCGTTTTTTATGTTCAAAAATGCATTTATTTCAAAACAAAAATGAATGAACAGATTAATTAAAGTATTATCCATCGCTGGCTACTACTTTTTCCCATCTCTCAGGCAATTTTCGAATTCCATCTCGAAAAAATGACTCGTCTTTGGAGGCGATCATCTTTTGGAAAACAGACCGAACTAATTTGTACTCCCAATAAAAATAAAAATCATTTTTCACATTAAATTCTTCAAATTAAAAAAAAAATTAATTTTGTAAAATATTTGAAATTTAAATACCGATGAGAATAAGCCATTTATGGTCAAGCTGGATCTTGAATATTCTAATATAATTTTCGTGTGAATTTATATACTACGTATGTAGATCCCTAAATGCGCGCCGAAATTTTTTCAGACTTGCAACGCAAACTAATAAACTACCGCAGTACTATCACGAGTTAAGTTAACAATTTTTTATGCTCATTGCATCTTGGATCTTAATAATATGTTAAATGACATATTAAAGTCTATGAATGACATATTAAAAATCTGTAAATAATTTAAATATATTGCGAAAAATATTACCTCGGATGGGAGTCGAACCCAGATCGCTTGCTTTATTCGCAAGTGTCCTAGCCAATTAGACTACCGAGGCCTTAGTAATATTCCTCGCAATAATCGTATATGTAGGAATCAACATCTTTGCAGACGATATAAACAAACAAACTCTGAAACTGCGGTAGTTTATTAGTTTGCATTGTAAATCTGAAAAAATTTCGGCGCACATTTAGGGATCTATATACGTAATATATAAATTCACACAAAAAATATACTAGAAGCATTCAAACTTGACCGTAAATGGTTTATTCTCATCGGTATTTAGTTTGAAACTTTTACGGTCCAAATAAAAGTTTATTTGAAATTAACATTATTATAATAGATTCAAGAAATAAAGATCGTTATATAACTTCTTATTCATTGTATTGTTTTACACACTTCTTATTGTGACTTTGTATTGTTACATACACTTGTGACTGGCGTGCACTAACTCATTCTTTCAATTTAATTTTTTAAGACGATATAATCAATGTATACACCAACTTTGCACATTCGCTAAATATTGACTACATTCAATATAAATATTATAATTATGTATGTCAAGAACGTATATGAAATTTGCTAAAGTTGGTATATGTTGGCCATATCATCTGAAGGCGCTTTAAGTCTTCACTCTTACTAAAATATTTTTAAATTCTTAATGTAAATTATCAGACAGCGTTGGTCCTTGTCCACAAGGACATCACTTTACGGTGACAGTGGACGTTAGATCATCGCAAGAAGATGTTGTACGAGCTAGATGCGTTTGCAAATCGGGCTATGTGTTGTATAAAGACGGATTATGCTATCGATTGTATACGAGGGGACCCTGTGAGAGCGACTATATGCTGATAAATTCGTCAACCTGCATTCCCGTGCCATGCAAACGCGGTAGACTATATTTTCCTCAGGAGAAGACATGCTACAAGATCGCTACAAGAGGACCGTGTCCAAATGGACAGATAGTGTTATACGATTACAATGTGAGACCATCCCTCGATGGGATCAGTTACAACGGTGTGTGTGGATGTACCAATATCATGAGAGACGCTGGCAAGTGCAAGAAGAACGATAACGATGATTGCGAAAGCAGACCAGGAATGGTGATGATTAAGAAAACCTGTTATAAATTGTACACACAAGGTCCATGTACGGAAGGAGAATGGTTGGTCGCTCAGAGAATGCCAAGAAATAATCAATATGTGTTATGGCAACAAGAAGAACCGCGTCCGAAAGCTAGATGTGAATGCCGACCTGGTTACAAAAGGATTGTTCCGAGCTCTGGTGAGACTTTAGAGGAGTTGGAGAATAATAATCTGATCTCACCAAACAGTTGCCAACCACCAGCGGTAAGCTTGGCAAGGTTTCTCAACGATAATATCAAATCAACGCCATTCAACGGTGATCTGAATAGCTCACAAATCGCTGCATAGTGAAAGCTGCGCGGCGTTTATAACATTGTTAGATAAAAAAAGGACTTTTTTTATATTGAAATAGTCGTTTTTTATGGATGTTCTTTTGGATGTTAAATATGAATGCGCGTTTTCTAAATTGCTTCATCACAATTTTGAAAAATTTACAAAAAGCTATTTTTAGGCACGAAGTTGAATTAATTAAAATTCTGATGGAAGATGAATGATCCAGAATTCTGATTAAACAAAATTCTAGTAGATTTAACCAGAATTCTGGATTATTCATTTTCCTCCAGAATTTCAGTTAATTCAATTAAATGTTTTTCTCCAATTTGAGAATCAGGTTTGTATTCAACATCCAACAAAACTGTAGAAAATGACTAGTCTCGTCTTAGTATTTTTTTTTTGTCAATAATATACAATAATTTATAAAAATCATTAAATTACATTAATTTATTTTTTGTCTAGTGAAAAACATGCATTATGTGCATCGAATTTTTCAATTAAAAAAATTATGATTAATTTTATTTTGTATACCCTCTGTATGAATTATTAGTTTTATTTTATATAGTTAAGCCAAGTTTTATTTATTGCGTCTCATATTTTAAACATTGTAAATATCATTTATATACTTACAAAGACTAAAGTTTCTTGTGAAAGACATGAGAGATAAGTGCCAATTTTTTCTAAGAAATTTATCAGAATTTGTAAATAAATACAGACGTACTTACTCATTTTTATGCTGTAAATCACAGATTTGTTTTTGCACCGCTTCCATTTGTTGATCCTTATGTGTCAATTCCCGTTCCAATGCAGCAATCTTCTCTGTCTTTTCATCCAAAACCATCTAAAAATTGAAAAAAATATCAATTTTATAAGTCATCACAACAGTTAATTATTCAGAGATTAATTTGTTACACAATATTCTCATTACCAATAACCGATCTTTCTCTTGATCCAAGAGTGTCATGCTTGAGCGCAGAGTATTTATTTCTTGTTTCAATTCCTTGATTTGATCGTTCAATTGCAGCTGTTGCTGCTCCATACTTCTGTTGCGATCTACAGCTTTGTTCAATTCCGATTCTGCTTGCGATAGTTGACCCTGCGCGTCTCCAAGTGCTTGATCCGTTTGATCTTGTAACGTTCTGTAATAGATAATTTAGAAAATTAAGATTATATCCGATTTTTACAAATAAAATCTAATCTATATTACCGTAGTTGGAAATATTGCGTTCGTTGCGCCATTAATTCCTGCTTTGTACGATGCAGTTCCTCTTGTATATCACCTAACTGATCTTCGAGACCGTTTATTGCCGCTCTTCTTGTGCCCTGAGTTATCAACAGATCTTGTCGTTCTTTTTCTATATGTTTCAAGCGATTTTCCGCCTCAACTAAATTTTCTTTAAGTCGAAGTTGTTCGTTTTTGTGTGTATCTGACATTATCTGTATTCCAATATCATTCAACTATGCATTTATAATATATTGCCATAACCACAACGTTAGTAAGAAATAGTATAAGTCAATATTAATTATGCTAATCACACAGTTATCAAATAGATATAATTAACAAAAGTATAAATATTAAAATTCGTATATTATTTAGTATCTACATTAAGCTTAAATTTATTGAGAAAAATCAAAAAGAATAGACATATAAAGCTAATTTAACTAGTAATCTCTATTTTTTACCTCAAGTCTCTCCCGTAACGCGTCGCGTTCGTTTATCAGTCGTTCAACATCTGCTCTGGCTGTATCCCGCTCTCGTTCAAGACGTTCAAGCATCGTCTGTACAAATTGAAATTGAAATAAGACATATACAGGGTATCACATTTTAAATAACGACTTCGGATATCGTGCGGACTATTATACTAAACACCTTATACACACGCACGCACAAACATATACGTATACATGTATATAATAATAATATATAGTTTTATTTGAAAATCTTTACCTTTGTCGTGCTAATGTCTTCAGTAGATATTGGCGAGTTAGAAGCACAGGTACAAATGTGAATGGGTTTGCACAAACTGCACGATCTGCAAGGAATACACATATGTCTCTGATTTTTGTGAGTTTGCAATCGTGCTTCTAGATCCTTCTTCCTATTATACTGCTCTTCTTTCTCCTGATGTGCTTTGCTTAAAGCTGCTTCCTTATCATTTAATTCACGTTTTAATTCACAAATTTGTGTCCACAATTCAGTCTATAATTTGCAAGTAATAAAAATTTAACTTTTTGTACAAGTAATAAAATTATTTTTTTAATATTGAATATTTACATTATCTTTGTCAGATATTCTACGTTGTTCGTCCCGACAATTGATATATTCCTTCCTATAATGATCTCGTTCTATTTCTAATCGCTGAATTGTCTGCTGAAGCTGCAAAAAAAATCTTTTAATATCAAATAAAAAAAATATATTTAAGTAAATTCCTTCGACTTACAGATGCAATTTTTAAATCTGCTTCGTCAATTCGTTTTTGCATATCAAAGCCACTTGTATCTTTTATAATTTCTTTATCGTTAGCCAGTATCTGATGGCCCACCACATCATATTTCTCATTTCTGTTATTTTTTGATGCTAAAAAGAATAAATAATTCTTAGTATATGTATTTTCTTATATGATAATTATTTTTTTAAAATGAACGATCCATTAAAATATATATTTAACATTTTCCTGGGCTGTACATTTCAAAATTAATTTACTATTAATACCATTTTTTTTCTTTGATGTTTTCATCTCTTTATTCTGATCATTCTTTTCTGTCTTTTTTTTTGTTTGCATCTGTTCATTCCCTCCATTATTTTGCCTAATATTTTTTTTATGTATATGCTCTTCTAATATTTTATTAGCAAATTGCAATTGATTAACATCTTGTCTTTGACAATCATTTTCTTTAGTCAGTCTTTCCATATTTACACTTTTTTCTGCAATGTTACGTTAAACTTTCACCTTTGATGCAAGTAGCCCAGGCTGTTAAAAGGAAAAATATAAAAAATGAACAATTTTGACATACCAACTGTTAGTTGATTGATTTTATCGGACATTTGTTTCTTTTCATCCAATGTAGATTCCAAAGTACGTTGAATATTACGTTTTTCAAGTCTACATGCTTCTAGATCTGCTCTTAACTCTTGTACTTCTCTACGTTCTACAGTTAACTTGTGTTCCAAGATATGCACTTGTGTCATGACATCCTCTAGCTTCTCCTAACCAAGCATAAGAACATGAAACCAAAGAAATTATACTGAAAATATATGTATATCAACGCAATCGTAATTACTTGGAGCCTACGAACTCTTCTGTTATTCTCTTTAACTGCAGAATTACAGTCGGCTTCTACAGCTAATGCAACGTGATCTATATCTCGTAATTCTTTCTCTAGTTCCTCATTTCGTGCTGCTAGTTTCATTGCCTGAGACATAGCATCATGTTGTTTATTTAGAGATTCTGTATCATTCAAGAAAAATTGAGTGTGTGAATTGAATGTCTTCATAATTTTATCAAATAATTACGTGGAATGTACAATAGAGTAGGATTATTAGAAGTAAATACTGTAAATTCCTTGCCTTTTAGTTGTTGTTCCAGCTCTAATTTGACCTGTTGGAGAACCTTTACTTCATTAATCTCTCTAACATCGTGAGTAGCACCAGATTTCTTTTTGCAAATGCAGTCCTTGCTAATTGCAGCATAAGAACGACCACCTTCTAACATTTTTCTCAATCGAATTATTTCTTTTTCCTTTGTGGCCAACTATAAAAGATTCTTCATTTTATAACATATTCATATATGTGTGTACTATATTAGCATATTGTTATACATATCAATGTATACTACACATAAATGTATACATACATAGTTATATACATACAGGGCTGCCATAAACAAATGCGTAAAGGTACTTTAATGCTAAATGAAATTTTAATCCTTTGTCTGCAATCACTCTCTTCCGTTCTTTTCTACAATCTGGATTTTTTATCCAGCTTAATTTTTTTACTGTTTCAGGCTTTCCAAAAAATATGGAAAATTTTAGGATTATTTTTTAATATCTTTACCTCAACAAAATTTCTACTATAATAAGATATCTTAGGAGAGGAAACCAGATTCCTTTTTTTATTTTAAAGAAATTTAAGATTATAAAATCTTACTTGTATAAAAAGAAGACTCAGAGATTGCAAAAAAAGAGTTAAAAATCAATTCTCTATTCCTAATACCAATTGCATGTGAACACTTTTATCAGATTTAAGTTTTTCTGGAATGTGTATATTAATTTAGAAAAATCAAAAACAGACAATTGTTGATATTACTCAAATTTTGTTGATAACACTCAAATTTTTCAATACATAAATATATTATATAGCAATATATATAGGTACAAAATTATTGTAGCACCATGATACCAATTATTTCTTTATAGAACAGAAAAATGTATATATAAAGAAAAATTTTTTTTATTAATTTCAATAATGAAAATTTTTACTTTTCACATTTCCGTTCTAAGAAAAAAGTAATGATAGACTTACACACTTTGTGATTGAAGATATTTAATAAATAGTTATTTAATACCATACTTAAAAGATTAAAAATTAAGAGGGACAGATGACAAAATATCCTTTGCCTTATGTATCAATAGCAGCTTTGGTATATATTTATTTGATAACGTGCTAATGAAAGTAACACATAATTCTTTAAAAATATTGTTACCATGCGTCAATAATTTCTAGCATGCAGAAAAATGATTTTGTTAGTATATTTTCATTCTTCTTTGGAAAATACTGACGAGACATTCAAGAGACACATGCATAAAAATTGATGCTTAGTATACCTGTTTTTCAAGAGTCTCTATGGTATCAGTTTGCAATAAAATCTCCTCTCGTAATTTTATTACCTCTTGACTTAAGCAATTCATTTTGTGATCCGCCATGCTTATTATATCTACTATCTTAGGTTCCACACTACTTAATTTTGGCAGTGAACCATTGCCCTTTGTCCTTGGCATTGACTCAATTTCTAAGACTGGCCTCCGAAGGGGAAAACAGGGACGTTTCTTAGTACCTAAAATTTCATAAAGATATATACCGCATGACTTAAAAATTTATATTATAATGATAGTTTGTCAACACTTGTAGCAAAATGACAGAATAACTTACTAAGACCAACATTAATAATAGTTGGTTTTAGACATTTGCCTTGAAGCTCCAATATCTTTTTAGACTTGATAGATGATTCTGCTTCTAGCTCCTTTATTTTATGTATGTTTCGTGAGGATGCCAGTTGCAGATCATTGCATTCACATTCTAACTTATATATCTGCCTTTTAAAATCCTTGACTTGCTTCTGATGCGCTTCCTTAGTTCCTATCAGATCTGAATGAAGTTGGTTGCATTCTTGTACCAATCTCGCATTATCACACTTATAAGGGTCAACAGATAATTGCAACTGGTTGCATGCCTACCAGTGATACCGTCAAATTAGAACAAACGTCGAAGATACTCTTTTATACTTGATGAAAAATAATTAACAATATAATTAACAACTATCGCGTTATTTGTCAAGTAATGTTATGACGTTCTATAATAAAGTTGCAAGCCGTAAGCCATAAGAAATTAACCAATCATAGTCGGTTATTTTTGTCATATTCAACTATGATTGGCTAATTTCTTACGGCGTACAACTTGCGATCTTATTCTTATTGTAGAACGGGCATATAATAGATCGCGTTCTCTTCGTAATAGCTTTTACTTGAAGTTAGACGAATAAAACTGTATTCAAATGTTTCTTCTTTACAAGTCCAGATTTCATAGAAAACTAAACATTGTCACGGAGTATCAACACTTAACGAATATGCATTAATGACATACCTCAATGTTTTCCTGAGCAACGGCTTTAAAATGTTTCAGACTATCTGTAGTTTGAATAAGATCGGCCAACAAAGCTTCTATCAAAGGTAGAGCATCCAACGATAGTGCCTGCTTGTATCCCAGGTTATCCAGGTGTTTTCTAACCGTTCGATACCTAGCAGTAACGTTGTATTCTGCATCCTCGCTCATTCTCGCGAAATACACAATCAACAAAATGGTCCGCACACAATTTGTACATTGATTATTACAAGAGCTTGAACATTTCTATAACAACTGTAAGACGTAACCTCACGTCTCGTGTATTATTACTGTAATCGGATGAATATGACAAATATTTTATAGTTTTCTGCTAACAATAAGCGCAGAAACTTATATGTATTGTATAACATCACAATTGCACGTAATAAGCAGTGACTGTTCCTTAAAATCAAAACTGATCGTTTAAGTCAATTTTTCTTTTTCTTTCGCTGAGTAATCTAAATATATTTTTATTATTATTTGTAATTTGTTATCATTATTTATAATATCTTTAACATATTATACTTATTTCGTTGGAAATATCTAAGAGATTTTATTCATTCAAAGCTGCAATTTTTTTTATCAATAATTGTTCTTGATCGTTTTTTTGTAAGTTGTTTGAAAAACTTTGCAACGGTTCGAAAGTGTGTTGCCAATCACTACCAATCACTACTGATTCCAATCCAACTAGAGACACTAGAGTCCGAGCCAGAGGAAGCGCAACCGGCTGAAGTCAGTAGGTCTGTTCGCATTGCATGAAATCCCCAAATAATTTTGCACTTAAAATGAGATAGATATATATTCGGCGTTAAAAAGAGAGAAAGCGAAGATGGTAAGTGCAAAAAGTGCAAGCAACGCGAACAGACCTAGTATCGCAAAATTACTAAGAAAAGTAAAAATGGGTGCATCCAGAAGCACGACTGCTCATTGAGCGCTCGGTAAGCTCTTGTACCGGTTTGGTTTATATTTTTAGATCTAATAGAATATGCCAATCAGATAAAAACTGAGCGCTCAGTGAGCGGTCGTGCTTCTGAATGCACCCAATGGCATCGTTTGCAGACAAACTTGACCAATCACAGTAATCGAATGAGAAGGGAATAATAGGGTATATTAGAGAAAAAGTTTTATGATCAATATCTAGCTTCGGTTGGAATCCTGTAAAGTTACTAGGCCCGTTAAGTTAGTCGGAGTTTGATGAAAGTGGCCGCTAGTGTATCCGATTTTTTCGATTATAGACAAAAATATAAAAACCAGTTTTTACAATCTTTTTGGAAATATTTTATTGTAGTAGTCCTGTTTATATATAACATAATTAAGTAAAAAATTTATAAATTACAACTGCAACTGCTTATATATAACTGCTCGTGTAACAAATTTAACTTGGAAAAAACAAATCCGTATCCTTTAAATTATCAGTGACCCATTTACTAAATTTTTGTTCGATTTCCGATGTAAATATTTTTTTCCAACCATCCGTCGTTCCTTGTCGAATAAACACATCTGGTGATATTACATTGTCAGGACTCGGTTGATTCACCATAGGATTTTTGCGAAAATTCTCTATTTTTAAATGCTCCTCTAACTTGGCAATTTGTTCATCACTATAAGTTTTATCGAAGAACGCAGCGATTTTTCTTATGTTGCTAGGTAGATTCTATGTAAAATAGACGAAAATTAAGTGTAAAATCGTAATACTTTCAATATTGCTAATAACATGCTGCATCTTCTATCAGTAGCCCGGATTAAAATTCTGAAATAGCATTGATCGCGCATAGCTAGCTTCTCCCACTTTCAATTCGCCCAAGACTGTGACGCACGATGTAGTATCGATAGTGGGGAGCGACAGCGGTGAGGCAACGATTTCGAAACGAGGAACGGAAAATAAGCGAGAAAAATACTGAAACATATTAGATACATTAAACAGTTACTTCCAGATTTTTCTCATTATTTCGAAAACTTTTAAAATAATTTTTTTCGACATTTTGTAATAACTTTCTTTATTTATGAAAGTAACACAAAGTAAATTACTGAAAAGTGTAATAGAGAAAGAATTTTGTTTTTGGAAGACCGTGGAGGCTCTAAGTTGCTTTCATTGTCTCGTAAAACCACTGCTAATTGTCCCCACCGCCGCGTTCCCTCCTATCGATGCTCTACCCGTGTCTATCACAACGGCTTCGGGCATCACAAGTGATAAGGGAGCAACATGCTACGATCGATTCAAATTGGTATAGGTCTGTCGGCGGAAAATCCGGGCTCTAATTATCAGATACATGGTATGATCTAAATCAGTGATGCGCAATTTTTTTTAGACTGAGCCATTTTTTTCAGATTTAGATAAAATATTTGCGGGTTTATTTCTATCCCACCTTTATCAGATCTTCGTAAAAGAGGAACATCATATTTGCTCTGTGCCTCATTGCCCAAGCTTGTTTCACGTGTTCCCAATATGGACTCCATACAGCTGAAATTATGAAAATTTAGCCTCTTAAAATGCTAATTAAGAAAAATTAAATTAAATTGTAAAAACCCTCACCCCCCTTCATTAATATTGTTTAAAGCTTACTGTGATTATTCATGAAATCATTACAAAACTGTTCGAAAGTTCCCTGATATTGGAAATGTGTCAACATTTTCATGAAATTATACCACGAGACTACTACGTCTCTTGGATTTCTGGCGATGTAAATAATCTGGAAACAAAAATAACGTCTTTAAAAAGTATTATCTGTAATTTTTATATCTTAATATGCGTATTTTTTACAATAAAAAGGATAATGTAAAGAGCAATTTGAGAATCATCGATAAATAGAAATAAAAAATTAATACCTATAAAAAATTAGCAATATAATTAAAACAAATTCAAACTGCATACATAACATGTTTCGGCTCCTAGATTGAGCCTTCTTCAGATGTAAACGAAACCATTTTATCGTAGTGAAAGTAGAATTATAAATGTATTCGTGTGTTGAAATGTGAGATGTATATTTTTGATACATAAACCGAAATAAAATATGTTTCCAAATTAGCTAAGTGCAATAATTTTACTGTATACGCATCAATGGAAAATTTTTAAGTTCAAAATAAAAATGAATGAAGTATTGTATATCTAAAAACATAGTTAACACACCGATCGGAGAAGAGAATTCTCCGATAACCTCGACCTTAACATATATTTTTAAGATCATGATTCTATGCGTGACTTCCAAGTTTTAACCGTCGATCATTATCCATCCGTTAAAAAGTTATTAGCAAAAAAATATTAAAAGAATATAATGTGTTATTTCTATTTTATATAATGTTAAAAACTATTTTATGTATTATATGACTTTTTTCTTATTTATGACTTAGTAATGACTTTCCACGTAAAGGAAGGTTCATCTCATTTCTACCCCCCCCCCCTTCTCTGCCAAGGGGCATTCGACTTTTCACACAAAGTGAGTTTCATCCCACCTCTCCTCTCTGCTAAGGAGCACATTATTTTCCACGTGGAGCAAATTTCATTCCCCCTCCCCCATCTTTAAAAGAGCATTCAACTTTCTACGCGAAACGACAAGCGAGTCCCGCCCGACCTCTGTCAAAGAGTATTTGATTTTCCACGCGAAATGAGGTCCATTCCATCTTTTCCCTGTCTAGGAACGCATAACTTTCCAAAAGCACGCAAAGCAAGATCTACCTGAATAAAACGTCGTACGCCAGTTGTCAAGGAAAGGCATAGGGTGGATCTCGCTTTATGAATGGAAAATCGTAAAAAAAATATATTTTAAAGTTTTACTTTGTAATACAAAGAGGTATTTTATATAAATTTTCTTTTGTTAATAATTTTTTAATAAATAACGAGCGATAGTCAAGATTTGTTAGGAGTCACACAGAGGTCATAATAACATATGTCAAGGTCAAAATGATCAGAGATTCTCCCTCAATCAACATATTTACCACAAAATTTTTTTTCTAAGCATTTATCATATTTTTGTTCGTTTTTATAAATGTAACAGAAATAAGTATTTAACTTATATTAAAATGTAAACATACCTTACAAGTGCTATTTATGACTGTCGGCAACAATTCGAAAGACATGTGACTTTTAATGAAACGTGGAGAAGGCTGATTTTGTACAAATTCGATACTATACTTTTCCGTATTGACTCTGCCAGGAATATTTTCCGTTGCAATATGATCGTCTAATATTGCTCCTATTCTAAAAACAAAAATATTTCTTCTAACATATTATAGTGAAGTGTCCTACACACAATTATAAATATCGATTATCATTGTTTCATGTAAGAAGAAAAAAAAGAATAATTCGAGCTTTTTTTATAACTTTTAGTAAATCCAAAGTAGAATCTCTGGTTTAACAAAATTTCTTTGATTAAAAGTATACAAACCGAAATAAGCATTTGGAAATTTAAATTTTGTTTTAATTAAATTTTATTAGCATTCACGCCAAAAATTTTTTTATAACGTTGTATAAAAGTAAAAAATATGAATTTATTTCTTAGTTTTCATGTATATGTATAAGGCATACAAGGTGATTCAGAACAAACGTTTATCTTTGAAATATGAACTCCATACTGCTGAAAGTATGGAAATTTAGACTTTTGAAAAGCTAAAAAGAACTAAATTAAATTATAACAATTAATCAATATTTTTTAAAGTTTACTGTAATTATATATTCATGAAAAATTGTTTTATAATTAAGTTAGAAATGCAATGTTTCAAGAACAAACAATATTATTCTGAATCATCCTATGTACATACATATACATATATGATATATACAATACGATATATATGTATATATAATACTATACTCTAAAAAGGGAAATCTCTCTACTAAATATTTTCGCTGTGCCTTGTCAAAATTCATGTCATTTGCCACGAGCCATACTAGTTCCTGCGTCATCGTCGTACCTAATCAATATAAAATATATATAAATTTTAAAATATTATAAATTAACAATTTTAATATTAGCATAACTTATAAGTAAACAAGAATAGATTAAAATGTATTGAAATTTTCGTCCATTTGAATCATCTGAATATGTACTTTAATAGCATTTATATGGTCCATTTAAATTTCTACAATAGAACAATAGAAAAATAATTTACCTGATCTAGGATGCGAAAAAATCCAAGTATCGTCCGGACGAATTTCGAAATTATATATTTTATCACCGTTCTTAACGTATCTGTATGGTAGGAACCATTTTTTCTGACCAATTTTAATGAAGCCACGCTTGTGAGACGGATACCATTTTAATAACGCGGTCGCCAACTCACCCTCGACGCGTTCCACTTTTAAATCCTTAAAAGACATGCTTGGACGTGCTTCGTTAACAGCGTCCTCGCCCAAAAAACGAATGGTGTTAGGAATCTCGCTCGAGTGCTTTCATAGCCGATATAATTACAACCTAATAAATTTGCTATCAGTAAGAACTTTTGTTCATGTTCGAAAGATATCCGATAACACAGTCTGGAAGATAACATGATGACATCAATTATGTATAATCCAGATTACATCGCACAAAGACGAGACAAAGAACATACGCATGAGCACATAGCACGATAACACGATTTTCTAAATCATACCGATACGATATAGAAAACTTTGTGATGGTATGATTTAGGAAACTTGACCGATTTTATAAAAATATTTAATCTTTGTAATGAATATATATATATATATATATATAATGTTCGTATAAGATATAACCTGTTAAATTTTTGTTTATATATTATTAATTTTTCATTTAGTTCGTTAATTTTTTGTCATCAAATGTTGCTTATATATACATATATTAAATATTAAATATAAAATATCAATGAGGTACGCATTCGGCAACTCTCCTGTAGCTTCCATTTAATTTAAACCGAGCCATAGAAAAAAATGAAAATATATTAGGAAAAAATCTGAAAAATTTTTCAAAACTCTTTATCGGATCATTATAAAAAATTATGTTTTTCTTTATTAATTGTTGGAAAAAATATGAGGAGACATATTATGCCCGTATTACATTAGCAATTGGACATCGTGTCTGCGTTCGCGATTGCATCCTTTAACCAATCAGACGAGACCTGCTGGCCAGCAGCTTCTTTCTGATTGATTGAAAGACGCAAACGCGAACGCAGACGCAATCTCCAATCGCTAGTGTGATACGGGCATTAGACAATTTGAAAAATTTTCATAATTTCACATAATTTTTCAGAAATTGTTTACACGTATGAAAAGTTGTGAGAAATTATGAAAAATTTTATGAAGAATTATAATTTTTACCGGCAATTATATGTGATATTTACCCCCGTATTCATAGTCAGACCTTATACTTAAGACTTCCTTAAATTTATCTTTAGATACTCAGTAGCCAATAAAATAATTCGTAGATCATCTGAAGATAAATTTAAGGAAGCCTTAAGTATAAGGTCTGACTATGAATACGGGGGATAGTCATCGATATCAAACGTCATTCACGTATAATCCTTATATCAGCTTTCGTAAACAGAATATATGGATATTCATAGATAAAACGATTAGATTTAATCTAATTATTTAAAAATAAAAAAGTTGATTTCTAATTGAAATGCGAGTCGCTTATATCAGAAGATTTGCCGCTTCGTAATGATATATTTGTTCTAATATTTTGTATAGAAAGGATTAGAAATGCATACGAGACGAAAAAGAATATCTCGATCTCGAAATCTTCGTTTTCTTGATACCTATACAATAAGAGATCAGATTTACAGGAACTTTTTAAGATATCATTCGCAAATATTAAATGATATCTGAAAAATCTTTTTTTCTAAAATCGATACATTAGATATATTATATCTAACAACAAAATATAAAATAATACTCGTAGATACGATTTAGGCAACCGGTTGCTTAAATCGTATCTTTTGCAGCATGTTGTAAAAGACTTTCAGCGAATTAATTTGTTATTGATAGAAAACGTGTAATAAAATCGATACTTGAAATATCAAAGTATAATTTCTAACCTTCATTCGCATACCAGTTCTAGAGGAATATAATGAAAAATAGGTTAAATGGCACGTATTCCGCATCTTCCCCATATATGACGCTATCACTCTTTTTCTGTATTTTTATTACAAGTGTTAATTTTGGTCGTATAACCTATTTTGGGTAATTATCCCTGCTGGGGGACTCCACTATTGTTTTAAAGCAGTGAATTGTTTTTTAAAGCAGTGAATTTGTATTTTTAAAGCAGTGTTTTTGTATTTCTAAAGCAGTAATTTGTTATTTTTAAAGCAGTGACAGATATCTTAACCTCTAAAATCTCGAACTTTAACGCTAAATATCTCGGTTCGTAGGGCAGAGCGACACTTTTTTCTACCAGATTCTATTGTTTCATGCAAAAACGCGTCGAATAAGCCTAATTTGATCGATTTTTAAGCTGCTTGAATGATTCTGTATAATTACCTTATATTGTTATATTAATAATTGGTACAAACTCTGATAACCTGAATGGCATTTAGTTTGAAAATACTTGTGTTTTGAAAAGCTTTCGAGATAAGCTACAAGGCCTACAAGAATATGCATTAAAAAATAAAATCCGGTTTTATATTCTTGGCTGTGTTCAGAAATTACGCCTAGATAACTCTAGGCTATAGTTTACGTTACGTATATTATATCAAAAATGCATCCAAGAGTTATCTGATAGCGTTTTCCACTGGGAAAACTGGTGCAGCACTAGCGCCGTGCTACCCAATCAGCATACCATATTCAAAAATTGCTTAAAAGCATGGTTCTCATTGGCTATCGCTCGCCGCTTCACCGCTGCGCCACTTTGGTCTGTAGGCTCCATGAAGGAAGATATAAGGAGACTCCACTCGGTCTCGCCAGTCTACAAGACATGAACCCATTTTAGGTTTCGAGTTCCGTTTCCGATTCTCGACACTCGCAGCGCTCGTGAATTTAGTAGTGCTGCGCATAATGAGTGCGAGTAAGAGAAATGATCATTTCTCTTACTCGCACTCATCAGAATCGGAAGCTGAACTCGAAACCTAAAATGGGTCCACTTTTATTTTACGGAGTGGAGTCTCCTTATATCTTACTTCCTGGGTCACATTTAGCGGACTCAACAGTTAAGTGAGCGTTCGCTGTTATTGATGCATTCTTTTAGATCATCCAATCAGGGTATCGATCATGATACTTTTTCCCTACGATGAAAAGTGAAAAATTTCTCCATTAACTACAATGGTAAAAGTTTTCACTTTTCACTTTTCATCGTAGGGAAAAAGTATCATGATCGATACCCAGAATTTTAGATCTAGAAAAATGCACCAATAACAGCGAGCGCTCACTCAACTGTGCTCAACTGTTGAGTCTGCTGAACGCACCCATTTACGGAACTCTAATCGATAGTAGCGACAACGGTGCACCCGTAAACTCGGGCGAATTAATAGCGGATACAGATGTCGCTAATGTTTCAATTCAAATTAAACGGAAAAAGTCGTTATCCTTATGGCGGCTGGCTGGGAGACTTTCATTTCAATCATCCAGATCATCCGTGAGCCCGCCAAAGAATAACCAGTGTTCAGTACGCAGCTCATTCAGTTTTGTGTCGTGATTACTATTTTTATTATTATTGTTGTGGTTGTATTATTTAGTGCTATTCCTCAGCAATGTTGCTGAGATTCGTATTGTTTAGACTTTAGATAGAATAAATTGCCAGACTCGTGTGTCTACCGCGAAGATTGATGTACTAGAATAAATTAATTTTTTCCGCCATGAATACCCGATCGAAAGACGAGATAAGAGATATTATTTGCAAGGACATGCTATTTATTCACAATCGTCGTGTGGAATTGTCGAATCGTCTTGCTGAGACTCTTGCAGACAATGTGTCCTACGTGCATGAGCTGTTCGCGCATTTATCACAATCGTCGTCCAACGTGCTTATGGTGAAGACGCCGAAGATGCTACGAAAGAAGGTGGTCCAGCGTATCGAAACTATACTCGAGAACGAGGTGTTTCAACAGGAAAACATCTCGCCAACTGCTTCCCTTTCTTCTGTCAATGAAGAGGATCAAAAGGAGAAAGTGATAGCGGGAGGTAGAACTAAAAGAGGAGCGTCTAAAAAAGCAGAGAATAATATCAAGAAACTAAGCTTTGTTCTGAATGATTCTAAAAAGAAGGTAAGTAATGATAATTTTCTATATCATATTTATGATATTATTAGATTGTTCTGAAAGTTGTTTTAATTTTCTAGCTCAAAATTGTATATACAATTGTATTCAAATGGTTACTGTATTTTTTGAGTTTCTGTGAGTTTTGTAATTTTTTTTTTGTACTTTGTGAGCCTTTCACATGCTCAAAAAAATTTACGAAAATTTTTGACTATCCTGGAAGTTTCAAGCTTCCCCTACAAACTCATTTTTTTTTTTTTTAATATTACAATTTTTAATATTACAATTTTTAGTATTACAATTTTTAATATTACAATTTTTTGTTCTTGAGTTATTTGTAAGCTAAGTATAGGAACATTTAATTTTAATTACTCATAATTTCGTTAAAAATTATTGCACTGCAATTAAAAAATCAGATTCTTAAAGCTCAAACTTTACTCTATCAAATGGTATAATCGCTAAATTTTAAATGTAGAATATACTATCTTGAGCTAGAAAATTTGAAACGAACTTTCCGAATAACCTAGTATAATATTACATTGATTACAAGTTATAGAATATTAAGGTATATTATGTCTGAGATTATTATATAACAATTTGTCATACAATGATGTATTATATAGAATTTTATGAATATTTAGGCAAAAAGAGAAAGTCGTAGTAAAAGGAAGAAATACATTGAAAGCAGTTCTGAAGAAGATAACAACGAGAGTGCTTCTAAGTATAGTAAAGTCGACGAAAATATAACAGAGGTAAAAGGAACCATAAAAAGAGTGACAAGGAAGAATTCTAAACAGATCACTCAGTCTACAGCTCCAATTAAAAAAGTAAAAACTGAAAAAGTAAAGACTGAACAATCTAAGGAGACCAATGAAGATGATAACTTTGAATCGTCAGTTCTACAACGCTCCAGTAAAAGTTCTAAAACTTCTCAGAAAAAGGAAGTGAATAAAGTTGATGACGCCATTGTCGCATCCAATAGAGATGACATCGAAGAACCATCTATATATGAAGATGCAGTTGGAAAACTTGTTCCAATTATGAATTCAACTCTAAAGAATAGTCTATTTACATCTGGAAAGGGATTGAATGCCACTGTGATATTAGAGCGTTTACCAAATCAACCACCAAAATTAAATGAAACAGTGGTAATTCAGAAGGCAATCAACACAAAAAACAGTACATCGAATGAAATGGAAAATACTAAGAACACACTGCCAAACAATATGCAATCACATAAAATATCTGCACAATACGATAATTATAATGAATTAATTACAGATGATGAATCATCGCCTGAAATAAAAAGATCAAAGAAACAACTTAATAAGAAGCAAACTACTAAAAAAGAAACAAAAGGTATGTTAGCAACATCTAGCGAGGATGAAATCCCTAATACACCAGTGCAAACACGCCTCAAAAACACAAATATGTCCATGGTCATACAAGAAAGTAAAATATATAAATCAAATGCATTATTTAGTCCTTATGCAAAAGAATCTGTGAAGAAACGGGTTGAAGCATTTGAACAAGCAGTTATCCACAGCCCAAAGGCTGTTGATGTAGATGCTCCAATCAGAATAACTAGAACGAAAACACGTGCAATGGCCACTGCAGAAATGCAGGCAGAAATAAAAATAACAGAGAAAAATGTTACGCAAATATTAGCTCGTAAATCGCTCGCTAAAGCTAAGAAGATCTCGTTAGCGAAACAAAAAAACAATAACGAATTTAAAGAGGTAAAGTAACAAAGTAAAAGAACCCATGATTAATTATATTTTGTAATTATTTTAAGCGCTGTTTTTTCTATTTTCTTTTACTGTTATAATTAATTAACAATAATTATTAAACTTTCTCTTTCAGAACAAAGAACAACTGCCAGAACGAATTAATAAATTACTGACTCAAACTGATAAATCACATATAAAAGTGCAACAGTTAAAAACAACACCTTTAAGCAAGACAAAATTGATACAGCCTACAATGTCTGTTAATCGTCTTCTTACCCCTTCAAACACCCAAAATCTTCTGAACGTAAGATTAATGCAAAATTTTATCTTTCTTAAATCACACTATGTCATATTTATTTCCATAATTTTATTTTAGTATCCAAAATCTTCCTCGCGTACCAATATCATTTCTAGCGTGGAGTCTTTCATTCAACCATCAAAAAATATTGCAACTTCTAATTCGATAGAAAAATTAGAGGAAAAGAAACGACACGAGGAGGACGCGAGAAAAAAGAAGGATGAAGCTTTGAGATTACTGACGGAGGAGAAAAAAAGGTATACAAAAATTTCATAATGCTAATCAAAAGATGTGTAGTTGGTACAATATCTCGATATATACTTTGTATATAGGAAGCGGCAAGAGAAGGAACTCAAAAACAGATTAGCAAGAGAAGCTAAGGAGAAACAAGAATTAGAGAAACGGCAAAAAGTCGAGAAAGAAAGGGAAGAGAAGGCAAAATTAGCTCTTTTGATTCAAGAAAAGCATCGTGAAGAAGCAGAGAAGAAACGTCTCGCCCAATTGCAAAGAATGCAGGAGAAGGAAGAACGTCGCAAATTGGAAGAGCAACAGAGATTGCAGAGGTTACAAGAACAAGAGGAAACGGAACGTTTGTTGGCCGAGCAAAGACGTCGTGAACAAGAAGCTGAAAGACGTCGGGAAGCGGAAGCAAGAGCTCAACAAGCCGCTACCGAAGTTTTGAAACAGAAACAGTTACTTGCGGCTCAAGCTAAAGTGAGTTATCTTTTATGTTGGAGAAAATTATTTAAATTCTATTTTCACTTACAACTAATAAATTGCTTACTTGATTTTTTGCAGTATAAGCAACAAGCTAATAATAAGTACCAAGGTAACGTGAATTATGTATTAGATAGTGAACCTGATGATGATGAATCAGATGATGAAAGCAAACCAAAGCACGAGATACCATATTGGGCGCAGGGTATGTGTACTTTCTTTATATTTTAAATCATCATTAAGATAAAAAAAAAAGAATGTAAATATAAGTTTTTTTTTTTCCAAATTGCAGCGCATATCCGCAAAACACAACTTGCGATGCAACAACACATTCCTGAGGCAATAATTTATAAATTCTTCGATACTCGTAAGTGCACGCCAGATTTGACCGAATTGTTCCATGGTATAGATAGAAATCGATTGAAGCGTACATCCAGTGCAATCTGGAAAACGCCTCCGCGTATTTCCATGATGGAACCTGAGTTTGTTGAACGAAAATTGCCTTTAAAAAATTGATGTTGAACAGAAATATTTAAGTGTGAATATAATCAGAGGCCTTAAGTTAGTACTGTATGCATGTGAAATGTAATGTTTTAATTTTAAGGCAAATTATTTTAATTCGACAAATATGAGATCGCGTTGTACGTTGTTATATCCTAATATTCATAGAACGATAATGTATGTATGTAGGCATCTTCATGACTTAATATTTTAAATTTTTATACTTATTGATATATCATCATACATACATATATTGTATTTGCTAAAGAGGACAGAAAGCCTATATGTAATTAGATAACCGATTTAGTGAGCAAATAATTAGATCAAAAATTAATTGTTACGAATATGAGTTTTACTAAATTGAGTCAATTAATTCTCTTTTTAATTTATACAATATGTAAAATATGTACTGTTTTAATATATATATATATACTAACATTTTATAAGAGTTTATAAGGTTCAAATAATGGAGAACATTGCGGTAGATTTCATCTCAAAGTGCCTTTGTCTCTTTGTATTACAGGAGAGCGCAGTGGTTTCATTGCTCTTCTTAAATATACTTTTTTACTGTAATTATAAATATTAAAATAATATATCAAAATATTCGACACGTAATACCTTGTGTGATATCTTATCAATGATTTCAAATAAAAATGAAAATCCATACGTAAGTTCTATTTTCTGTCCAAGCAGGAGTGTTTTCTGCGCCTCTACAGGTTTTAAAGAGTATATCGGTAAATACGTGTAAATTGGTATCTACAAATGTAAAATTTCTATAAGTTGAAATCGTATTATAGCGAATTCGATTGGATGCACTCAGTGCGCATTAAAACCACCGTACATATATTGAATGAAAAATGTATGTTCAATATATAAATATAAAAATAGATTAAATACACACTGAAATCTTGAATATATTTTGTGTTGTTAAGTAAAGTCTGTATTTTATAATTCGAAATATTTGCATTTTACATAGATCAAATAAATCAGTGTGCATCGACATTAACATGCATTAGTGCATCCAACCGAATCCGGTATTATATAATAATATATAATAAATAATAAGTATAAGTATATATATTGTATTTTAATACAATATATAAAAAATATATATATATATGCATATACTCACATATGGCAAGGTACTGTCTAATCGCAGGTATTTCTGATAGGTTTGTTCAGGCAACTGTGATTTATAATATGTCTCGAGCACAAAACTGTCTAATTCCTTCCCGTACAACATATGTCGCTCTTCTTCAAGAGTTTCTTTTGAAATGTCAATTTCCTTTTCCTCGATCTCTATCGGTCGTCGTCTCATACCACCATGAAGCACCTTTGTATCATCTCAAATGTATACATTGCGTTTCCGTATATATATATATATTTTTTTTAAATTTACTTTTAAAGTGGTAGAACTGGCAAATCCCCTAATAATATCTGCTGGAAGCTTATAATCCTCGAAATATTTTTGTATAGGCACAGTGGGCAAAATCGGAACCCAATCTCTAAACGTGCCCAGTGTTGATACATGACGACCTCCGTAACTCCACAAACGTACCGTGCGATCTGCACTACCGCTGTTATTTATTTAAACTTTTTAGTAAAGAGACGTACCTGTATCAATCTTTATAATAATTGAGGGGATGGACGGAATAAAACTCTAATAATTACGAAATCTTGATTTTGATAAAAATTAAAATAACTTGCTACTTTTTTACTATTCAACAAATGGAAACAATATTAAATGTACATTTATGTAATGTCTTTGAGAAGTTGTATATTATATAATATTTCTCTGTTATAATCAATATTTTAAAAGTTATTTTACAAGAGAAAATTTCTTAATATAAATACGTTGTACATCAAACATATTATTGTCGTACCATTTTGGTTCAGTCTCTGGTAAAAATTTCATTAAAATGATATAATTTATAGAAACAATTATATCTTTTTCCATAGATTATTTTGACCACTACAGGTCTTTCAAAACATATTCATATTGAACTAATATAAGCAACATCAACTCCTTGTTCATTTGCGCTAATCTCCGAAAAAAGCTTAAGTGAAATTATGCCTTTATTCTGTCCATCCTTTCAATTGTATATACCTAACTATCACTCGTGCGCTAGAAATAATTTGAAGAGAAGTAATTCCCAGCGTATGACCACGCACAGATGACAGTAGAAGTGGCAGCATTTGACTTCGTACTGCTCTCTTCGCTCTTCCATCTATTTTATCCTTCCATAAAAATGGGAATTCTAATCTCAGCAGCGGCATGCAAATTTTCGATGGATTTGGTAGCATGTAATTGGAGAGAAGCCAAACTTTTATGTACCCTACACTGTGACCTTCGCAGGAAAAGTTCCAGGAATAAAATTGCAAACATTCGAAAAAAAGATTTAGGCATTGAATTGCGAACAGTTGAGGATGTAATCAAATCTTTAGAAAGTTCCAAAACCTGTTACGAGAAATTGATTTTCTGAATCGGTAGCTAAGGACGTGGCACAGTCACCGACAGTGTGGATGACCGAGAAGGCTCCTAAAAATCCTGCTGCAGGATGATGCGTCCATACTTGCACCAAGCCGGAATCAAGGGCGACCAGTAATGTACCGACGTTGGGTTTCGTTTCTCGCGCGGCTAGAAAAATTATCGCTCGTACGGCAGTTACGCGAACAATATTCAATGCTGATTCTTGGTGGACACATGGAGTCAATTTTCTATTTCACGAAAAATATGTTTAAAAAACATTTCGACAAAAGAAACCTTTTTTTCTAGTCATAAGCGCATTATTTACTTAATTTGTTGATTGACTGATCTGTTGATCTCATCCAATTTTCCAAACTCTTTCTGTGCGTTTGTCATTCTCGGGTACCTATTAAGTCAATTACAAGTTGCCGATATTTACTGTATCAATTATTGTTCATGAAAATATCAAATTGACATCACCTTTTACTAACATCAGTCACTTGATATTTTCTAAAAGGCTGGCCCGTTTCAAGATTCCAGAGAATCAATTCTTCATTGTACGATCCGGTAGCCAACAGTTGCGGAAATTTCGCAGTCGAGCATAGAATGTCGTCGGTGTGACTGGTCGTCCAATACTTTTTGCACATATCAGACTTGAAAATCGACAATTCTGTCACGTATTTATTCCAGCCGCAGCACAGAATTCGATTTTCGTACCATGCGACGTTCGTAATTTCGCTGCAGAAAAAAATATATGAAATAAAAATTTAATATTTATATACTTTTTTTTATATTTTTATTATTTTTCATATTTTACATTTTACGTAATGAGGACGTTGACCTTATTTTTTTATTCACTCTGTGCGAGTGATCGAATTTATCATAATTCAAGTAATTTTGTTTTCAATTATAATTATGCAATAAAAAACTTTTGAAAGAAAATTATATAAATAATTTTTCCCAAAAAAAATCGTAATATTTTCCAATTACAATACTTTTGTAATAATGAAATGTCACATAATTTGTAATAATAAGAATAATTATTCAATGTTGTACCATTGATGATCAACCATCATATCGCGTATACAAACTCCGGTATTGTAATTCCATATCTTCACTGAACCATTTCTTGCGCCAGTCACTAAAAAATGCTCCGAATTATCGAAGCAAGCTGCCGTGATTTCGATGTCAACATATTGTCCGTATTGTATAATACTATGAGCGTGTGATATCAAACGTAAACGACGTCCGTACCATGGATCCCAGATGACGATGCATGAATCCAATCCCGTAGAAACAATCTATATACCGATAAAATGACAAATATTATTTACTGTTTTATTGAACAATATATTTGTTATTTTATTGGACTGTGCAACTGTTTTATTAAACAATTCAATTTTCATTAATGATTTTCGGATAAAAGAAGAAGTTACCACACGGAACAGCTGATTATAGAGAACACAACTGACGCCCTTGGTATGCGTATACCCGTCCGAGGTTTCCTCGTTAATTACATGCTCGCAAACGAGGACAGCTATCATCATGCTGGCAATAATCATCGTACAGGTCAACGTGTTGAATACTACGGTCATCGGAGTGTATTCACTTAGCTCACGGGGTAATTTGTTGTAGGTCTGTTTACGAAATGTATCTTCTATTATTTATTAAAAGAATATATATTATATAGGATAACTTCCTATGTATTAAATGATAACGTAAGCGAAATAAAATATTTAACAGAAAGGAGACTATTATTGTATCTATAAGAGCTATAATTTTTCAAACCTGAATGCAGCTAAGAGCTGGAACATCCCATACTTTTACGCATCTGTCTTTCGACAAGGAATAAATGCGATTGCCGGCATTAGTTACGACAAGCGCGCAGATAGTCGATCGGTGCCCTGATAGAACAGCATTTGCTTTCCCAGGGACAAACGGATTCCAAATTCGAACCACACAGTCTGGTCCACCCGTTACCAATATATGACTCTCTGAAAAAAATCATTACGTTTTAAAAGCGGATTTAATTTACATTAAAATCTCCGTATTCGATTGCAAAGCGACAGGATACCGTCGCAGAGCGTGAAACAGGATATTCCCATGAGAACTTGAAATTTATATTGCGTCCTTGTTCCACTTGCATCGAAAACGCACAAAGAACAATCAGAGCATTGGCTACTCGAAACAAATGCACGTAAGCTTCCATAATAAGCTACCTGGCTCGTCCAGTTTGTATGTATATTTTTGAATTCTATGACATCGAATCCTTGTAGCTCCCCCTAATTGTAATAATCTTTTAGCAAATTTTCCGCAAAGTATTCAACTACATCTTTATGGAGCAAAGCTTTAATTTGGGTTTGGAATAAAACTTAATTAAATGTAAAACTATTTTGGAGTTAGTGCAATAAAACAATTATTCACTTTAGAGGAGGCTTCTCCAGTGTTCTTGACCTTGGTATATGTATTGTTAAGATCATGATCCTGAGTGACCTACTTCAACAGGTGTTATTATACTTACTTTGATGACATTGTCGTAACGGAAAATGGCCAAGTCACTTGCGGTATATTGCTTGAAAGGTCCTCTATCTATAGGGTTAAAGGCCATGATTGTAACAGACCCACTCGTATCACCCAGGACGATGTAAGAATTCTCGTACATATTTTTACTGAAGTAGTAGTGCATGCAAACAACTGCATTTTCCAAACTGGATATCTAGAAATATCATTTATTAATTATAATTAATGGATATATGGATAATGATACAATTTTACGAAATCTGGATTGATCATTGACCAGTATGCGAAGATCAAACTTTTTTGCCGCGACATCGTAAAATCTCAAATCGCATTCCGTTGAACTTGTACACACCATCTGAACATCTGGTAGTACAATCATATCAGTTATAACAGTAGATTGCACTTTTAAGAACGCTGCAAAAAAAGCACCGAAAGTGTTAGTTGAAGATGAGAGAGCAGTTAATAAGAAATACTAACGATTCTTCGATTGCACAGTACGTTCGTAGTTAAGATCTAATGACCAGTAATTAATCACTCCTTCTCGGCTAACAGTTAGATAACAACCTCGGCGGAAACTTGTGCTTCTGTCCTAAAAATTAACATAATAAATCTACAATAATCGTAAAGACACACAAGTAGACAGAATTTTTTTTTGGAAGAGTGATCGATATAAAAATGATTATCTCATCCTTGTTTAACATTGGCGAACAACAAGGACGTACTGATACACTGTGTCACATACCGTGTCATCTGTGTCGTTTGTTGGAAGGCATTCAAAGTCGATCAATTTTGTTTGTTAAAAATCAGAAAGTTTTTCCATTATAATTAAGAAATATATTTCTCTAACATATACTCCAAAATATAAAAAAGTATTACTATTGAGATATATAATAGTGAGCTTTCTCTGACAAAATGTAATAAAAGAAAAGTTAATTGAATCGCGTATCAATCTTGGCAAAAAAATTTTTATATTGTAATATTTTTAAGAACTTTTAATATTTAAAATTTATTAATATAAATTCACATACAATTTTATAGAAGCAGCACCTATGATCCAGCTTGACCGTTATTACGATTTGTTTCTTATTGGTTTTAAAATGTTTTAAGATTACTAAATATCCTAAACTTTTTCAAATTTTAAAAGTTTTCGTGGAAAATTATAGAAATCTTAAAATGTTTCTGTGAATTTATATACAGGGTCAGGCATCTAAAATAGATCAATTCGCTTGTTTTTGATGATATGAAAAAGATGTTCCAGATGAAAGTATAAATAATAATGAGATTAATCAATTGGTGTAAAGAAAACACATATTATAGTTGCTTCAAAAAAAGAATATGTAAATAAAATAGATAATATAATTTTTTTAACAAATTGATTAAAAATAAGAGAAAAGAGCCAATAATTTTTTAAAAAAGATATATAAATGTAATTAACTCAAAATCGTAATACATTCAACAAACAGAGTAAAATTCGCAAGTAAGAATTCGCACATACGTTTCGACACCGATCGGGTCATTTTCAATGTTAAATTTAAAATTAAGTGTGTATATAATTAAGTGTGTTAATTCTATTATACACACTTAATTTTAAATTTAACATTGAAAATGTGACCCGATCGGTGTCGAAACGTATGTGCGAATTCTTACTTGCGAATTTTACTCTGTTTGTTGAATGTATTGCAATTTTAAGTTAATTACATTTATATATCTTTTTTAAAAAATTATTGGCTCTTTTCTCTTATTTTTAATCAATTTGTTTTATACTTGTTGAGCCTTCTATTAATTTATTTTATTATAATTTTTTTAGATAAGTAACTATTTGTTTTCTTTACACCAATTGATATTTGTCTCATTATTCTGTTCATAAATGTGTTAAGGTATGTTTATTAAAAAATTAATAGTTTATTAATATTTTTTATTTAATAAGATTTATTATTAAATATTTTATATCAATATATGTCAGAATAAAGTGTAAATTATTATTTTTTTTTATATCTATACCTTCATATTTTTATATGCAAAATTGTAAAAGAAATTTTATTATGTAAAATAAGTCACGTACTTAGTTCCATTTTAAAATACAATATGACCAAAATATGTCCCCTCGAAACCGTTCCCATTTTCATGTGAAACATTTTTTCGTCAAAAACGTAAGCGATCAATTATTTAGGTAATCTGTTTTAAATGCCTTACCTTGTAAATATTAAGAATTTTAGAGAAAAAAATGTTTTTCTAAAATTTTTTTTACACTTTTAAAAAGTTCTAATTTATATAAAAAATCAGAGAAATTTTTTTAAAACTTATAAAATTATGTAGAAATTTTGAAAAATTTTGAAATTTATATAGAATTCTGAAAAATTATAGAATAGTTCTAAGAAATTTTTCACCAGGCAAATTTTTAACGTTGACCGCATACTAGTAAAACTTCCGGGCAAAATGTAATTCTGCACACAGGAGTGCGATGACGCGTTCTTAACAATTTGGGTAAATCCATTAACGGCGTTTCCAACATTTGCGACCTCAAACTAGTGTCTGTATCCCGAAATTCTATCAGCAAGTAAGAAATGAATTCGTCCCACGTTACCTTGTCATTAAGTCCCGTATTTATCTGAATTGACAATTATATTTTGAAAGACATTTAAAAAAAATTGGAAGAAGGCAACGGTTAACTGACTTTGTTGAAGAAAACTTGAAATTTGTCCTGTGACATTTTTATTTCAAGGATGTCTCGAAAAACATTATATAGTTGAGAAGAGTCCATCTCCCCATTTTGTGTTGCCTGAACATATCCAATTACATCTTTGTGAAAAAATAATCATAAAATTATTACATTTTTGCGAAGAAAAATGTCTAGTTACCAAGAAAGCATTGTGTAAACGTGTTAAAGATTGCTCGGTACATTGCTCCTTTATAGTTTTCATCCCGAAAAATCGCTCGAATGCTTCTTGTATACTACAATAGTAATTCTCACATACATAGTAAATAATAATTATATAAATTGTCACAATAACAAGTTAGCTATTTTTTTCACTAACCTTGGATCATTTTTATTAATAAATGCCATCGCAATTTTCTAATAAATGAAAAAATAACTTGGTTTCTTAGATTAAGAGCATATCAAGAATGCATTTGATAATTTTATCCATTCACGTTCCTAGAAACCATCAAAATCATTAAGGATTACATCGAATATTTGTATATGATACTTATATCCATGGTCTTCCACCATGTATATATTCATTTCGCACGATTAAAAACAAATACCAATCATATCATTACATCGATTATCATAATAAAATTCCATCATATCGATTACTACGATGATATAAATATATGTAATATATAAATATATGCGTACCCTATTTTTATAAGCATATCTTATATTTATATCATGTTAATTACTATTATATATTCGTGATTATATTACTCTATTACTATTATTATCACTATTTCTGTATTTTACTGATTTTACGTTTACGCCGTCGTAAAGAAATAACTTGAAATAATCAATAATTTCGTATGTGTTTGTACGACAGCTGCGTAAGGTGAGTGGTTCGTCAAGGTATAGTATAGTATAAAATAATCGAATCAATGCTAAGAAACTGACATAAGTATATTCCATTCCGAGGAAATTCAGACTTTGTTGAATATGGAATTATTTACAGCTTTGAGTTTATTCAGTCGACAAAAGTACGAAGCGTGCGCTTCAATATGCACGGATTTATTAAGAAAAAATCCACTAGATCAGGTATGTTTCTCTCTTTATTTCTTATGCGCGGAATTGTTTACGAATCAGTCGTGACATGACTTCGTTACCAGGCTGTGTGGGTTCTGAAAATGCGTGCTTTAACGCTACAAGTTTATGTGGATGATATCGAAGGTGAGGAGGAAGGAATCGCTGAGACTTTATTAGACAATTATGCAATATCGACAATGCCCAGGCCAGGTACTTCATTGAGAAATCCTGGCACCAGTTACACTGGTCAGGGAGTACGGCCTAAATCACAATCTGGTTTGTCAGAATTCATCTGAAAAGATTTTCTAATCTTTTTCCAATTTTTATTCTTGCATTTTAAAACTAAATTCTGTATTGATATCTTAAAGGCAGACCTGTTACTGGAGTAATACGGCCTGCCACTCAGGCAGCGATGTCCCAATCGATTGAGCAGGTATTGAGAACACCGAGAACAGCAATGACTGCTAGGCCAATTACAGCAAGTTCAGGGCGCAGTGTTAGGTATGTTACAAAATGTGACTTGTATGTGCGTAATTATAATATCTTAATTATAATATTAAGAAAAGATTAACTGAGATCTTCTTCCAAGGCTTGGTACAGCGTCAATGTTGACAGAACCTGGTGGACCATTTATCCAATTATCACGATTGAATATAACTAAATATGCTAATCAGCAAAGCATAGCAAAACCATTGTTCGAATATATATATTATCATGAACATGATGCGAGATATGTGAGTAAACCTATATTATATTGACAGATATCATTGAGAGGTATTATATTTTAAATTAAATATTAAATATATCACAGGCGTTGGACTTGGCTGTTCAGGCGACGCAGGTTTGTCAATATAAAGATTGGTGGTGGAAAGTTCAGCTGGGAAAGTGTTATTATACCTTGGGATTAGTAAGAGATGCGGAGCAACAGTTCAAGTCGGCATTGAAGGATCATAGAAACATCGAAACGGTCTTGCGACTGATCAGAGTCTATATCCGGCTCGATCAGCCGGTGGCTGCGTTGGATACGTGCAAGAGAGGCCTTGAGTACTTTGCGAACGATGTTACGATCCTCACAGAGATGGGTCGCATATTCGAGGGCCTGAATAACGCAACGATGTCCATGAAATATTACAAGGTGATCGCACAGGAGGACGCTTCTCATACCGAGGCTATCGCCAGTATAGGCATGCATCATTTTTACAATGATCAACCGGAGTTAGCTTTGCGTTATTACAGGTATACATAAACGTAATATGTACATTGAAGTTACGAATAGACCGTATGTACTCTTTTCGTTTTACACAATGATTAATTTCTTTAAACTCACTATACGATTAGGTCCATTTGTATCTTCAATACTTTATTTATACATAACCAGGAAAAATTACTTCGCAAAAGTAATTCATTACCGTTCTTTTTTCTAAGAAATAATTCGTTATCGTTATTCGTTACTGATTTTAGAAAGCATCTAACTTATTATCGTTACCGTTATTCACAAAGTAATAAGTTACAATTTCTGTTACTTTTTTTCACTAAATTTTGATTATCTCTTTCCTCAATTTTGATCACTACTTTTCTATTTCAACACGGGATCTATAGCAGTTATGTGGTAATGATGGTATTGTGATTAATTGCAACATGATTAAACTTTCTTCTTTTGAAATTCGCTTATACAGGTTCCATACACATGTATTGTACGCGTGTGTACAAATAATAAAAGATTATATATTCGTTACCCATATAACAAAGTAACAACAAAGTTACCATCAATGTTACCGTTAATGTTAAATAAAGAAATATAACATTATTACCCATTCATTACTGAAAAAACAATTACTTGTAATGTCATTGTAACTTTTTTCAACAAGTAGGCATTAACAATGAAGAAAGACACGGCGATAACCCGCAAACCTTCTGATATAATGACATTACAAGTAACGGTGTTGTTTCCCAACTCTGTACATAATAATAGTAAATTTTAATAAATATAGATAACATATACGTATTCCAGGCGCCTTTTGCAAATGGGCGTACATAACGCCGAGTTGTTTAATAATCTCGGACTTTGTTGTTTCTATGCTCAGCAATACGATCATACTATATCGTGTTTCGAAAGAGCATTAAATCTCGCAACCGACGAGAATGTGGCTGACGTGTGGTACAACATCTCTCATATTGCTATTGTATGTATAACTTATCACTCGTTTTGAAACAAATTATATAGGATAGATGTGATTTCAGACGTTGGGTGATTTGATAATGGCTGAGGAGTGTTTGAGACTAGTCATTGCAAGCGATAACAGACATGCTCTGGCTTACAACAATCTTGGCGTGATAGAGATGCGCAACGGAAACGTTACCGCGGCGAGAACATATTTTCATGCAGCAGCTAATATCGCTAGTTATGTGTACGAAGCGCACTTCAACAGTGCGCATTTAGCTTACGAGGTAATTGTTTCTAATATATTGTGACATATGCCAAATATATACTACATATTTGTTCAATACACATACAGGTTGGAGACCTACAGACGAGTTATATCGCGGTACAAAAATCGTTGAGTGCTTATCCCATACATTACGATAGTAAGACACTTTTACGGAAATTGCAAAGATACTTCTCACATATATGAAATAAACAACGAAAATTTTTTATATTCTATATTGTATTTTTTTATTGTATATTGTATTTTTTTTTTATTGTAACATGATTTAAACGTAATTTATGTACATAATATACAAAAGATACAAATGTACTCTTTCAACTTCTGCCTCTCTAAATTAATGTTAAAATCGGAATTTGATAAAAAAAATAAATGGTTAAAAAATTTATGGAAGTTTAACAGATATCTAGATGTAGCAGTTTAGAATTAATGTTAAGCAAGTACTGCTTATATTATAACGATTTTTTTTCCTTATCAAGTCTGTAACAAATGTATACCAGAGTCAAACGAATTTTCCATTCATGGAGAAAGAATCTATTTTTATCTATCGGCATAAATTTATCTAAATTGTAGTGTGCATTTAGTAAGATTTAAACATTATATAATCACAATCTCTTAATAGTCATAATTGACATATCGAATTACTAGGACGATAATAAATACTTGTCTATTATACTTGTGTATTATTCACGAACGCACAATATTGGAATACGTCCAAATGCAGGACTTGGAAATATGAAAAACATTGCATCACCTTCTGATTATTTTTTCATCGTCTCCTGGCATTTACACAGAAGGTCGGAGCAATGCGCAGTCTTGTAGCAAATTAATTGTTGTGTTGCATTTTATGTAGTGTGGGATATAACTAGCCATGATATAACAAAATAAAACAAGAAAATTGGATATACTGCTAATGCTTTCCTGCCTGTGGGCTGACTGTCGCCTAGGAATGTCATTGATGCTGAAATATTAATAAATTTTAAAGAAATAATTCTTTTGAGTAATGATTTATACCGAAAGATGTGTAAATGAATCTTATTAGAATTTTTTTTGATGCTATACTTACCATATGTTGCCCATAAAAATCCAACCATGCTGATCACCAATCTAAGAGTAAATAGAAGAGTGCTTTGCTGCACTATCAGTATGATTCTGCATAAAATTAGTGCGATGGCAGTCGGTAATAAACAATACCCCAAGACACAAACGCTTTGGAAAAAAGATCTGTAAATTTGAATATATTTGTTATCATCTATTTAAAAAATTACTTCATAATTATTACAATAATTATAAATCAATTAATAAGTCAAAATTTACAGTTTGTTTACTTACATATTTCCACCCAACAGTTTTGAATTCAATGTAACAACCATAGATCCAATCCATACAATAACAAACACTTCTGCAAATTCGGGCCCTCCATCGTTTGAATTATCTGCTACGTCAGTTGAACCTTGCAATATCCTAAATGAAGCGCAATTGTGAATTAACGTGTAATTTTTTTCATATATATCTATGACATCAATGTAAATATATCTTACATTGCCATAAAAGTACACAATATTAATGGTCCCCATAAATCCCCTGAAATATGCAAACATATTGTATAATGATCTTTTTATACACACACACACACTAACGGAGTTCTGTCATTCATAGACTCACATTCTTTCAGTAGACTTTTCTTCTCTTTAGGATATAAAACATGGAAAAATTTCTTGCCTACTGCTCGAACGTCCCTCAACTATATCAGATAGAAATATAATTATTGTAAATTATATCACATATATGCAATAAAAATGTCAAAGATATGTACGGAAAATTTTGCAGTGATTTATTATAAAAAAAAAATGACAATTTATACAATAATATTACATGAAGAATATAATTCTTGAATTGTCTACTATATATTATTTTTCTGTTAAAAAATATTTTGAGATTTTGTTTTAAACATTTTTTTCTTTAAAGTACCTTATTCAAAACACAGTAAATGTAATTAGATTGAAATTAAAATTTGTATAAATAAAAAATTTTCATGAAAGTTTGAAAGTAGTTATCAGATGTAGAGGTGTTCATTTACCGTAGGTTACTTTTAGAATGTAATTCATTAATCAATAGTAATATTTGAATAATTATTCTTGTGTCTTAATTTTGCTTCCACCAATGTATGATTAACTTTAATCTTGATTCAATTTAATCTTTAGCATTTATCAATTCTAAGAATTCTAAGAATTAGAAAAAAGTAATAAAAAATAAGTTTAATCGTACATTAGTAGAATTGGGTTTTATTGCTTCAAAGCACAGACTTTGTTGTGCCACAAAGTAGCTTGTTTAAACAAATTGATATCTTTTTTCGTGACATAACAAAATGATTTATGCACTCCTAGATCTTGTTGCTTTATTAAGTTTAAAAGTTTGTTGCTCTCTCCCCATATTACTATTCAAAATTTTATAATTTCATAGCAGAAGTACAAAAATATAGAAGACTATGGAAGTTTTCAATAAAAGACAACAGTTGACGCAATGTAACAATGAATTATTGTATATAAATTCACACAGAATTATTTTCACATTAAGATCCTTTATTTCTCAATTATTAGATATGTTGTTCACATCATGGTCTTTAAAATGATATTTTAATATTGAATCATTTTTATCTATGTTATTTGTCAATATTAATTCTCCAAAGTTGATAGTGGGTCCATTATGATCTACTCAATTATATTCTTTGTTACATTCTCTGTACGTTTAGGAATTAAAGTTTTATAACACGTAGTTAACTCAACCAAAATTCAACTTATTTCTTATCTCTTTTCAATTCCTAAAATTAGAAAGAGATAAAATTAAGTCATACTTCAGTTAAGAGTTAATCATGAGTTGTGAAACTGGACTTTAAGATTATAAGTCAGCTATCATATGCTAAGCCAATAGCTAACTTGTACAACTAGGGTTAAGGCAACTAGGCTTAACACTGGTTAAGGCTTTATTGACTCATTACAGAATCTCTATTACAGATTTGATGTTAGCTCCGAAATCGTACCAAGAGGAAGAGGTGAAATACTTCACTGTTGCAGCGTCATCTGTCTCTCGTTAGCAAAACATCTACTTACAATTGTATCTTTGATGGGCTCATCTAAGGTATTAAATTCTGGCTCTCCTAAAGTTGATCTCTGTTTTGTACCAACTGTCATTTCACCCTCAACATGTTGAGGATCAACAACGTACATGACATCATCATACATCTGTTGAATGTAATACAAAACATTGAACGTAACGTATGCCTGACAAGAATGTATCTACGAAATCGTATCCTCCAATTATACTCGTCACAGCGAGTCTCAGCAAGTAGACATCGGGACACGATGACGTTTGGTAAATTGTAGTGGATGATACTTGCGTCGAGCTTCGCCTCGCCATCCATCGCCGCCATATTCGCTGCTGACCACTGCTAGCTGACTGATTACTGATGAGTAGAGTCGTTAATTGGAGCTAGGATGAGGTGAACGTCGACGATCCCGTGAACGATGCGCTCCAAGCATATCAAGGAAGAAACGTCATGCACGTGTCGCCGATTGACACGTCGTCGACCGCTCGCGACAAACTCGCGATAGAATAGAACACACACGTGTCTCCTCAGCTCGCCGATTCGCGCTTACCACGATTTGTTATCGACGGCAACGTGAAGCCATGAAGACGCAGCATTTATCCGATTGCAATATCGCGCGGTCGCGTTCCTTCGGCTATGAATCCAACGAATCAAGACTATCAACAATGATAAATAATGATTCTCAATGAGAACCGAGAATGACGGCTCCAGACGGCTTGGTACGTCGACAGGTGGCATTAGTGTCGCTAGTGGTGGAATTGCGGCGTGACCGCGTTCGAATAAGATATATATCAATCGGTGTCGCCGGTTAATACCCTTTCGACGGTGTCACGGCGGAGTGAACACCGTTCGACGACATCGTTGCTCGCTGGATGATTTTCATCGCAATGTTCCACTCGTGGACGTGTCGATTGCCGCACACTTTTCCTTACGCTATCGTGGTTGCATCAGTGTTGATGATACTCGCGCATGCGCAGAGAGAAGGTGATGAGCCAGTCGCGAGCGAGTCGCGAAAAGGCGGCGAATCTAAATCAAAATCCAACGAAGAACTGTGTATGTTGTCACCGACGAGATACTATTTTTTAATAGTGTTCCTATAATAAGAGTTAAGACAATGTGGTCACGACTTTTGATTGACCAAAATTTCATTATCAACGTAAATTTAGCTATTGATGGCAGCGGTTTGTTCTAATTCTTATTGTAGAAACATATAATAAAGATAGTCGGTTCTGAGCAAATTTTTGTGACTACAATGGGAAATAATTGAAGAACTATATGATATTATCGACAGTTAATAAAAATTTGCGAATTATAAATGCTGTATAAACAAGTATATATACTATTAATGCTATAATATCTATTGGCGAAAAATTATAATATTTTTTCTTTGCAGTTTTATAATCTGTATATATTGATAAACTCGGATGATAACATTAAAATCACAATTTTAAATAAAAGTACTAGTTTTAAACATATATACATGTTTACGAGACTAATAAAACATGAAATTTTATCGTTTGACTCTTACATCGCCCTTTCTGACTTGTATTAATTATTGTTATACTAAGAGTCCTTGAATATTTTCATCTTATCAGCTTCTTATTCTTAATCATTTAAATTTTAACAGTCACGTGAACTTCCATAAGAATCAATTTAATAGTCTCATCTGTGGTATGTGCTAACAATAAGTTGAACTTATTTTTTTGTGTCCGTCCCATTTTTTAGCGGTAGCTTTATAATTGCATGTTGCTTTAAATATGCACCTAAAGAAAATTTTTTTACTTAAGATTTTTATACGAATTAGAATACTTTTCAAAAATATTAAAAAAATGTACCTATATCTTTTCTTAAAATGTTCTAAATATGTAATTAAAATTTTTGAAATATTTTAAAATTTCTAAAAAAAAATACCTTAGCTTTTTTTTGGTTTTTATAGATTTCAAATTACAGAATGAGAAATCTTAGAACATTTCAAAATTTACATATATAAAGATTTCTAAAAGAAAATGTAGACTTTCTCGGCACTTCTAAAAAGTATTCAATTTGATTTTCCAAAAAAAAAATTTGACAAATGTTTTAAAAAGTTACAAAAATATTCAGAACTTCTAAAAAATTCTGTAAATTATACAAAAATTATATAAAAAATTCTGAGAAAGGTATTCGCTAAGGGCAAAATGTGAAAAAATATAGCTGAGAAGGATGGAAAGTCTGTTCTTTATAGCTAATCTAATGTATATTTATTGTATTTAAAAGAAATAATATATATATTTGAAATTTGACGAAAGCGATAGAAATTTAAGTTTTAGTACAGTCCAATATGCAGCGGCAAAGAACAAGTCTAGAGTTATCAATGCACTTTCGCCACTCTATTTACTAATAAATGAATGCTTTACTTTAAGTTACATTAAGTATTTTCATTAAATATTTTTAATATTTATTTTATTTATCCTAAAATATTTTACCTCATAATTATCTTATTTATGCTAAATATTTTATTTAGCATTTTATCTTGATTTTTAACTTCCGTTAAAAACAGATTAACAATAACGTTACATCAATGCAATATTATAATTTCCTACTTAACAATAATGTAATCGTTATGTAACACACATTGTACGTAACAGTTACATTTTTGAATAGGAAATTATAACATTGATATAATGTATGTGTTACTGTTACTTTGTGTTCAGTAGGTCGTATTATACTTATATTAATTTATTACTTTATTACCTCTCAACTATTTTCTGTAACAGTCAAGAAATTATTTGCTCAACGACGAAAAGATCACATTGAAGCTGTGCAGACTCTTTTAAAGATGGATAATTACGAGCGTCTGTACAAAATGATCGCAATGCTAGCCGAGAAGGTAATGGAGGTCATTGAATCGAGTAAGAGTGTCCTCGAGAAGGCCGGTTTCCTACAGCACAACAGTTCTTTTCCAGAAGACACCAACGTCAAAGATGGTACGATTATTTATCCAAATAGGCGAATCTGTCAAAAAGATTCTGTAAAGTGTCTGTCATAAATTTTATCCTATCTAAATGTCGAGTAAATTTTAGAATCTACTATTTTGGAATCATTTAAATAATTACAAAATGAGAGACTGTACTTGGTTCTGCTGGTAATCTTTGAAAATTTTTTTTAGAATTCTTCATGCACTTTTATGTAAATTTTAGAATTTTTCAAAATTTCTGCACATATAATTTTATAATTTTTAAATTGAAATTGACATTTTTCACAAAAGTATTGAGAAAGCCTAAATCTTTTCTAGAATTCTTCATATACTTACATATGTGACTTCTGAAACATTCTAAGATTTTTCATATATTGCATATAATTTCTGAAAAAAATTTATAAAATCTATAAAAAGTGTGAGGTAGAAATCTTCATAAATTTAAAAATCGACAAATTCTTAAAAATATTACGTATAACAATATTTTTATCTGTGCTGTTAGTTATGTCTCATATACAGCACGAATTTAACAATTGACGCCAATCTGTATCACAATATTCTACTCGGATGTGCTGATAAACTGCTAGCATGTTGCTAACACTGCTTATTGATTTATTAATTGTTTGAGTACGATAGATATCTGGAAATATTAAATTAATATTTAAAATTAATTAGATAGAATGAAATAGCGATTTCATAAGAAATAATAAATTGAAATGCTTGTTTTGATTTCTCTCTTTTACTTACTGTATTTATTGTAGCATTGTCTAGCATCCTGGAGAACATCGCGCTCTTCGGAGACATCATTTTGCATCTGCCGGACATCACTCATAGGATACTAAGAACACAGCCGGGATGGAACTCCACATTACACTGGTCCCTGAATTTCGCCAATCAAACGCGGTATTTGCTGAACAAGTCGACCATCACGATGTTTCGTTTGGTCGAACAGGAGTTGAATATTACGGAACGCGATCCGGCCTATTTGAATCCGTATAGGAGTGCTGCGCACGCCGGCCAGCGCGAGGATTCTATAAAAAAGAAGTCTGCGAAAAAAGAAAAACGCAAAAAAGGACCACAGATTACTAAAATTGATCTGTGAGCCCTCACCTCCGGCGCTCGCGAGATTCCTCCGACCGGTTCCTAAATCGCCTCGTTAAAGACGGGCTCTCTGCGGCGTCGCCATTAAAATCCTAGAGAAGGTGAATACCATATCTGATTCTAAATCCTACAGGATAGATAACGATGAGCTTCCGAATGGCTTAATTCAACGAGGATTAAGTATATTTCATATACAATGTCTATATACATATAATAGTCTATATAATTAATTACTATAGAAGCTATTAAAAATGTGCAAATTTAGCATTTACATTTAATAATATATCGCCGTGTTAAGCAGTTGTTGCTATATACGATCGAATTCTAAGATAAACCCTTACGAATATTTAATACTGGAAGATAGTGATTAATTATTATTATTAAGGATAATTGTTATTAAACAGCAGTGCTTTTAATATTCAAAATAAGTAATCAATCTTTCAGTATTAAATTAACTATTACTAAATTAAATTTCTGTAAGAGAAGCGAGAGAGTCTCCTTTCATTAAATAAAATTGTTGTTATCAATAACTGTATTTCTAACTTGCGTAAAAGCAGTTGTACATAAAATTCTAACGTTCCATTTGACTGTTTCAATATTATCGAATTGTTAGCACAAGTTGTTTGACTTCCGGTGATCGTTACACGGAACTGCGCCGATTCGTGCCTGTTTGAAAGCGAAATGAGCGGAAAAGATTTCGTGCAAACTGTGAATCGGCGGTGTATCGTGTCTGATATGATCGAAAGACAGCTTTCCTCGTCGGTTTGTCCCGACGGCGAGCCGTTGCGCCGCTCCGGTAGAAAGTGGTCAGCCAATGAGCTGAGAACTGATTCCTGTGCCGGCCAGTTCCCGAGAACTGTCGCGACGGCAGTGGCGATCGCGGTGTACCCCAATACCCCTGGCAGTGTCGCGGCAGCGGATCAACCTGGTGGTCGGTTGATGATACGTCGCCGTGGTCGCGGTGGATTGCACGAATTGAGCGAGGGAAGACACACGCGAAGGGATTGGAACGAGCGACCATCAGCTGGGGAATACCGAGACGCGGCGCGCGGTATACGATGAGGCTCCAGGAAGCGGCGCTACTCTGCGCCGTTTTGACCGTCGTCGCAGGTAGGCGCGCCTACGCTATTTTTCACGCTACATCGACCACCTTTCTCTCCATCGATGTTTCTATTCCGAAAGATCGGAGTATATAACGCATATCTGGGAGAGCCGGAAAACAGGAGAAATTGTTTAAAATTCTCACCGTGGATCTCACGTGAGACGCTTTCCTGGCTGTTTCTCTATTCCGCATAATAAAAGTCAGTAGGAATCCTTTAATCTCGTTCTCGTTCTCTCTCTCTCTCTCTCTCTCTCTCTCTCTCTCTCTCTCTCTCGCTCTTTCTGTGTATGTGTAGGAAATTGCGAAATTTCGAGATTGAATGTTTTATCGGTTCCAATTACCAAGTTCTTTTTGCCGTTCACCTTCAATACTCTCGGTGTATTATTGTACATGTCCAACGGATCGATGAGATGGATTACGGTTGCTTTCAAAAAGTTACGAAATTTTAAGATGGTCCTCAACAAACACTAACAAGTATAATTATCATATAACATAAATGTAAAATGTATATATTTACGTATATGTGTCATATAGCAGTATATATTTGTATGTGTGTGTTGTTTGTGTGCGTGGAATCGACATTCTGAATTATGCAGTCTCGCTGCTCCTCGGAATTGTGTCTGACCAGTTCTAACAGGTCGTTATTGACGTTATTTTCGTCTTTTTTTCCCTCCGATGCTATCCTTGTTCTCCCGCAAAATTATATTCTTAAAAAAGAAATAGCATATTCTTTTTTTATTCTATCCTCGCGCTTCTCTTCGTTATTTTTATCGATACTGTCATGCGCGAACAAGGAAATATTTAATTATAACGATCCAATAAACAATTGTATACTAAAGCAGCTTGTTATTCTATATTTGAATCTATTATTTTATCATAGAAATAAACGTGCATATATAAATGATTCTCGTGAAAAATTTTGCTAAATTTATTTTACGTTTTGGAACAAATTTCAGTGAAATTGTTGAAAATTTGTTGAAATTTCACTAAAAGTGAATGTTTTAACTAACATACTGAAAAATTGTTTAAACTTCTCTGAAATTTTGCTGAAAATGAATTTTTTTTAGTTAAAAATCGTAAAAATTAAATGAAATTTTTCTGAAATGTTAAAATTTTGCTAAAAAGAGAGAGAGTTTTGCCAAAACGTGAAATAATTTCAGTGTAATTTTTCCACTAGATAATCTAATCGAAGAATAGATAATCAGATGTGGTTTTATCACATTAGTCGCATTAATTGATCTATCTACAAAATTTTTCGACTTTTATCTACATAAGAATTTATGAATCTGCAGCGAGACAAATTTTTCAGTCAGTCTGTAGAACGAAAAAAAATAAAAAAATAAATATAAGTAAAACGTAGAAATCCAAGGCGAGAGACGACATGGACGCGCCGATCAAATTCAATACGTCGGTGGTTTCACTCGCGTTTACATAAGATTTATTTCACGCGCATATGGCGTATGTATGTATATGTATCTATGTGAACGAAAGAGTGCACACACGTGTCACCGCACGTGTGCGTGCGTCCGGACGATAGAAGGAAATGTACCTGAGAGAACGAAAGAACGCGCCGTGAATGCAACGTCATTGCCAATGTGTTGGTATATACCTTCACTTTCCACTTTACCGCTAAACGGACCTTAGCGCTTTGACATCCGCGAATGCGAGCACCTCTCTCGACGAGCTGCAGCTACACCGCGTCCTATCTTCATTAATTCTTGTCGCCTATAATTTTACCTGGAAAAGAAATAGATTATACATTTTGAAGGGAAGTTTATTGCGGATATTTTACCAAATCCTATAGAAATTTAATATTTGAAGGTAGTGATTAATTACCTTGAGTATATTAAAACGTTGTTCAATACTTTTAAAATTCAAATACAGAATTTATACAGGAAGCACCATTGTTATTGAGTACTTTTAATATTTAAAATAAGTAATAATTAATCACTATCTTTTTCAGTATTAAATTAGTCAATATATATCAAATTAGATCTCTGTAAGAAAAGTTAAACGAGATAGATTAAAAAGAGAAAAGGAGTTCTAAAGGTTCACTGATAATCTCTGACCTCGCAAATTATAGAAATCTATAATATAACTTTGTAACGAAATATATTCCATTTCTTTCAAGTCATCCGTTATTGTATCAGGAAATATAGCTAGCGAAAGTGAGATCACGATTCCGTGGCATTGCTGGGCATTTTAATCACCGAGCGATCGATTTACACATATCAGGTGTTTCACGTGTAATTTCCGATTGGTTTTCCATACATATCAAGGAGACTTCATTACCTTGAAGCTTACGTTGCGAATTATCACAGAGTAATTATCTTGTTTCATTGTTTAATCAAACGGAATCGCAAATTGTGGGGATTTTTGGAAAGACATACATATCTTAAGCCGATGGCACCAATACTTATATTTCTGCTGGATTGCTAGCTCAATTAGATTCTTGCCATCGTATTGGCATTGTCAGTATTGCAGCTAATACATATGGCAAGAATCTAATTGAGCTAGCAATCCGGCAGGAAAACAAGCATTGTGTGCCGCTTGGCTTTAATAACAAAAATTCATATATCTTATAATACTTTTATTCTTATAATTCATAATATTTTTGAGAATTATTTAAAATAATGATATCTGAAAAAAACCTTTTTTAAGCTTCTTCAGATTTTAGTAATTTTCTTCGAAAATTATAAAATATGAGAAATTTAAAAAATCTTAGAATCTCTGAATTTACGTATGTTAAGAATTCTGGTATAGACATTTAGACATTTTCAGCATTCCTAAAAAGTATTCTAATTTGTATAAAAATCTAAGGAATTTTAAAGAAAAGTTATAAAGTTATATAGAAAAATTCTGAAAAATAATGTGAAAAACTTTAAGAAAAAATTTTTGTAGGGTAATATAATCTCATTTTGATTTAATTACAATATTATAAGTAAAAGGAGTGCGGAATAAAAAAAATGTGCTACGCATAACGATTATAAGGTCACTGGGAAGAATCTTTACAGGTGTTACTTTCTCTCGCGAGCGCTACGCACCATTTTTTAATATCTTCGGATCTCCATATCGATCGCACATTGTACAATTTCTCTTATTAAGTATATATCTCGCGTTCGCTCGTACCGCTGTTCCTATAATTAATCCAAATTTCAATATTAAGTTATGTACATTAATTAAATACAAGTTCAAATTTATTATTAAGAGAAAAATATCATGTACGTAAAATATTTAAATAAGAATCTTGACTGCATACGGAGCTTCATATAATGTAGACATAATATTAACTGAAGCACATCCATTTACCACGAATGCGTGTTATGAATTTCGCGAAAACTTGTGCAACACTTGCGTATGCAGTCACGGTGGCGCGTCTGGAATAGCTAAAGAACTCTTCCGGCATTCAAAGATTCTTCAAGCGTTCTACATAAATCGATGCATTGCACGCTTGACTGAACAGCTAAATAACGGTGCATCGTAGTGGAGGACCAGCGTGTACACTGAACCAAAACTGTACGTAAATATAATAAAATATTCATTGAATTAATGAAAATTGGTTCAATGAATTTTCATAATGATTTATAAATCATAAAACTGTTATTATAGAATTCATTGCAAGAATAAATAATGTAATTATATTAACAACTAAAATTATTGTATTAATAAATTAATTAGACATTAAGTTGAACATTGATTAACGATCATTGGTTGACCAAAATTTTTTTTAGTGTAACAAGTTCAAAACCTTCTGTATGTATAAGATCCATTCACGGCATCTGGATTAAGGATCGAAGATATTATCAGTGCACTGACATTTCGTGCGCTATCAATGGCGCGAGAATTTAAAAAAAAAAACATTCTACAATTATTAATGTAATGCCTCATGGAGATTTCTATCTCTGACGCGGTTCTAATTTTCAGTTTAAAGGAGCGATGAAAAAAAAAACGCGCGAGACTACGAAGCTTTGAAATATGTTAATGCTTGGAAATTTGTTGTAGTGCTAATGCAATTCCGCCTTTTAGATGCTTTTAACGCATTTGCGTTTCACCGAAAGGAGCATAAACGCTTGTCCGTGCACACTCACATACTCAAACATATTGGAATGCCCGCAATCACGTTTCTCGCTTTCTCAAACTTCTCTTCTGGAATTTCTCTCGCCCATGTTTTCGACACGCGTCCGAGTGCGTCTCGTGTGCATAAATACGCGATGTATTATCCTCTTCCTTATCCTGTTGAATAAGTGATAAAATAGTAAATATTAGTCTGCATAGAGAGATCGAAAATGTAAGGACTCGCAATTTTTGATGGGAAAACGCTTGTTCCTAAAATATTCTACATGTAAGTAGCTCATGCAACGTTACAAATTTGCGCTAGCAACTACTGCAGTCTGTCCATTCATTAAAGTCATCGTTTTGTCATTGCTGTCGAGCGTAATCATGCAGCTTGAAACGTAATAACATTTGACAGAAAGAACGCAGTAAAAGTGGAACGCAGGCACTTGATAGCCAGCAGCCAGTTGGCCTCATTTGGAGCATACAAGAGCATAAATACACTCGGGCGTAAACGTGTCTCAAGTAAGCGATCCCCAACCTTGACATTTTCCTGGTTTAGCGTTTAGCGACTTTCGAAGCATTAAATCATCCGTACGATCGCACGCGATCATGATCTTCTCCTTTCTAAAACCAAATAAAATGTCTGGACTTTTATAATCGTCTGGAATGAAAAGAATATGATATACGCAAACGATAAAGATGAAAGTATTTTAATATTTGCGTAGATTATGGTTAATTAAATGCTTTGTTGTTTTGACGAGGATGGAAAAAGGAGAGAAAATTCTTTTTCGCGATGTATATTTATATATGCACATATATGACGAGTGTCGTGCACATTTTCTGCATTAATGGAAAATCATTATCTCCTGTTATTGAACTTCTTTCATCTCTTCTCTGCAGTATATTGTCAGAAGAATAAAAAAGATGAGGATAAGAAAGACGAAGAGTTCAGGTGTCCGGAGGGCCAAGGTAACGGTAACTTCGCCGATCCGGCAACTTGCAGAAGGTTTTATCAGGTAATTTAGTAATTATTAGTTTATCAAATCATGCCCAGACAGCACAGAATATTTATAATAAATATTCGTAAATATTATTATTCACTTTTTGAAATATTATATAAATATTTTATACATATTTTTTACATATATATAAGTTTTATTCGAAAACATTAAAATGTAGACTCTCTCTCGCATTTATAATAATCTATAATATATATGAAATATTTCGTAATTCTTATAATAAAAATATCTACGATCTGTGCAATCTAAGATCACAAAAATGTTTATATAAAATATTAAAAATAAATTTACAAATATTTTGTAAATATTTCATAAATATTGTGCGCTGTTTAGATAATTACGTATATATTTTACACATTATTCTGATTACTACCTTGCTTTTGCTACCGGTCAGCTCTGCATTATTTATCTTCGTTTCGTTATTCGCGATTGTACCTACATATTCTTTATTATTTTCTGAAAGTGCGTCGATGGATATCCTTACTTGAACCGATGTCCATCGGGTCTGCATTTCGACGACATTAATAAATTTTGCACCTTCAAAAACGAGGCGCGATGCGGACCCATCGAGACCAGTAAGTAGATACTTTTATGTTTATAGATTAAATTAAGTTGATTTGTAAAACGAACGCAAGATTCAGAAAGGGAACTGTACCTATAGGTTTTCAAAAAGTAATTTTTCTAATGATACAATTATGATTTTTTAAGCTTGCCATTTCTAGTCTTTGTTTATTCGCTAAAGCATATGTACAGTAGACACATGTGTAGACATTCGCAGCCTCTGATAATGTCTTAATTTTCAGCACCAGCACCAATCACTGAGCCGCCAACGGATTTGGCTGAGCGTTGTGACACGGCGAATTGTCTACTTCCGTACTGCTTCTGTTCCAGGGACGGCACGATAATTCCCGGTGGTCTTCACCCAGAGGAGGTAACTTGACTGCAAATTCTCGCGATAATCTATCGATTTACTCAAATACAGACAAATACAATGATTCGAATAATTCCAGACGCCGCAAATGATAATAATGACATTCGATGGTGCAATAAATCACAATAACTTTGATCATTATCAAAAGATATTCACCCAAGATCGCCTGAATCCCAACAATTGTCCACTGAAGGGCACGTTCTTCATTTCTCACGAATACTGCAATTACAATATGGTTCAGAGTCTGGCGCATGACGGTCACGAGATTGCGACTGAGACGATCTCGTGAGTAGTGTGAATATTCGGGGTGCATTAAGATCATTTCGCTGACAAGATAAATATTTTCAGACTTCAAAAAGGCTTGGAGGATAAAGGTTATGAGGAATGGGTTGGCGAGATGATCGGAATGCGCGAGATATTAAAGCACTTCAGCAATATTTCGACTGGTGAAGTCGTTGGTATGCGAGCGCCTTACTTGAAACCTGGTCGTAATACTCAGTATAAGGTGCTCGAGGACTTTGGATACATATACGACAGTAGCATAGGAATTTCGCCATTGAAAGTGCCGATCTGGCCGTATACCCTCGACTACAAGATCCCGCACGAATGTAAAGCAGGCACTTGTCCCACCAAATCATTCCAAGGTAATAGAATCATGACAAAGATATAGGGCGGCATTTACATTGTGTTCTTATTTTAAAATCGTCTTAAGTAATATCTTAAGATGATAATGCAGTTCTTTCACATTTGGCCGGTATTCATAGTCGGTTCTTATTTCAAGACTGTCTTAAGTAATGTCTTAAGATGCTAAAGCGGTCCTCTGATTGGTTCGTAACTCTTCAAGACTGAACTTGAAACGGCTTTCAATATAAGAACCGACTATGAATACCGGCCATTGACTTATGACATTTTAAGACTGACTTAAGACATTCTCAAATATAAGATTCAACTATGAATATCGACGCATGCGCACGACTGATATTTATAATTTTATATTTAAGATCGTCTTAAGTACGGTCTGAAGATGTCATAAGTCAATCACAGAACCATATTAACATTTAACATCTAAGATAATTTTGAAATAAGAATGGACTCTAAATATTGACCTTAGTCTCATCTATTCAACTAAAATAGCAATACAAAAATATTAAAAATTGTTACTAATTTAGTACAATTAATTTACAATAGCATATTGTTATATGGTATTTTTCAAAGAAATGTTTATATATTATATATATATATATATATATATCATAGGAATTTGGGAGTTACCGTTGAATGCGCATTATGTGGAGAGTTATGAAGGTGGACACTGTCCTTACTTAGATCAATGTGTTCTTCACAATCACGATCCAGAAGAGGTGTTTGACTGGTTGCAGGAGGACTTCAATAGATATTACGAACAAAACAGAGCGCCGTACATGATGCCTTTCCATACTAATTGGTTTCAAATCAAAGAATTGGAACGCGGTCTGTCCAAATTTCTCGATTGGGTGGTAACGCTGTGAGTCAAAATACGTAAAATATATATTTATCAAAAATCTCGATATTTGAAAATAAATATTGCATTTTTATTTTACAGACCTGATGTTTACTTTGTAACCGCCACGCAGGCGTTAACATGGATGACTGATCCAAAACCGATTAAAGCTCTACATAACTTTGAAGGATGGTCATGTAAAAAGAAAGAGAATTTACCTGGACCACCGTGTAACAATCCACACAAGTGTGCTTTAGACTTCAAGCCATCCGAATCAAATTTCACAACGACTAGGTAGAAATTTATCTAACTCTCGATAACACATAGAATTACGAAATAGTAACTAAATATTTTAGTAATCATAACTATATTTATCAATTGTAACAGGTATATGGAAACGTGTAGAGAGTGTCCAAACAAGTATCCCTGGTTAGGAGACTCGAAGGGTACAGGATTATACAATGATAATTACAATCCTGAAAAGAAATAGGAGTGTCACTTGAGTTAGATTTAATTTAGTGCAAACGATTCGCGTTTCGTTGTTATCAAAGTAAATGTCTTGTATGTGTGTGCGATATAGACTTATTATCGACTACACAAGTATTAAGCATCTTACTATTTAATATTGGAGAAACCTGATAAAATTTTAATTTGTATTTAAAATATACATACGAGTCAGTATACGTAAATTTATACTATCTTCGTATACGACATATACACTGAAACCTCGTAATAGTAAACCTCGAAATGAAAAATCCCTTTTATGCTACAAGTACCATGAGTGAAAAGCAGCACTGTAGCAATAGCCACTAAAATCTTGAATTTTATTGTTTTGGAATGAAATAGAAGCAACCTCATTATAACGTTCGGACAGACCTCCGAATCGCATGCTATTACGAGGTTTCAGTGTACTTACTCGACAAAGTTCGCATCTATTGATATTAAGTGTGTACTGCTCAATCTAAAAGAGAAAATAAAATGTGTTTCGTGATGCTACATAAAATCTAAAAAAATCTTTTATTTCTACAGGTTAGCAACAATTTTGAAATAATTTTTCTTATATACAACATTTACTTATTTATCTTACTTCATAAAAACAATGTGTTATTTTCGCGTTAGCTGAAATATTATGTATTTTATATATATAGATATATATTTTAAAATATATACACAATATGTCTACATTTGCATTCATTGCATTGAACTGCACTGTCTGTCTGCATTGCAAAGGATATGCAATCAACATGGTACAATCAACTCTAACAGTTTTCAATAATTAACGTATTGGGGTCCACGCCTCCAACACTTGGTTATACTTTATACGTTCTGGAAAAAGAAACAAGAGCAGCCATGTAACATTATAAGTCAGATTATGATAAGCAGATATTTGATGCATGCTACAGTTTTTCCTGTTAACACATTCACCATAATTGGAATTTTAGCTAGCTTTTTGTTAAAACAGAGTTTGATAATTTTTATATTAAAAAGAACAATGAAAACTCTTTTAATTGTCAGTTAAAAATTCATAGTATTAAATTAATAACAAACGTTTGAGTTTTCATAAAAATATGATATATGCTATTATCAAAGTTTGGAACTATAATTTTTTAGATAAAACTGAACAAATCTTTACAAATATAATAATGTTGTTGAAAATATTAATTTTTATCTTTGAATATTATTGAAATAAAATATATAATTAAAATAATATAAAATATTTTTTATATTTACGAAGTTAGTAAATAAAGATGTTCAAACTTTTGAGCGAGAATATTTGAGTATTTATATGACTGTTGCTCCATAACAATTATTAGTAGTTAATAAAGCATAAACAAAATAATCAGTGTTGGTTACCAGCGACCATGATGGTGAATGTATTAATTATAAAATACCAGGGTTAAGTTCATTCTATAATTGCGTAAGCACTGCAAGTCATAAAAGTTGACAATTACAGTTGAATATTCTCAAATTCGTGTGGTTGATTGATTTTTGCAACTACAACCGCTTACAACTACACTTATGTTTGTGTAGAAATGGGTTCTAAAAATATTACTTTGTAAAAATAACATCTTATTTAATTAATGTTACTTTTTCAAAAAAAGTGACTTACTACCGTTATTAATTTACCAAAAATAATGTATTACTGCTATTTAAAAAGTAATAATTTGTTAATATATTCTTTTTGTTACATTTTTATAATATTAAAGAGATATAAGATTAATTACATTGTTTAATAACCAATATTAAAATTTTTAATTACAATCTCTGTATAGCAAATTTTTCCTTAAATTAACCCTTCATAGTTACACTTCTTGAGAATTTTATGTTAGTCACATAGGAAGCAAAATGACTCTCCAATACTTTCAATCGATTGCCATATTTTTTTTTTACAGCTTTTGTTCTTTAAGATCATAAAAATTACTAAACATATACTTTAAACATTGTAAAACATGGAAATGTAGCTTTTTAATGATCTTAATTTTAACATATTAAAAAAAAACTTTATATAATAAATTTTTAAACTTTTAAAATTTTTAATATTTTTTGATAAAAAATAACGATAAAAGTTAAATTTGTTATTGTTTTATATGTAATATTTTGTGTCCATAACAGTAATATTATTATTACTGTTATGGACACAAAAAATGATTGATAGTTAAAAAAGTAACAATATATGATAAAAACATTATAAATAAGTCATTATTTTCCAATTCTGCAAAATATATATATGTGTGTGTGTTTGCAAAGTGCAAGCAGAAAGATTACTTTTATTTAATATTTTAATTTTCTCTTATCAAGAATAGAGAAGAGCGCGTTACCTGGCTCAGGAAAAAGTTCTGGATGTCGTATAATGTAATCTCTCAATTTTGTATCACGTTCCGCTTGATAATTGTCAACAAGTTTCTTTGCAAATTGTGACACAATGTATCCCCCTGCTACGAACATAATATGCTTCTGTATTCCTAAACAAAAATATTTTGTTTCAGATTATAATCAATATTTGTTAGATTTATGTATTTCTTATCATAGTCGATTATTTTTTTCACATTCAACTGTTATTAGTTAATTTCTTATGACTTAAAACTTGAAGATTAGGTAATAGCTCATTGTAGAATTAAGGCTATCACAAATAAAATTACATGAGCCTCTTCTATAATAAAATATTACCAAATCTTTAAATCTTAACTTATAAGAAATTGACCAATTCTGGTTGATTATGGTAATTATCTAGAAGACGCTCCTTATTTTCAATTTCAACAAAATTAAGCTCATACAACACATTTTTGCATAAATTAGAAGAATCTAACATTGTTGTGCTCAGTCCCATGAAGCAAGATATTAATCGTTAAAGTTACCTATTGTTAAATGAGGAAATCTGTCACATCAATAATATATATTGAAATCAATAGCATAGAAGGCTACACAAATTCTTATTTGCTTTAAAAATACAAGTCATTTTCTATATAATTTTAATTTTTGCAGAAGAGAATTTGTTTTTAAATCAGAGAATTTGTTTTATTGCTGTATAACCTTCTATACCATCGACAGATTTCCTAACCTAACAATAGTTAATTTTAATAATAATTGATATCTCATTTCGTGGGACTAAGAAAAACATTTACTACCAAATTTTTTCATTTTATCCAAAAATACATCAAAATATAATTTTATTGATTTTTTTAGTTGTGGAGATTAAACTATATAATTACTAAATTTTCTTGTTGCCGCTCGCGTGTGTGCGCGGACGCTAGAGAAAATATACACGTAAAATAGAAACACAATTATCCGAAAACGATTATTGCACATTACATAACTGCTTCACAAGATCAAGTTGCTTAGAACAAAGAAATAAAATTTCGCGTTTACTGTGATCTCGCTGAAGAAATTGAGAGACACTTACTGGCGTAGAACGGCTTACTGGATAATACATTTGCCAAAGACGGATATGCGAAGCCGCCTAGGATAAATATTATTTCCGGCGAGTACTTTGACAGAAAACTGGGCTCATACGTAGGATCTGGCTTGAGCAGCTCAAGAGCCCATTGAACCTCTGGATGTTCACTCAATTCGTGTGAATGATGTTTATTCATTTTTCTTTTTGAAAATTGCTATTCATGTGTTAAGATCAACAATTAAGAGTACGGCACTCTCTACTCAAAATATTCAAAATTAATTGAATGTAGTAATAATGATTGCAGATAACGAAAATTATCGATAACTGTACCAGAAACCAGAGAGAAACTCTCTTGACCACAGTATATACAGTATACAGTAGCTCAACTCTCCTGATTTTATGAAGCCCAAAATGGAATGCGCATGCGCGAAATCAGTAAGTTCTCAGTAACGGAAATCAGTTTTTGTCGTTTGCTTATTAATTTAAGAAATTTAAATAACTCTTGTTTGTGACTTCTTCTCTTCTGAAAAGCAAAAATAGTGCAAAAGTAAAAAAAGTGAAAAAATGGAAAAATTTAAGTGAAACGAGAAACGATCTCTTCTAAAAGAATAGTGTGAAAATTGTGTTTTTCTTGTTGAATTGTTTACGTTTTAGCTAGAAAATCTGCGTTAATTTTGTGTGGTACAATTCTAATAATTTTCAAAAAACGCAAGCAATCTAGCAGGAAAACAGCATCGTATGCCGATTTTAATTAAGATACTTTTATAATATTTTTTATAGTAATTTATACAATATTTATATAATTATATATATATATATTTTTTATTTTTTTTTATTTGACAATGCATTGAGAAATGACAATGAAATCAACGTCGAATCGATATCAATTTGACGTCAAATTGATGATTTCGACGTTGAATCGACATCAATTCGATGTCGATTTCATTATCATTTCTCGCTGGGATAGAAGATGGAAGATAAACGAAGATTTTACGCGAGTGAACAAAATTTGTTGAACGCGGCGAGATCTGACAAAAAATATGATGAGTGTATTCTAGGAGAAAAAAAAGACAAGCAAATGCTGCAAGAGAAATTAATGGTTTCAGCACACTGGACGCGGAAACGCTTGCCGCGCGGCAAAATGTAACGCGGTAGCCAATGAGCTTACAGCCCCTATCATGTGCTGGAGCCATGTGGGTGCCGTTCCATGACGCGTATCGCTGCACGCGCGTATTTCCGTGGATCCAACCAATCGTTGACGATCCGTCGTTTTACGTACATGACAATTTTGTTCCTTATATCCCATGCAGCGGATTGCCAATTACAGAATTATTCTATTAGATTTGCTTGCAAAAATTTACAAGCAGATCTAACAGAACAATTTTTTTATTTTACATTTACATTACAATGATTTTTTATTATAAGGATGCTTCACAAATAAACACGCATATTTACGATGCAATAATATTCTATATATTGTCACAGAGCTACATTTGTTAACAATTATTATTTGCATAGAATATATTGTAAATAATCAAACATATGATAACAAAGTGATTTTAAATATAAATATGTATCTATGTATTATAGAATCATATATAATAGAGGTATACATTTATGAAACGTTTATATATATATTATATATATAACAATGAAGTATAAAGTTATTAATATATTATAAATTGATCATTTAAATAATCAAACTTTCGACATAAGTTTATAATTCTTTAATAGTATTTTGATAATAGTATATTTTTTTATTTTTGTGGAAACACTACGAAAGAAAATATATATTTTATTCCTTGAGATTGTACAATTATTAAATACGCAACGTTTTCACATACACTTTCTCGTAGACTCTTGCCATCTGTTAGTGTTATATTTGTACATTGAACACGAGCCATACACGTTATTAATTATTACATTTGATAACACATAATCACATTTTAATTGAGTAACGTTACTTTCATTGATTTCTTTTAGCACCTTACATAAAAAATAACTAATTTCTTTAAAAATGTTATGGCATAAACATTGCAGAACTTCAATTGCTATTTTACAGAATCACAGCAATTATTAAATACTTCTCAGCAACGGAAAATAGTTATACACTGTGTGACACAATAATACACACTCGATTTATAGGTGAAACGTTGCTAGCTTTTTTATTTTATAGTTAAAGTGTAATGAATAAAAAGCTTCCTAATCTAAGTTCGAATTGTTATAATCTAAATTCGAATGTTTAAATATAATCTCTCTTGTAGAACTATCAGAGTATTATTTTCAGAAAAGTAAATGGTAATAAAATAGGATAACTTCGGTATATACGCCACACCTAACAAAAACATACCAAATATAATATTTATCTTAAGCATAGTAAATAATACTTAATTTATTTTAAAAATAGGTATTTCGGATTTTTAATATTTTTTTTATAGTGATAAACAGTACAAAGTTTTTACTGGTATAGTTAATTTGTATAATATTTAATTTATTAAGTATTATTTATTATGTTTAAAATAAATATAAACTATACCAGTAAAAACTTTGTACTATTTACTACTATGAAAAAAATATTAAAATTCCCCAAAATACGTATTTTTGTTAGAACTTTAAAATTCTTGCACTTTTATTGCATCTCATAGAGATGGGACGGCTACTCATGGGACGCGTACAGCTCATGAAAAATTTACAATTATTGCTTAGAAATAAGATGTAAAATAACACAATAAAATGTGTTTACAAAGTTTTATTAAAGAATTAGAATGATAAATATACTGGGTTGGAGGAAAGCTTCTGCTTTTTTTTAATAACTCAAAATTGTAAATTCTACATTTAAAAAATTAGCGATTATACCATTTGATAGAGCAAAGTTTTAGTTTTAAGAATCTGATTTTTTAATTATGGTACGATTTTTAACGAAGTTATGAGTAATCAAAATGTTCCTTTACTTAACTCGTGAATAATTCTGAAACAAAAAGTCGTCGGAACATTTTTTAAAAACAAAATTTTACGAAAAATTTTAAATTTTGTGGTTCAACGTTAGATAATTGAAAATTTTTGCAAATTCTTTTTTGGTACATGATAGACTCACAAAGTGAGAAGAAAAGTTTCTCTTTTTTTCAGCTTATAGTTTTCTATATGTAAAAATTATCAAATTCACATGAACTAAAAAATTATAAAAATCTTGACTGTACTTACATTGACAGATCGATTCACTAAAGTCATAACGTAATACTAATGTAACATAAAAGCACGATACTAATATAACGGAATAGTTGCTTGCAAATTACTCTCATTTCTTTTATTTTTTTTAACTTCTGCGGTGTAAATTTCCGCATAGCGCAAGTAACCGAAGTTTTCCTATAAAAATATGATATTTTGTGAATGATGACACAATCGAACACATTTTAGCTGTAGACAATTGTGTCGATTTATATTATAGTTGAAAAGCACGGAATCGCACAGTGTTACACAGTGGCGCTAGTATACGTTGCTAGAAAGCAGCCAGAGTAGCTTATATAGAGGTAAGTCAATACATTTTATATAAAATACATCTCAAATGGAAAATAGTATTAAATTCTACATTTAATATATCTTTGCTATTTTTGTAAAACGCTATAGCGAAAAAATATAGATAAAACTGGTGAGATGGTTTCAGATTTACATATTTATGATGTGAAAAATCTCAAATATAGAGAAGTAGAAAAATATATGTTACAAAGAAAGTGATCAGAAGATTTCATAGATCCTAGACAAAAACACTGAAGTTACAATATACATAACCTTGCCTTCTAAAGCTCTGTCGATTAGATTGAAAAATATCACAATTCTGTCATTCAATATACCGTCTCCACAGTAAAGAGATAAAACATTTGATTGAAGTATAAAACAATTGCGACATTCTAATATATATAAATATTTTCTTTATGACTTTTTAATCTTCTATTTGTAAAAAAAATAAAAAAATAAGATTCTTATATTGAGAATAAAAAAAACTTTTAAGAAACACTAATAAGTAAAGAAACACTCTCGAGTCTGAGTTACAAGCAATATGGAAGTAAAAAATAATTATATTAATGCAATCCTATTAACAATAATTATCACATTACACTGCGTCATAAGCATATCACAGCTCAAAATTAATAAATTAACAAATTATGTTTTAAAACATTGATTTGTTGATAATCATATGAATATATCATAAAACAATTAAAGGGTTTCCCATAAGAATTAAATTTGTTGTTAAACATGGTTCACAAAATGTCAGCATTAAAAATGAAGAAAGACACGGTGATAATCCGTAAACTTTCTGGTATAATTGAAGATAATACCCGTAAAAGCCTCAAATGCGTAATCAAGGTTTTTAAAGTATTAATCAAAGCCTAAAACTTTGTTTTAATACCTGTTATGTATATGATCGGAGAAAAATTATTATATTTAATAATTTATCAAGGAACGATTTAAAGGTGAAACAATGTTTTTAATGAAATCTTTCGTTGGTTTTTATAAAAAAAAAAACCCTTTAATTGAGTATAATGTTAAATGGACATTTTCATAAAGAAATGCAAATAATATTTTAAGATTCTCTTTTAAAATATGTAACATAAAATAATTCTATTATTTTACAAAATGCAAACAATATTTTAAAATTCTTTTTTAAAATATAACATATGTACAAAGTAATTCGGTCACTTTTTAATATATTCAATCGTCTTTTCTTAAAATATAGTTGGCTTCGTGTTATCACGATAGTTCTACTTAAAATGCTACAATGTGTACAGGGTGTCCCAAACTTTTTGACACACCTCCTATAAACGGTGTGTCAAAAAGTTTGAGATATTCTAGAGAATAGTTAGATAGAGCGGACTAAACTAAGTCGAAAAGTCCTATATTCTTCAAAAAGTTTGGAACACCCTATAATACATTAAAAATTTCTCTTTATAAATCTATTAATAATATTAATGTTTTAATAAAACATTAGCTTACCAACATTTCTAATTATGTTATCTTGCTATCGTTCTTATTGAATTGCATTGTTATTATCAATGACTCCATTAGGATACCATACAGATGCAGCAGACCTTAAAAAATATACAATTACATATTTATATTATATAGACAGAGCTGGGCATGCATTTGAAATATTTTTATTTGAAAAACAGTATTCGTAAGACACAATTGTATTTCGTATTTTAGCGGAGCACAAATGTGTGTGAAAATATTTTGTATTTCATGGGAGCATATAAAAGTATTTTTTTTAAATTTTTTTATTATTTTTTTTTAAATACCGTTTTCAATATTGGTTTTAATATCGAAAGATTAAAAATATATTTTGTATTTCGTATTTCAAATATTGACAATCAATTTTATTATTTGAATTATAAAATACAAACAAATTTTAATCTTTTGTATTACATTGTGTTTTTAATACATAACATTTTAAATACATTTGTATTACATTGTATTTTAAATAAAAGTATTTTAAATACATGTCAGCCCTGCATATAAACAACATCGTAATGTAAATGTTAACACAAACCTTAAGTACGAGACCGGCATTGTGGTAACAAAATAAGATAGTGATGCTGCTACAATAATACTTCCCGTTCGTAATGGACATAATATTATTGCTGTTGTACCATACTCCAGATATAAGAAATAGCCCAGAACAGCTTGTAATAAGATTAATATTAAAATTGGTAAAAATCGCCCAACTATACGGAATTTTGACACGACTCGCGAAGGACATTCAGTGTCTCGTAATCTGAAACGCAACAATTAAACTTAACAAAATTTTGTCATCATTATGACAATGTTATTACTACAATATTACAGACCTATGATCGGCTTGATGCGCTAAAGTGAATATAAGAGGTAAGTGGAAACACAGTAACTGAAGAAATCCGTAAGCATAAGTTAAGCCGCCTGGTAAATACATGTTTTCGATGAATGTTCCCCATACAAAAATTATACCTAGGTGATCCTCAATTATTTCTCCCACGGTCCATGGACCTGGAATATTCGTTCGTTAGATTTTATAAAACTACAGTATGAGTCTGATCAATAAAGTGAACACAAGAATAAATAACGATAGAACGATCAGAAACCATCAGGTGCTTAATATTTTATGTTTGGAGCATTAATATTCTACTTTATTAATTAATTAAATTAATAATTAATTTACTAATTTATTAAATTAATAATCTAGTACATAATTTAATTAATTATTTCAATTTAGTACACTGATGCTAATTTTATAAATTTTTCCGATATATGTTTATATTCACTTACCGACGGCAAAATATAATATATACAACATTAGTCCATAAAACACTCTATCAATGGTGCATAGTATCCATAATTTCCTTAGCCACGAATGAAAGAATTTCATACGTCGCCGCGGTAGTTTTTTTCGGTTATCTAAATCGTGAGGTAAGTGTATACTTTGTAATAAAATATAAAATAGATATACATAAATATTACGCTTATACTTACTCTTGTAATATATGTGAACGAATCGAAGGAAGCACAGCGGAAGAATTGATAATATCAATGTAATGAAGAATAGGAACTGAAGCTATAAAAATAAGATTAAATTATTACATGTATCATGCAAAAATTTAATTAGAGTTGTGTGATTTTTTTAACTTACAATGTAAACTATGTTAACCGTCAGTACCAATTTTGGAAGAATAGAAGCAGATAACCATGATCCGTCAAGGGAAAAAGAATATGATACAATTTTTCTTCTGTCTTCATTATCAACTACACGTGCCTAAAATAGAAAATTATATTTGCAGAAACAGCGTGTGTGTATGTATATATATATATATATATATATATATATTGTATATATACAAAGGGTGGGACATTTAAAACAGGTCACCTGAATAATTCGCTTGTTTTTAATAGTAGAAGGAAAAGTATCAAACAAAAGTTGCTTGATTTCGAGGGGCACATAATATGATGTCAGTAATTATTTTGTAGGTGGAGGCGTAAAGATAGTAACCTGTTTTAAATGCCCCACTTTGTGTACACATACGCACACTCACATACACACACACACACACACACACATACACACACGTTTCGCTAGTATATTAATTTTTTATAAGTAATTTAACAAATTTTTACTAAACTGTTATCTGATGAATACCCTCTTTGTATCTCGTAGAATTCCATGGCAATACATAGAGAGGTCCATTTACATGATCACATTTTTGCCAAAAATCATTATCTAATTGAATTTCGACAGTTTTTAACGGAACTGTAGAAAATGCTAGTACTCTAGAACAAACAACTTATAAGTTTTATGAACCAAATAATTTCATAAATAAGAAAACTTACAAGAGCATCGATGAAAGTGTGCTTACCTGACATGCGTGGATTTGATAATAGATTCCAAATTTTCTTTTTGTGGCATCATAAATAACACGTTTTTTGGATTGGTGATTAATATTACGGGCCAATCATTGTGCTTTATGTCAATAAATGAGAATTGGCCATGATCTATTGCCGCAAGACGATACCTAATAAGAAGCGAATGTCAAATCTAAAATTTGTAAATTAAATTAGGAAAACTGATTGCGATAAATATTTTAATAAAATATTATACATATACAGGGTGTCTCGTAAAGACCAAAGCAACGCTTAAGGGACATTCCTGAGATTATTTCGAGACGAAAATCCTAATACCGAAATGCCAAGAGAAAATATCTGTTTTAACATAATAAATATGAATAATTGAAAATATCAATAATTGTAATTTCGTATACATAATTTTTATCGATATTTACAAGAAATAATAATTAGCTTTCACTTTTAGTATTTTGCGTTGTACCATACTCAAATGTGCAAACTTTAAGTGATATAATTCTAAAAGATAACTTTAAATGTTTATAATTAAAAAATTATTATAGCTTCGACTATTTGATATTAGAATTTTCGTCTTAAAATAATCTTTGATATCTCCCCTTAAGCGTTGTTCTGATCTAAAAAAAAAACAGATGAAAACAAAATATGTAAATAAAATGAATAATTTTTTAAATAAACAACTATATGTTCTCTTTACACCAATTGATTCGTCTCATTATTCTGTTTACAAAAATATTAAGGTACGATTACCAAAAAATTAATAGTTTACGTGATATTTAATGTTTTATGCCAACTTTATGTTGTAGACTAAAGACTAAAGTATAAAATAAAAATAATATATATATAAAAATAATTATATATATAAGGCTCAATATGCATAAAACAGTATAAATATAAAGAGGGCAACGAGCCAAGTAAATTAAATAAACGAATAATTTAATTTAAACAATCATACAAACATATCAAAAACAAACATTTCGACTCCGATCAGGTCATTTTCAATGTTACATAAAATATGAAGTATTAAAATATATTGTACATTCTTCATTAAGTCAAAATATTCTCAATTTAATGCAAGATAAAGTATAAAATATCTCGTAAACTATTTATTTTTTTTATATCTGTACCTTTATACTTTACATGCAGAATTGTTAAAGGATTCATATTATGTAAAAAAATTCATCTAAAAAAGTGGAGGTGACCTTTATATCTTTTCGGTGTTTCTATCTAAGTAAAAAACATGACCAAACATGTTGACCCCTCGAAACCTACTTTCATGTAAAACATTTTTTCGTATTTTTCGTATCATCAAAAACAAGCGAGTTATTCAGGTGGCCTGTTTTAGATGCCTCACCCTGCATATATATTACACACACGCACGTCTGCACACATACATATATATATGCACGCGCGCGCAAGTGATATATTTTTAAAAAATAATAAAGAATCTACTAATATAGCAAAAGAATATTTATATGACCAATAGTAAAACAGTGTTTCGTTATTAGTTTAAGTGAGTTTTAGAAGAAGTACAAATTTTCTTTGTATACCATCAATTGCTGCAATAACAAAAAATTATATTTTTCTATGCCATATCCACAAGAATATCTTCATCATCTATATATAAAAGCTCTTTTGATAACCGATGTTTAAATACTATTGTAATGTTATAGAATACAAAATCAATGAATAAAATTATATATGAGCAACTATCACTCTTAAATATATCAAAGTATATTTGTCTTACATTCTATTGTCTTTCCAATCTGCTAATTCTAACTCAAGAAAACCCGCCTTTTGTAAAGAATACATGTTGGGTACCATATTGCCAAGCATATGGAAATGGCCACACAGATACACCATACTTTCTTTGTGACTACCTTTAATATACAACAAATTCACAAATTATAACACGAATTAATATTTTCATAAAAAAAGAGATGTAGTATATTTCTATTTTACCTAAAATACTTCTGATATTTGTATCAGCTTGTGATATTATGCTGGATGTAGGATAATGCCCAAAGACAACTACATGAGCAGCATTGCTTTCTTTTGATCGATTAATTAATTGTTGTATCCTATTAATCTCATACTGATCTAAAATTCCAATGAAATTAAATGGCCTCTTAGGACCCGGTTTCAAGCAAGCGTCAATTGCAATAAAGGAATATGTCTCAAGTCCAGTATGAACATTGTACATATAAGATCTAGGATGATTTGTTCCTTGAATAGAATAGTATAAATAATAGTTATTTTGGGAATCAAAACTGATAATGTCAAAGTTGTCTGAAAATATATTAATAAGTTTAAAACATATTTTCTTTATAAGCATTGCTACACATAAATTTACAGATGTGGAATTAGAATATATGCTGTTCTTACCATGGTTTCCTCTGACATCTAACCATAAAACTTTCCTGCTGACATTAGTCTCGCCTATTATGTGTCTATAAAGTTGCCATTCTCGATGTTCTTGTTTAGAACCAAATCCATCTTTGACTATGGCATCAGTCAAATCTCCTATTAAAATATAAGTACAAAATATTTTATTAAATTGATTTTTCTTATCTCAATGCAAGTATGAAATATTATATCTCTTGTACCTATAAAATATAAATTACCTGAAGCAAGAACAACTTTAGGTTGAATAGAATTTACTGTCACATTGCAGAATTCCTTGAACTCTGATAGTCTAGATGGATCCCTAAAGATACTTATATGTATGTCGGTTATCTAAAGAGATAGAAAACTATAATGATGTATTTCCATAGAATACAACTGCAATTCGTAGAACATTGTCAAATACCGTAAATACAGGAATTGACAAACCTGTAGGAACCATATTAAGTGGTTATATGAATCTTTTATGTTATAATACTTTGGTCCGATCCATTGTATTTCTCCGTTATTGTCTTCCGTGGTTTCGTCCAGAAAATGAGAGTTGACGTTGATCAAATCAGCTATATTTGCTATCAGAATGGAGAATATCAACATCAAGACCAGGAGAACAATAGTAGACTTCGATATTTTCATCGCTAACTCTGCGAGATCGTGAGTTGTTAGGGAAGAGTGAATAAAGTCTAGTCCTCGCCTGCCTTGATTCCAACGAACAGCCACCGCGAGACTTATTCACATATGGAAGGTGACGTGCATGTGTGTATCCGACGACATTTATTGACATTTATTGCAATTCATTGCGGACAAATGAGCATGGAGGAAGACGATCGGATCGTGTGATTTGGATCGCCCACGGTGTCTCTCGTGTTCGCTGTAACAACAAATGAAAAACGTAATACGACTGGAGATTCAGGTGCGATGCTGTAGCGAAAAAAAGAGCCAAGTTTTGTGCATAATGCACATAATCACGGAAAAATTGATTGAAGAAATTCAAAGCGAGACAAAACACCGGTTCAAATTCTACAGTCAAGACTGGTTTTATTATGCTTTGTGATTCAAAATTGTTTTGTTGTTTATTACGTTAATTCTAATCATTTGCTCCGAGACAAGACGTGCTTTAATTCTTAATAACTGTCTTCTCTCATTTTCGTTTCACTGATGATCGCTGATTATATTTCTTTATTTAATTTTAATGGCTCTTGCCTCCATCGTACGGTCTGTATGAAAAGAAGACTGGAGAGGTATGGTAGAAATGAGCAATTCAATTCGATCTTTTTCTTGAAGAATCGATCTTTCGGTCCTCGATTTTCGTGTCTCGATTAAATTTGCTGATTCTTCACGGAATAATCGAATCGATACTTCGACTTCGATAGCGAGTGGCGCGAATGCAATTATATTTTTTGTAGGAATAGAGACCCTCTCTCGCTATACTGGATCATGCTGTATCGCCTGTCTATTGTTGTAAGAGAGTGCAAAATTATAAGAAATTACATTAACATTATATTATTTCAGTTTGTGTCGACTTGGTGGTTTCAATATACTGTTGTGTTCTGAATACCTGTGTTCTGAACAAGTCCACAGAATGCAGTGGAGCTGATAATGCTAAAAATTATATATGCGACTTTTGTTTAAATAATTAATTTTTCCAATATATATGTATTATTTTTCCAAAGTTTATATTAATTTTGTATTAATATATTGGCATATAATAAAATATATGTGTTCTCATTTTTTTATTAACATTTTATGAAGTATTTTCATTGACATGGAATATTTATTTTATTAATTAATATTAATTTTATATTAATTTAATATTAATTTTTTACGATTTTTGCTTTGCGCACAATTACCTGCATGACGCGTATAAAGTTTTTTTCGCTTTTTCTTTTTTTTACTTTTTGCCCAATATAACGTTATCAAATGTTTAATATGAATATCGATAGAGAAATGTTTATTGCTTGTATTTCTATGTTTATATTGATTTCACTTTCAAAAATCACATCACAACACCTCTTAATTAAGCGCGCACAATTCCCCCACTTTTCTCTATATGGAACATTCCCTGATATATAAATATATTTAACAATTATTTGCTTTTACGATCCAAAAATATTTCAGGATATTTCTAAATATTCTTGAAATGTTATTTTGGGATTTAAGAATTTTTTTACTAATATTTTAGGAATATTTAGCGTTAGCTAGACACAGAAAATAAAATGGCATAAGATGAGACGATATATCTCTTTTTAGACGATTTTAGTTACAATCTGGATAAATTTTAGTTAATAATGATTTTAATTATATATTTGAAATATTTGAATTTTACATAACAGGCTATAATGTAAGGCTGCGTTCGGAAATATCACCCAGGTTTCCCCGAGTATCATCTTATCCTTGTTGTTCATCCAATGTTAAAGAAGGATAACACGATACTCAGGGTTACTCAAGTGATATTTCCGAACGCAGCCTAATACTATAAGTATAAATAGTTTTGGGTTTTGTATGGACTACTTTATTTTAGCGCGCTAATTGATGATGCGTCGTGCCATGTAATCAGTGCAGCGTGGTACAATACAAAGGTCGTTCAAAATTTGATAACTCTGGCATAGTATATGTATCTGTTTTTATATAATATTCATTTGAATAACATAAATAAGATTTAAATGATAGATAGCTTAATCTGCTATTAGATTATATCAGTAATTTTTGTTGGAAAAAACGCAGTTGATGTCAATTTGATGTAATAATCTGTTTAATAAATTTGCAATAAAATGCTATAGTTTTTGCAGCTAATATTTTATTTACTATAAATAAAGAGAAATCATTTATCATTCCTAGAACAGATACCATATATTATACTAACATTTTATTTACTAGATATGATTATATGTAGATGGCATAGGAAGATATATAAAAATGAAGAAAGAATGACATCGAACGACAACATAGATGTATTTAGTAGATCAATATATAAAGGTCATTATATATGTTGTTTTTGGCATCTGTTATTTGGAAATGTGCATGCTTCTTCTTAAGTTTTTGATTTCTCGCGATAAGAAAAATATTTTTTTCGTAGATTTAAATCAGCTTTCCTGTTCTATGATAAGCTAATCTATATTATTGCAAAAAACGCAAACGACTAGTTGAATGTCTGACGCGATTGATGATTGCTGATAAAACCTCGGAAGCAGATAATAATGCGGTTGATAAGGAAAAACCGACATCGGTTTGCAAACGGAAGTCATCATGTATCCAAATCGGTTTAAGTCGTCCATGAAGCTTCTTAAAGCTCACAAGCTGCATAGCCATCGGTGTGTAGCATTGATACTTTGTACGGTTTACTTCGTTTGTTTTACATTATCTGTCACATCGTGTAATTAAGCGGAAAGAAGAGAAACAGTTTTAATTATGGGAAAATTTACTATAGTGTTTTTGATAGAGCTTCTCTTCATTGTGGAGGTATGTGAACGTTATTTTTTTTGTATTATTTAATTCGATTATTTAATCGGAAATTTAAAATTGTTATACGTCGAGTGATATAAATTATTGATAATAATTAAGTGTTAAACGACACTTATATTAATTTAATTAAAAGACAACAATAGAGTAGCTCTCATTTTGTAACATCGGAGTAAATAAAATCTGAAGTTAAAATGAGAAAAAAACATGTAATCGAATATGTATTAATATTTTTCCCATGATTTTAATTTTAGGGTTTAGTTATATTCCACTTTTATAAAACGTGTTTAATAACAACTCTCTTCAAAATTAATTAAGATTTATAGTATCAAATATAATAATTAAATTTATAATATGGAATATAAATTAAATAAAATTAATTAGAAAGAGATAATACTAATTGCGATATAAGCAAAATATAAGTTTGCGCAATCAGATAAATTGTGATTGCTGAAAAATATCAATTTGTCCGATATGTATGGTATCAAACGATTATAATTCGAGATAAATTATATAACTAATTATTTTCCCTTTTTTTTAGAAAACAAAACATTATTTTAAAGTTATGAATTAAGATATTATCGCATAGAATATTGCATTATTAAAAAATTAATCTGTTGCAAAAATTTTAAATTAGATAGTGTAAAAACAAATTTGAAAAATAAGGCTATGAGTCAACGCAAGATGTACAAGTATATGCTAATATTACAATTTAATAATATAATTTTAGATACAAATGTTTCAAACTACATTTTAGATCATTTTCAGTGTAGAAGTTAATAAATTTAAAATTAAAATACAAATATAGAGTCATTATATTGTCTATTATATAAACATCTATATGATTGTTTTTTAACCTTTCAATATAATTGATAAAAGCTAATATATAATCTACTAATATAATCGAAAATTTTCGCTCGCAATTCCTCCATAATTCGTCTGGGGATAATTACGTTCTTATAATAAAGACTCCGCTTCTCCAAATGTCATTTTACAATTTCGACTTAGTGCCGCAATCTTATCATCATCTGTAAAATGTTAGATTTAAATGTCAACTGTATAAAATATTAAATTTAATTGTTAACGGTATATAAATTATAAAATTGATGTAATAGTAAATTTAGTAAGTAATTAAATTAATGTACCAGCCATACATTTTTTGAATAATTTCGCAAAGGTTGCGAAGGTCTACTTATTGTAAAAACTGTATATTGTTTGTTTTCAACGGTCACAAAATAAGACTTTATTTTAAATTTATTAACTACACTGAAAATGACCTAATTATGTAGGTTAAAACATTTGTATTTAAAATTATATTATTAAATTTTAATATTAGCAATATACATCTTGCGTTGACCCATAGCTTTTATTTTTCAAATTTGTTTTTAAATTATTGAGTTCAAATATACTAGCTGACTTTGTTAGATGTATTTTCCATATTTTTTTTCTGTTTTAGATTGTTGTCGGAGATCGTTTTCACGGATACGAGTCTTACAAAAAGTTCTACAATTATCGTGTTAATAACGGGCAACTAAAACATCCAACGACCGATTCTTATCAAGTGGAATCGAAGGAATCACATTACAATCCTAATAACGTGAAAAAAAAAGTGAAATCGCCCTTTGAAGGTAACGTGTGAAATCCTAAAACAGTATTTTATAATCATTTAAATCGTGATTCAAATCGATATAAAAATAAATCTTTTAATTTATAATTTAAACATTAGTAAATACATATTATATCTATTCTTGCCCTGGTGAGAATAATTTTTCTTAAAATCCTTCATATAATTTTTCAGGATTTTTCTATATAAATTTCAGTATTTTAACAAGAATAAAACAAATAAAGGACTCTTTCTTTAAAAACATTATAAACATGGAAATGGCATTGTAAGAGTCAAACGAAAAGTAAATTAACAAACAATTAATACATATATTCTAAAATGAACTTATAAAATTTACATAAATGTAACGATTAAAAAACAGATGTTAATTACATTACTATATTAAATATATACCCATTGTAAACAAAATTTGATCTTTCTGTATCAGTTGTTGCCGGTCGTTATTTAGTCGGAATTGGTCCGTTGAGGATGTTTGACGTGTTCCATGTATAACTTTTTATCTCAAGATGTACTTCGATAGTTTTGTAATATTTCTGACATAAGTTTTTTTAAAGGAAAAAAATTTTTTTTTACTGTTTTCTTATTGTGTGACATTTATCATTATGACTATTTTTGTAAATATATGGATTCACGGACCAACTAATATTCTCACGTATAGATTTGTAAAAATTTTTTGGTATGTTTTGCGCATCGTTAATTTTCATTCTTAGAATTTAAGATTATAATCTTTTAATTAATATATGTTCATTCTATTGTTTTTTCAGTTATATATTTAACTACGCACAAGATTTTCTTATGTATTGATGTTTTTCCATAATTATGTACATTTCAACGTAAAGTGTTTCATCTGAAGAGGACCAGATTTGGTGGTCGAAACTAGTAATGTAATTAACATCTGTTTTTTAATCGTTACATTTATGTAAATTTTATAAGTTCATTTTAGAATATATGTATTAATTGTTTGTTAATTTACTTTTCGTTTGACTCTTACAATGCCATTTCCATGTTTATAATATTTTAACAAGACTTCTCAGACTTTTTATATGAATTAGCACATCTTTTAGAAAAGCTGAGATTACCTTTTTTCTAATACAATATAAGTAAGAAAACCTTTAAATTCTTTAATACATGTATACAATATGTAACTAAAATAAGGGGATAAATTCTGGGAGTAAACATTTTGAATGAAAGCTGAATGGTTTCAAAGGTCTCTATTATATTTAATTTTATTCGGAATATATCTTGGAGATGTTCTTTTATAGGACATACATATGAATCTGTATGGATGTCCTCTGGAAATCTGTGCTGTTAAAGATACTTCAGATACTTATTTATAATTGCTGCAATAATATTGCTGAAACATTACGATGTTGCTGTTATATTATTGCTGAAACAATCTCTGTGTTCTATATGGGATAGCGAATATTGCAAATAAAGATGATTTTGGATTTTCAGGAGAATGGCAAATAAGAAATGGCGGTGATAATTACGCAGAAGTTGTAACACGTTGTGATCAAATGAAACAAACTTTCTGCGAAGATGTTCCAAATTATCCTCAGGAGTTTGTGAACCAGATGCTCGCTAAGAATTCTAGCCTATTAAATTACGCGTATGAGGATGTTGTTAGTAGGCTTATAATAATGTTTTTTTCTTGCAGCCAGCAAAATATTGATTAAAAATTTTTTATTTTATGAATAGCTTGCTCTGTCACCGCGATTTGATAATGAAGAGGAACCACTTTGCCTATCTATGGTAAAATCATCTTTAAACTGTGGTCTATTCTTAGGTGTTTTCCAACAACGTACACATAAATTATACAGTGTAACACTGTGTCACAGTTAGAATACTTTGTGTAGGACACAGTGTTATACTGCTCGACTGTAAAAAAAAACATGTAAAATTTGTCAATGTTAAATTTTTCTAAAAATTGTTTTGTAGCGATACTTATTTTGCAATATAAAACCGTCAAAAACCAAAAATTTGAAAGTTTTATAACTGAAGTCTTAATAACAATTATAAATCTATTATGATACGCTAAATATAATCATAGAAATAAGAATGGAAGATTACAATGCATTTTGGTATTACACTATGAAACTTAATTGTGTTCCAACAAGTATTATACAGTGGAACACAGTGTAATTAGAGAGGATTTTTCTATGGTGTAATGTTTTGTGTCCTAGTTGGAAAACAGCCTCAGTAAACACTATGACAATATCATAACTGCTAAAGGTGTGTTCCAAAATTCGATTCTGTCAGCTTCTTTTATTTTTATTTAATATTCAATAAATAACAAAGATGAAATGATACTCAGGTTGACAGACATGAGTTTTGGAATGTAACTTAGATTGGTTAGAGGGTGAAAAGTTACTTTTAATTTTTAAAGACAACTAAAATAATATTACACTTATATACAGCTTTTAGTTTTAAAAGGCAAATATCATCACAAGTTACTTTTTGACTTTAAAAAGTATAACAAATTACAATTATATACATGTATATAATAGTTACTAAAAAAATAACTGAAAAGCGGGGAATAGAAGTAACTCGATCGTTACTTGTAACAATCATTATACTGTGAATCTTCCATTGTTTCAAGTTATTTCTTTAATTTTTGGATCCTTTGTAATACTATAAGATTCCATTCAAACAGTTTATGTACGAGAACAAAAGATCGTCTCAACGCATCTACATGCACATTCAGGAATTTAAATTCGAAATTATACATCTTGCAATTCAGATATTTATATATCTCGCTTTTTTAATGTTGTGTAACAGCAGTACAATCATACAGATACAATTACAAATGAAATGTCTTGTATAAATAAATTCTAAATCTTCGTAACGCTCGAATTATTGTTAATGTTTTGTTAACTTGTAGGAGCGATTAATTCGTCCAAGAATGGCTATAAATATGAAAAATCAGTGGATGTACATCGTTCAGGCAGGTCAAAATTTTACTCAAAGTATACGTATCGAAACTTGTAGGTAAGTGCAGAAAAAAGACACTATAAATTAGAATTTTATAATTTCTTTAATGTTTATATATAATGTAATATGAATAAGAAACTTACACAGGATAAATATATAGTATATATGTATGTATAATATATATTTACATCGTAAGACGAGAGTAAATTAGAATGTTAAGAGAAGTATTGTAATGCATTTTATTTTCAGAGAACAGGGTGGTAAGTGCAGAATGATCGATGATTTTGCTGAGGGATACGTCACGATGTGCAAACAGAAATTCATTTATCGCGTGCTGTCAGCCGTTTCCGAGAATGGCGAGATCATTCGCGATTACTTCCGATTTCCTGCGAGCTGCTGCTGTCATGTTCAATTCCAAGCCATTGAAGAAAAAGCGAGAATAAGATCGTTTTCATAAGATATCTTCCGACTTTGACTTATAAGAAATATGTATAAGAATATATATTTAAGAAAATATGTTAATATATTTAAATCTTTTTAAGTGGTATTATTTACGAAGAAATAAATAATTGGCCACCAGATTTCTTAAAAATTGCGTGCTCAAAAAAGATGATAGCTTTGCCTGTATTAAGATCCTTGCAGGACGTTGTACGCTGAATAAGATATTTTGATGATCTAAAAAAAAAATGAAAATTAAAAAATGTAAAAATCAAAATATAACCGTTTTACATTTGATTAAAAACATTTTTAATGCAAATATTATGATAATATATATATATATATATTATCATAATATTTGCATATATATAGAGGAGAG